>NC_138048.1:93270797-93870797 GCF_964194185.1 Rhinolophus hipposideros
AACTTATTTTATGCTTTCTCATTTAATTATAGTGGAAAAAGGTCTATATAAGCAATGTATCAAATAGTTATATTATCAAAAGGATGTTTAGGATAGTTAGGGGAGAGTTATTCTCTTCTAAATGTCTCTATTTCATAGGTCTTAAAAAGTACAGGAGTTACTTTCTGTAAGCTATTCTTGAGATACAGTAAAAACACTTGTTGCAAATTGGGAATTAATTTGGTAAATGCACTGCACAAAGAAGCAATTTACTTTGTGCAATGATTATGAATATAATCATATCATCTGCCACCATCTACCATTTCTGTTTTTATTTTCATATGTATTCATTTTCATAAATATTCATTCTGGTTCCTCATCTTAAAGGGGAAGGGAAGTTTTACCCATATGTACAACATTTGCTATAGGTTTCCTGTGGATTATTTTGAACGAGCTATGTCCCTTTCTATTCCTAGTTTTCTAAAATCTGTTAACATGAATTAATAGTGCAATTTTATAAAACACTTCCTGCATCCATTTTGATAACTGTTTATTTTTTTTATTGGATCGCTTTATTGTGTTTCTAGAAATCTCACAGATAATGCTCATGTTGATCCAAGGACCACACTTTGATTACCACTGCTTGGACTTCAGTTTGGTGAAGTATTTTTTCGGTGGTAAACTCACTTGGGGTTGATTTACCTGTAATTATCTCTGCTTTACTCTCATTCTTGAATGATATTTTCGCTGGATTCACAATTCTAGGTAGACAGATGTTTTCTTTCAGATCTTTGAATATATTATTTCAAACTCTTCTGAATCCCATTGATGCTTCTAAATCAAATAAATGTCTAATTATCTTTCCTTGTTGTAAGCTGTCTTTTTTCTCCTGAATGTTTTAAGAATAATCTTTTTGTATGTGCATTCATTTCTTTTTTCTGCTGTACCATTTTGCCTTAAACATAGTGGCTTGAACTAACACAAACATATTATCTTACAATTCTGTAGGTTAGAAGTTCAACATGAGCCTCAATGGGCCAAAATCAGAGTAGACAGGGCAACTTCCTTCTGGAGGATCCAGAGCAGAGATTGCATCCTTGCCTTTTCCACTGCCTAGAGGCTGTCTGCATTCTTTGACTTGTAGACCTCGGTATTTATCTTCAGAGGCAACACCAAGTAAAATCCTCATGACACGTCTCACTGATTAAAGCAGGAAAGGTGTTCAGATTTTTAGGATTTACATGATATTTTTAGTGATATAAGTTGTATGTTAATGGGAATGTTGATTTCTTTCTTTTTTTTAATTAAAGTTTATCGGGGTGACAACTGTTAGTAAAGTTACATATGATGTTGAATGTTGATTTCTTGATGTTTAAAAAAAATTGCATTTAATAGAGTTACAACATAAATAAATTAAACATGTTTCAAATTTCTGTTTAATTCTTACAAGCTACATGGAAGTCAATATTTTAAATGTTAAATGTATGCAGAGATCCAATACTGCAAAAATAACTTGGAACATAAATCTCTAATCAGTTTGAAATATAAGGAACAAAACAAATTCTCATTTAAAAAAAGAAAGGGATGGTCTTTCTAATCATTAATGATATGTGTAACATCGCCAATGCAAGAATCATATTGCCTGTTTCTACTTAGTTTAACTTATTATTCTTTCAGCAATAGGAAACAAATGCAATATGTAATGAAAATATAATTATTCTAACAACAAAACACAGTAAGAAAATAAAATATCAAAAATAAAGACAGGGGTGGCCGGTTATCTCAGTTGGTTAGAGCCCCGTGTGGTGCTCTTAACAACAAGGTTGCTGGTTCAATTCCCACATGAGCCACTGAGAGCTGCGCCCTCCGTAAGTAGATTGAAACAACTACTTGACTTGGAGCTGATGGGTCCCAGAAAAACACAAATAAATAAAAGTTTTAAAAAATAATAATAAGGATAAATATTTGTATATTATAGCCCACAATTGCAGTCAAACACTACTTTTACTTTAGTGGCAATGAGTTGCCTTATTTCATTAACTGATAAAAACCGCAGTAGTTTTTACTGATGTTTTCTCAACATACTTTTCTTGACTAATCCTCAATTTTTGTGTTTCACTAAAAGTTAATTTCTAAAAAGAAGCGAGTATCTTGTATCCAGTTATTAAGTATATAGAAAGATGTTAAATCATAATTTCATAAACATGGTACAAAGTTAGAAGACGCTTTTTTTGTTCATTTTTTTTTTCATTTTTTTAATAGCAACCATATGTGCAACCTTAAATCATCAACTCACACAGTTAGGCCTAATTTTTCTCTTCATGAGAAAGGATGATAATAACACCTACCATGTAAAGTCTCATGGGTGTGATGAAATTTCAGTGAGATTTCAACACATTTTTAAAAAACTTACAAATTGTGAACTGTTACAACGGTATATATAATATTGTGCATTACGTGTCCTCATCAAAAGATAAATACTTAAACTTCAAAATAATTGAAAATGTCACTCAGGCAGGTTTCCAGAAAATATATTTCTATTTTCCACTTAACTCTACAAATATCTTTCTTTAAAAGCAGTTCCTACAAAACATGTTGCTATATTTAACATACCACTGAATTATGAGGTTGGTGCAAAAGTAATTGCAGTTTTTGCACTCACTTTTAATTTTTTAAACCACAATTCCTTTTGCATCAACCTAAAGTGAACTTTAGACTTACAGCTTTGAAATGTGTCTGCACTATTTCCCAAAGAGGTATATTAGTCATATATCCTCGGTCATGACTCTGAATATACACATAATTAATTTTTAAAAATTAGTCTAAACTTAATCTAATGTTTATTGTATATTAGAAAAATGGAGTATGTCTTCTTACAATTTCTGTCCCAAATAACATTTTAATGTAATTATATTTAGTTGTATTAAAAGAACTATATTAATTAATAAATGAAACAGGTGAAGGAGTGAACCTTAAAACAGAATAGGTACATAAATTTTTTTTGGTATGCCCATAATTCTCAGTAATTTCAATAAATAGTGAATATTCATTGAATAGATAATTTCAAAATAATATCTTTAGGTGATGCATTAAGCAGTTTTTGTTCAATTTTATTTTATAATAAAACAAGTAAAAGGCGGACCATGCTTCATATATTTGTCTCATATACATTCTTGGCAGTTTATATAAGACATTGAATATTCTCTCCTTTTATTTTTTTGTCTCTCTGTCAGTCCCTTAGAGAAATGGTGGACTGGCATCTTTGAGGTGAGTGATTGTTCGAAGGATCGTTAGAATCAATCGAAGGAATGGCACCTTTTCTGCTATTTGCAGCCTGGAAATAGCCTCACAAGCCCTCATGTCCCAGATGGTAACCGAAACAGGCATGCATATATTAAGACCAGTTGGTGCTTTATTCTGAGCTTGCTTTCCAAGTTCAGATTCTCTGTTAGAGGAAAAAGATGCTTAGGAAAACAGATGCACAGTTGAGCAGAAAGACTAGATAACACGCTTCCCCATGAATCAAAATGGCTATTTCCAAGTAAACCAAGTAAACAATTCTGTCTCTATGTTATCCTACTTTAACACAATATCCTAGTCAAACATTAACATTTTAGTCAAAATTACATAAAACACATCCTTTTTTTCCCCACTATGGTATAAATTAACAGCTGATAGGAAGTTTAAAAAATTAAAGCATTTAAAAAAATCATAATTACTAGGAATCACATATTTTCAACTTAATTTACTGTAGGAGAATTGGTGGGAATATTTCATAATTTGATAGTTCTTATTCTTCTGTCATTTATGTAATGCTTTAATAATTAGTCTACCAATACTAGTCAAAAATAATCACTATGTTCAGCTTCCCCACTCCACTTTCCCCACACACAAAAATGTAATGTTTTCATGAAGCCTCGCCAAAACTATTTCTCCTTCTGCAATCCAACACTACTGCCAAAAATATGTCTGAATATCCCCCCAGATTTTCACCCCCCCAAATACTTAATTTTGAGGTAAATTTGGGAAGTGCCATGCATTATATATCTCCTTTTTTTTAATCTCTCTGTGGAGATTAACAATGAAATGTGTCCTTTTAAATCTCTGTAATTTTCTGAAGTATATAAACCACTTTACCTTTGAAGTAAACACTTAAATGTTATTCTTTATAGCAATTAAAAATTGATTGATGATTAATATTCCATTTTAGAATTTGTTTATAAAATATTACTGCTTTCAATCAACTGAATAGTGTTAATTTTATAAATGTTCCCATGTTATCCATCAAACCAGGCTATGAATTTCTCTTAATTATTATGTACTTTCTAATTTCTCTCAAAATACATAGCAAAAGCACCACGGTAAGTGTTCAATAAGTGTTCACATTTGGTTTGATTTAGTAACATTACTTCAACAGAATTTGAAGTAATTTTAATGAAAAGTTTAAAGAGCCTAAAAGTGAGAACAGAAGCCAATGTTTATTAACATAAAATTTACTAAATTATTTCTAAAATAGTAAATTTATACTAAAATTATACAAAAATTATAATAAGTACAAATAAAACATTAAAAATGTGCTTCATTTTCTGATGTAATTTCTTCCACAGGAAATCATTATCCTAGATATGTTTCTTACCATTTTTATGTATTAATTTAAACTGATTGCATAAACATATATATGTGTGTGTGTATATATATATATATATATATATATATGTATATATATATATATATATGTCTATATATAAATATATGCAGTTAGTGTTTTATTTAATGTTTTAATCTCAAATAAATCCTATTATCTTGATTTCAGTAATACCCCTTATTCTCACTGCACACTTTTGGCTTCAAAAATGTAACTGTTCAATCTCTTGCTATAGCCATTTAGGTTGATTCTAATTCATGGCTATTGCAAGCATTGCATTTATTAATATTCTTGTACATGTCTCCATGAGCATATATGAATAATAAGAAGTGTGTTTAGTACTAGAATAACTGCATCATATTTTAAGCACTTATATTGAGTATTATGAGACAGTACCGTTGCATATTAATACAATAAGATTTCCATCATTCTCACTCTTTCAACTACTTGATATTTTCTGATTTAAAAATTTTTGTCTGTCTGAAATTTTTGAAATTATATCTAATTATATGTATATTTTGCATCTTCCTAAAAACGTAATATTTTTACATTATTTTATATGTTAATTTATAACTGTGTTTCCCATTTTGTTTATTATCCTTTCATATATATTTCCTCTGAAGGGAGAGCTGTTAAAATGTTTGTCTTTAGCTAATTGATTCCTAAGAATGTGTGTGTGTGTGTGTGTGTGTGTGTGTGTGTGTGCATCAATGGTTTTAGATTACTTTAAATAGCAGAGAATTAATTTTACACTAATACCAGGGAGGCAGTAGTAACTTTTATAAAAAAAAAAGAGATATGTTTATTTTTTTCAAATAGACAGTTGTCTAAGCAATATTAATGCAGACATCGTTTTCCTTTTTTCATGTCAGCCTTTTTGTTTGTTTGTTTGTAATTCTGTTTCTTGGCTCTCTGTGTTGCTCCATTATTTGTCGTTTTTATAGACTTTCTTACTCTGTATCTATACCACATGCCTTAATTACAGGAGGTTTGCAAAATTTTCTGGTAAGACATTACCCGTGATCTGGTTGCTATTATTTTTACTCTTCTCTTCCTCCTATCCTGCTTTTAGAAATTTTCCTTGTCCATTGAGTGCCCTTAACAATATACATGTTCAGTCTCTTATTGTTGGATATTTAAGTAGCTTCTGATTTTTAGCTATTACAGACAATCTATTAATATTTTTTAAAAAAATGTTTCAAACATATGTTTTCATTGTCTTCTTCTTTTTCTTCTCCGTCTCATTCTTCTCCCCATTCTTCTCCTCTGCCTCATCTCTTCCTCCTCTTTCTTCACCTTCCTCTCTTTCCCCCTCATGTCTCTTTCTTCTTTTTTTCCAAACTCCTCCTCCTCCTACATGTCTTTCTTCTTTCTCTCTCTTTTTAAATTTCAAAAATTTATTATTTTTAGCAAGTGTCTTTTCAGAATAAAAGAAAAAGATAATCAATTTTGTCAGATCTAATGAAAACGCCTATTATAACTGAGGTTGATATTACATGAATTTGTGGTTTATTTTGGAGGAAATATTATATTTAGTCTTTCAATGCATGAATATAGTGTCTTTTTCTATATTTTGTTATTTTTTAAAAAATTATTTTGATTTTTCTTCATAGGTCTAATATATATTTATATATATACACATATATATGCATATGTGTATATATATGTGTGTATATATACATATATACTTATATATGTGTGTATATATACATACATATATATGCATACATACATATATAAATATATACATACATATGTATATATATATATACACACACACATATACATATATTTTTTTATTTATTTATTTTTTTCTCTCCTAAATTTTGGTCAGTGTTAGGAAAGGATCATTTCAGGAGACTGGGAACTGATAGTACTAATCTCATGTATGTATATATTTTAGAAACTTTTTTTTTTTTATTTTGCCATTCAGTCATTAAACATCCTTATACATCTGCTTGATCTACAAACTACTGAAAGAGTTCCCTTAGAATATTAAGGTGATTTTGTAAGTGACAACTCCTCTTTTCCCTTCCAGCAGTTATTTCCTTTATGTAATTTGGAATTATTATTAGTTCATATAAGTTTAGTATTCTTATAACACTGAATTAAATTGTGCTTTGTTGTGTACAGCCTCTAAATCTAGTGATGTATTTTACCTTAATGTCTATTTTATTCAACATTGCTTTGAATCAGTGTTTGACACATATAAATTTATTTTTAATTTAAAATATTCCAACCTGCTTTTATATTTTAGGCAGGGCTTTTGAAAACTGCATAAAGTTGATATTTTGAAATGTAATCTCTTGAATTGATGTATCAAAATGGCGGCGTGAGGTGAACCTCCGTAAAGCTCCCCTGGAATTTACAACTAATCGAACAAAAATAACTCTACAAAGGACTCCCTGCACAGCAGACAGGCAAGATGAAGAGGCCCACTACTGAATTCACCTAAAGATGGACGAATCGTGAGGGGGGAGGAGGGAAGGGAGAAGTGCGGAGACAGAACCGCTGGGGCCCAGGACGCAGACCTAGCTCAGTGTTCCAAGCCCGCTGCATCCCGACACTACCGCAGCTGCGGGAGAGGGAAGGACTCGGACTGCTAGGGCTCCGCTTACGGCCCACAGGGCTGAGGGGGCAGCATATAACACGGCTGAACCCAACGCTCAGGGCAGAGAACTCGGAGAAAAGTCTGAGGGAAGAAGGCTGAAAACGGTGGTTTAAGCCCTCACTGCTTAGCAGAGAACGGAAGCCTTAGGCACTGAGAGTAGCCGCCCCCTCCCAACCTTCCCAGAGCTCACCCCTCCCCAACCTGCCCTGTGCTAGAAGCGGAACAGTAGCAGTGTCAGATCAAAAGAAAAGAATATTTGCTGTTGTGAGAATTAAGGTCCACAGACACAGACTCGCAGCCCAACTAGCTCCGGCAAAGGGGAGGGAGCTGTGGAAGCAGGACCAGCTGTGGTGTTGGTCGCCACCGTTACTCTGGTGCAACTCTCACAACTCACCCACCCCTGGCCCCAACTACATGGGTGGATCCCTGCAAAACTGCTGAAACATACGGGCTCTGAATCTGGTGCAGGAAGAGCTTTGGAACTTCAAAAGCTCTTTGCATACCCACACAGACACTGCGCCCTGTGACCCAGGTGAACTATTAACAGAGGAGAAGCCTGTCTCCCAGGGAACCCCCCCATTGTGTGAGAAGCTGAAATAGTGCAAAGAAAACATAGCACTACTGTGTGAGAGAGACAAAAATGTTGCAGTTGGATAGAAAATAAAACATTCTACCAACAAGTACTGGAAAACAAAAGAAAGACCTCTTCCTATCAACCTGTTGCAGAAGCCACTACTGTAGATGTCTAGGAAGACAAATAGTAAATCAGTAATTGCCATCAATAACCAAGGCAACAAGACAGCTCAGAAAGAAAGGGAAAAGTCTCCAGAAAAGGAACTTAGAGATATGGAAATTTGTGACTTAAATGACAGAGAATTCAAGATTGCAGTTCTGAAAAACTCAACGAAATGCAAGAAAACACAGAAAGGCAGTTTAATGAACTCAGAAACACAATCAAAGAACAACATGAGCATTTTACGAAAGAAATTGATATTTTAAAAAAGAACCAAATAGAATTTCTGGAGATTAAGAACTCAATAGAAGAAATTAAGAATGAAATAGCCAGCTTAGGTAGCAGAGTTGACCAGATGGAGGAAAGAATCGGTGACATCAAAGATAGAAACCTGAAAATTACACAGATGGAAGAAGAAAGAGATTTGAGACTTAAAAGAAATGAAAGAACTCTACGAGAACTTTCTGACTCCATCAGAAAGAGTGACACAAGAATAATGGGTATACCAGAAGGAGAAGAAAGAGAGAAGGGAACAGAGAATATATTCAAACAAATTGTTGATGAGAACTTCCCAGACTTGTGGACAGAACTGGATCCTCAAATCCAAGAAGTAAATAGAACACCTAATTACCTCAATCCTAACAGGCCTTCTCCAAGGCACATTGTAGTGAAGCTGTCTAAAATCAACAACAAAGAAAAAATCATCAAGGCAGACAGGGAAAAGAAGATGGTAACCTACAAGGGAAAACACATTAGATTATCATCAGAATTTTCAGCAGAAACTCTACAAGCCAGGAGGGAGTGGACCCAAATATGCAAACTATTGAAACAGAGAAATTATGAGCCAAGAATAACATATACAGCAAAGATATCCTTTAGATATAAAGGAGGAATAAAGACCTTTCCAGACATACAGAAGCTGAGGGAATTTTCTAATACATGACCTGCACTACAAGAAATACTAAAGGAGGCTATTCGACCACGATCAATAGGGATAATTTGTGGCAATCAAAACATAAAAAGGGGGAGAGTAAAGGCCTGAATTGGAATATAGGAATGGAGAAAGTAAGCGTGCTGAAGAAAATGGAATACTCTAAATATCAAACTTTCTTTTACATAAACTTAAGGGTAACACTCAAAAAAATAATCCAGAACTGAAATATATACTGTAATAAAAGAAGAAACAGAGGCAAACATCATAGAATACCACCCCACAGAAATAATAAAAAACAACAAAAGGCAAACAAACAATGGAGACACAGCCTTATCTGAAAATTAAAGATAGAATAATAGGAGATCCTCACATATCAATAATCACCCTAAATGTAAATGGACTGAACTCACCAATAAAACGGCACAGAGTAGCAGATTGGATCAAAAAACTAAATCCAACCATATGCTGTCTCCAAGAGACACATCTCAGCTATAAGGACAAGCATAGACTCAAAGTGGAAAGGGTGGAAATTGACACTCCAAGCAAATGGTACCCAAAGAAAATCAGTTGTAGCCATAATGATATCAGATGAAACAGACTTCAGGGTGAAAAATATAACAAGAGACAAAGATGGACATTTCATAATGGTAAAGGTGACTATACAACAAGAAGACATACTAGTCATCAATACTTATGCCCCCAATCAGGGAGCACCAAAATATATCAATCAACTACAAAGGGAACTAAAGGGAGAAATTGACCAAAACACAATTATACTAGGGGACTTAAATACATCATTGACAGCTATGGATAGATCATCCAAACAGAAAATAAATAACAAAATAGCAGCCCTATATGACACATTAGATGAAATGAAAATAATTGACATATATAGAGCACTTTATCCTAAAATAACAGACTATGCATTCTTTTTGACTGTACATGGAACATTCTCAAGGATAGACCATATATTAGGACATAAAATCAGCCTCAGCAAATTTAAGAAGATTGAAATCATACCAAGCATATTCTCTGATCACAAGGCTTTGAAATTGGATATCAACTTCAAAAAGAAACCAGGAAAAGAACACAAATACATGGAGATTAAACAATATACTTTTAAAGAACAACTGGGTCAAAGAAAAAATCAGAGGAGAGATCAAAAAGTACATCCAACCACATTTTTGGGATGCAGCTAAAGCAGTTTTAAGAGGGAAATTTATATCATTATAGGCCTATCTCAAAAAACAAGAAAAATCCCAAATAAATAATCTCATGTTACACCTTAAAGAAATAGAAAAAGAAGAACAAGTGAAACCCAAGGTCAGTAGAAGAAAGGAAATGACAAAAATCAGAGCAGAGCTTAATGAAATAGAGAACAAAAAGACAATAGAAAAACTAATGTGACAAAGAGCTGGTTCTTTGAAAAGATTAACAAAATTGACAAACCCTGACTAGACTCACTAAGATAAAAAGAGAGAGGACACTAATTAACACAATGAGACATGAAAAGGGAGAAGTTATCACGGACACCACAGAAACACAAAGGATCATGCAAGAATACTATGAAGGACTATATGTCACCAAATTCAATAACCTAGAAGAAATGGACAAGTTCTTAGAAACATATAGCCTTCCAAGCCTGAACCATAAAGACCTGGAAAATCTAAACTGACCGATCACCAGGAAGGGAATTGAATCAGCCATCCAAAACTTTCCCGAAAGCAAAAGTCAGGGACCAGATGGCTTCGCTAGTGAATTCTACCAAACCTTCAAACAGGATCTAATACCAATCCTGCTCAAACTCTTCCAAAAAACTGAAGAAGAGTCAGTACTCCCTGAGTCATTTTATGAGGGCAACATTACCCTGATACCAAAACCTGGTAAGGACAACACAAAAAAAGAAAACTGCAGACCAGTATCCCTGATGAATACAGATGCAAAAATCCTAAACAAAATTCTAGCAAATCAAATACAATAATGCATTAAAAGGGTTATTCATCATGACCAAGTGGGGTTCATCTCCAGGGCACAAGGATGGTTCAACGTCCGCAAATCCATCAATGTGATACATCACATAACAAAATAAAAGACAAAAATCATATGATTATATCAATCGATGCAGGTAAACCATTTGACAAGATACAACATCCATTTACGATTAAAACACTTAATAAAATAGGTATAGAAGAAAAATACCTTAACATAATAAAAGCAAAATATGACAAACCCTCAGCTAATCTCAGAATTAATGATGAAAAACTGAAGCCCTTTGCTGTACGTTCAGGAACACAACAAAGAGCATGTTATGAGGGCTGTCCCCTATCACCTCTGCTTTTCAACATAGTGTTGGAAGTCCTTGCCAGAGGAATCAGTCAAGAGAAAGAAATAAAAGGCATCCAAATTGGGAATGAAGAAGTTAAGTTATCACTTTTTGCAGATGACATGATGCTATATATAGAAAACCCAAAAGACTGCACCAAAAAACTATTAAAAATAACGAATGCAGTAAAGTTGCTGGCTACAAAATCAATGTACAAAAGTCCATTACATTCCTATATACTGACAATGAAATATCAGAAAAAGAAATTAAAAAAAAAAAAGAACAATTCCTTTTGCAATTGCAGCAAAAAGAATAAAATACCTAAGAATAAACTTAACCCTGGATGTGAAAGACCTATATGCAGAAAACTACAAGACATTTTTAAAAGAAATTGAAGAAAACACAAAGAAATGGAAAGACATTCCGTGCTCATGGATTGGAAGAATCAACATAGTTAAAATGGTCATATTACCCAAAGCAACACACAGATTTAATGCAATCCCCTTCAAAATCCCAATGGCATTTTTTAAAGAACTACAACAAAAAATCATCAGATTTGTTTGGAACCACAAAAGACCCCAAATAGCCAAAGCAATCTTAAGAGAAAAGAACAATGCTGGAGGTATCACACTGCCTGACTTTAGCTTGTACTACAGGGCTACAATAATCAAAACAGCTTGGTATTGGCAGAAAGGCAGACACATAGACCAATGGGATAGAATTGAGAACCCAGAAATAAAACCACATAAATATGGAAAGATAATTTTTGACAAAGAAGCTAAAAACATACAATGGAGGAAAGACAGCCTCTTCAATAAATGGTGCTGGGAGAATTGGATAGCCACGTGCAAAAGAATGAAACTGGACTGCTGTCTGTCACCATGTACCAAAATTAATTCAAAATGGATCAAAGACTTAAGCATAAGACCTGACACAATAAACTGCATAGAAGAAAACACAGGTACTAAACTTATGGACCTTGAGTTCAAAGAGCATTTTATGAATTTGACTCCAAAGGCAATGGAAGTAAAAGCTAAAATAAACAAATGGGACTATATGAAACTTAAAAGCTTCTGCACAGCAAAAGAAACCATTGACAAAATAAGGAGGCAACCAACTGAATGGGAGAAGATTTTTGCAAACAGTGCCTCCGATAAGGGGCTATTATCCAAAATATAAAAGGAAATCATGAAACTCAACAATAAGAAAACAAACATCCCAATTGAAAAATGGGCAGACGACCTGAAGAGACATTTCTTCAAAGAGGACATTCAAATGGCAAATCGCATATGAAAAAATGCTCAGCATCACTAATCATCAGAGAAATGCAAATAAAAAAACACAATGAGATATCACCTCACCCCAGTCAGAATGGCTATCATCAACAAGACAAATAGTAACAAGTATTGGAGAGGCTGTGGAGAAAAAGGAACCCTCATACACTGTTGGTGGGAATGCAGACTGGTGCAGCCATTATGGAAGGCAGTGTGGAGGTTCCTTAAAATTACAAATAGAATTACCATATGACCCAGCAATTCCTCTCCTGGGTATCTACCCAAAAAAATCTGAAAACATTTAACCATAAAGACACGTGTGCTCCAATATTCATTGCAGCTTTGTTTACAGTGGCCAAGACATGGAAACAATCAAAATGTCCTTCGATAGACGAATGGATAAAGAAGTTGTGGTATATATACACAATGGGATACTATTCGGTGTTAAGGAAAGATGATATAGGAACATTTGTGACAACATGGATGGATCTTGAGAGTATAATGCTAAGCGAAATAAGTCAGACAGAAAAAGCAGAGAACCCTATGATTTCACTTATATGTGGTATATAAACCAAAAGCAACAAAAAAACAAGACAAACAAATGAGAAACAAAAATTCATAGACACAGACAATAGTTTAGTTGTTACCAGAGGGTAAGAGGGTTGGGGGGGTGGGAGATGAGGGTAAGGGGGATCAAATATATTGTGATGGAAGGAGAACTGACTCTGGGTGGTGAACACACAATAGGATTTATAGATGGTTAATACAGACTTGTACACCTGTAATCTATGTAATTTTACTAACAATTGTCACTCCAGTAAATTCAAAAAAAAGAAAGAAAATCAATTGACCATAGATATATGGGCTAATTTCTGGACTTTAAATGCTATTCCATTAATCTGTATGTCTATCTTTATGTCAATACTACACTGTTTGGTTACTATAATTTGTAATAAGTTTTGAAATGAGAAATAAAAAAAGAAATGTAATGTCACAATATCTCTCACTGACAAGTTTAATTCTCGTGCATTTTTTTGTGGTGGCTAGAAAGTTTGAGCTCTATCCTTCCAATAAATTATTTTCCTTATGTTCATATTTAGTTTTCTTTTAAAATATTTGAAATGTGTAATTTATTTTTCATAATATAAATCGGAAGTGTTTTTCTGCATAAAACATGAGGGAGAAGCTTTTTGCTGTACTTCAAAATAATCCAAACTTGTTATATAATTTGTTCATTGCAGAATGTAAACTTAATACTGAAACTCTTCTCTCTATTTTTGTGTGGGAAAAAGTTTTTAATAGTATTTAATGCCACTATTGTTCAGCAGCTCATTTCTCTAGTTCCTATTTCTCTAGCAGTGTCTCTCTATGCCGTGTTGGAAACACCTGCTCTTTTATCATCTATTCTTACTCCTTCTCAGAAGGGAAACACACTGAACATCATTCTCTCTTGTAACTACTGCAATGATATATTTCAAGCAGTGATATTATTTGTCTCTGAAGGGTATTTTGTTTCTGATCTTACTTTTTTTCTTCTGAGGAAAAAAAGAAAAAGGAAAAGGATGATGGTGAATGACAAGTAAAAAAAGATGAGGGTTGGAAAGAAAAAAAAAAAAAAAAAGTAGAGGATAGGTGAACCAGAAAGAGAGGTGTTTCATTCAGAGACTTGGGCCTTTGTTTTGTCTATACAGATGCAGAAGCAGTAATAGTGGTTTCACTTTCAAAATACATGATTTTTCTATACTAATTTTTCTCTCCTTTGATTTTTTCTGTAGGATAGGTCAACTGTTTATTATTCCACTTTTTTTTTCTTTGTACTAGCTAGAAACTTTTATAATTGATATCTACTTTTTGTATTTATGAATATAAATGTAAAACATTAATTACCATATCTACTTGAATAAAATCATAAATAAATTAATATATTAAAACTCCTCCCAAATAAAACTTGGGATTCAGAACAATTTAAATCAAATCAGTCTCTTTCTAAAGAATTTTATTTTTCATATTGCTCTTTCACATATATATTGAGTATTTAACTTCATTTGTAATAATTGTCATAGTGAGAATTTTTTTTTCAGTTATGTTTGAAATCTGCCAGGTCTTTTTAGATACTATTTTATATCTTTCTCTCAATTAAACAATAATCACTTGCTTCTTTAATTATTTTTTTTTAATCAGAATTCAAATGTCTAAATTTATTTCAGCTGAAGTTTTTGAATTTCCTACATTTCTTTTTTTTTCCTCCACCAATCTTCTTAGGTGTATAATATATTCTTTGGATATATGTTCGTTACTCTCAGTTTTAGCATCCCAAAATAAAACTTTGCTTCCTCAAAGCACAAGGCTTTTCTTACTAAATTTTGGAAAGCCTTCCAGAGCAGCCTATGCTTTAGGTTATGTTTGTTTTGTTTTTTCCACAATTTCTCAATTTTTAAAATGAAATTTCCCCTCTAGAACAGCAAATGCCTTATATTACTAAAAACAGAACTGCCGTACAATTTTCACAAGCATTTTTATAAACTCCCAATACTGCCTTGGCAAAGTAGAATTTTCTATGTTGAGACTGGTAATTACAGATTCTATTATTCACAATATGAAATGGCAAAGTAATATGACTGAACACGTTTTGCCCTTCTATAAATAGATAATTTTAATTTGTGTCTACGTGATTTAGAACTAGAGTATAAAGTGTGTACAGTGTTTAAGCACATTTTGGAAAGAAAATAAAACTTGTAGAGGTAAACTGAACACAATTGAAATGAAGGACTTAATTTTCTATATATTTTAACATTTTAGGAAGTAATGCATCCATTTTTTTTCTCAATTAAAAAGATTATCATGACTTAATTTCTTTTCATAAAAATTCTTCAAAAATATAAACAAAAAGAAAGAACTCTCATTAGAAAACTTTATTTGCACAATTACTGTAAATGCCAATTTTATTTGAAAAATAGGACCGAGGAATGTTTCAAAATCTCATTTGAACAATACATGCATATGAACTGGTTCTGTGTGGCTAAGCCAATAGACTCATCAGTGAAAATATTTACTGTGGAATGTCAACAATAGAAATAACATTTTTCAGTATGAAAACAGAAAATATGCATTATCTGCAGATAGATCTAACCTCTTACTATCATTGTGAACTAAATCAATACAATTGTGGAAATGATTACATAAGTATCAGTGGCCCACAATTTTTAAAGTATAAATAAATGTCTAATCCCTTACATTAAAGTTAGGTAAATACACATAAGGTTGGACTATTAAGTTCACGAACTTGTTGCAACAATGTTGCTAACCTTTTTTGATATCAGATAAATTATCCAAATTATTCATACCAACTGTACAAACAGTTAACCAAGATTACTATTTGGAAGTCCTAAAGAGGCTGCATGAATAAGTTAGACGACCTGAACTTTTCACCAGCAATTCATGGCTTTTGCATCACGAAATGCACCAGCTCACAGGGTACGTTCTGTGAGAGGTTTTTCAGCCAGTAAACAAATAACTGTATTGGAACACCTCCCTAGTCACCTGATCTGGCCCCCAATGACTTCCTTCTTTACCTGAAGATAAATACAATATTGAAAGGAAGGGATTTTGATGACATTCAGGACATCAGGGTAATATGATGGCAGCTCTGATGGTAATTACAGAAAGGAGTTCCAAAGTCGCTTTGAAGGCACTGTCTTCGGTGCATAGCCTCCCAAGGCGAGTACTTTGAAGGTGACTGTAGTGATATTCAGCAATGAGGTATGTAGCACTTTTTCTAGGATGAGTTTATGCATTTCATTGTCAGACCTTGTATATCAATAACATATTTTTGTTGCGTTATAATTTTCATAGAAAAGAAAACAAACAAACAAACAAAAAAAAACCCATAGACTTTAAATCTTTAGTTTGGTAAGTACTGTGTTTCTCCGAAAATAAGACCTAACCAGAAAATAGCCCTGGAATGATTTTTCGGGATGACATCCTATGAACATAAGCCTATGTTCATCCTATGAACATGCGTCTTTTGGAGCAAAAATTAACATAAGACCTGGTCTTATTTTCGGGGAAACATGGTATATACAAGTGCAGAAATCCATGTTACCACTACCCCATCAAGGTTTAGAACAGATATTTTACCCTATAAATTACCTTATGACCTTTTTTAGTGACTTCTCCAACTGGAAATAAGCTTTCAACATAGATTCATCTTAACTGCCTTTGTTATTTATATAAATGGAATCATATAATCTGTACTTTTTTCAGTGTCCGACATTTTGTACTCATGATGTATTTGAAAGTAAGTCATGTATTTTCATGCATTAGTAGCTTTATTCATTTTTGTTGATGAGAGGAGATTATTGCCCCTATGATCCAAAATTTGTTTATTCTTCCATTATTGGTCATTTATGTTGTTGGCAACATTGAGCTTAAATCATCTCTTGCATCTTATTCATTTCTTGTAAGTTTCCATATAATAAGTGGTGTATGTGTAAGCCTTGGGTGTCAAAGTTAATTTTAAGCATTCAAGTTTATAGCACTATTTTAATATAGACTGGCCTAGCTCATGGCTTAGGCCCTGTCCCATCACCCAAATTAATTTTTAAATACCTGACTCTTATCATTTATTTGTTTTTTTGTTTGTTTGGTTTACCATGTTCATTTCCATGCACTTGTTTAGTGATGATTTCACAATAATTCCACCCACTCATCATATAAACTTAAAAATGCTCCTAGCTTCATTTATTTTTCAATCCTGGTCACTACACTTATCAGCATATTGACATAACTAAAGGCAATTTTTATGCAGGTCCAATAATGGGGAGAAGTAAGGCAATTAGCTCAGTTAGTTGTCTACATTTATTGAATTCACAGAAAAGAAAGTTGTTCTCCCTTTCAAATAATTTATATTTTTAGACAATTGAATGACATGCTTAAAACCATGAATGCGTCAAGGATCAGGTAGCATATTTCTTCCTATTTGTAGGGAGGAGTCATCTAAAGGAAATGATTCGAAATGAGTATACCTGTCATTTGTCTGAGCTATTTTTACAGCCCTGCTCATGGTGTGCCTGTTTTACTCTTCACCTTCAGAACAGAACCATATTCATGTATAAATCAGCCATTGTCATTGCTGCCCGCTGCTGGCTGAGCAGCTCTGTTTGTTAACTGTTAGTGAAGTTGCTAAGCTCACTTCCTATTGTAATTTTGCCAATTTTAATTGAGAAACAAGTCATTGATGAAATTAAATAATTTCTTGCCAAAAGGCAATTATTAAGAATGTTGACTCAGTCTTATTAAACTGTGTCCCTTTCAAAGATAATTAATGTAAACCAAAGGGATTTTTGAAACTCTGTAAGACAGGCTTTGTGGATCAATTGGTTGATTGATCATGAGTCTAAATATCAAATCAACACATGTAATTGTCTTCTTGACAGGAATAATTGAAAGCCAGAGTCCGTGTTCACTTGAATGGAAGGAAACTGATACATGGAAATAGGGATGTCACATGTATGTGAGTGGAAGGAGGATGAGGGAGTGGAGTCTGGGTGTGGGATTTCCTCGCATGGCTTTGGAGCAGGCCTGCTGCCTCCAAAAGAGGTCCACCATGAGGAATGGGAAGCCAATTTAGCGGGAGAGAAGGCTGAGAGGATTGAAATTATTCTTGGACTCCGCAGATTTCTTATAGCTGCACTTATTTGTATGACTCCTCTACTTGCCTAAGTATGTTTAAATTGTTGTTGTTTAAAACGTCACTGTTAGACAATGTTTACCCACTGCACATATCATTAATGACTTCAAATCAGGGAAAACAAAAGAGCAAATTTGTAGCTTAATGTTCTATTTATATTTCTAAATTTTGGCTGCCCAGAGCTGTGGGGACGGGGGATAAGGAGTTGTTGTTAATGGATATAGAGTTTCAGTTTTTCAAGATAAAAATAGGATTGTATGTACAATATTATAAATGTGCTGAACACCATTGAATTTTAGACTTAGAAAAGATTTAGGATCATAAATCGTATGTGTATTCATCATTACTAAACTTTAAAATCAATCAATCAATCCATCAATATTTCTCTGAAAGTTGGGGTGGAATTGCTGGGTCACATTCTGTTTAGGAAACTATGGGTACAATACCACATTAGAAACATTTGCTTTCAAAGTCCACTTCTGGCCCTCAGCCATCTATGCGTCTCCTTCTTTCCAATTATAGATCACTCATATCTTCCCAGAGGGAAACACCAAAGTCCTATCCAGTCACTGTGACCAGCTCAAAGTCGGGAATCCCCTTCATGTACAAGTATAATCCTTACAATATCTTGTGATCTAAGTTCTTGTTATCAAGGAAGTCAACGGCAACTTCTCTCGTCCTGCTATTCTCCATAGCTAGTACGTGCACCACCTTGCAGGAGATTATTCTTAACCATTATTCCCTTTGGGCCTTTCTAGAACTATATGACCTTCGAAACCTGTCTCCAGCTCTAGGAAGTACAGGGTACTGACTTTAAATATTCAAAGACATTTTAGTCCAAAGTTTGGGTTTATTGAGCAATATAGTGATTTGAAAATCTACAACGTTTGTGAGCTACTTGTTTGCCTTCAGTCAGTTTTATGTACCAGTAAACACACTGAAAATTATTTTATAAACATAATTCTCAAACCGGCTTTACTGATCTGCTTCCTTGATCTCTCCCTTCCCCCACCTTATAGGAAGCTTCCATGTGAATCTGAGTTGAATGAGAACGCTACACTCTTAAAAATTACCTTTATCCTGAGTAGGTGTTTATTGAATTGAAAATA
This sequence comes from Rhinolophus hipposideros, assembly GCF_964194185.1. Classification (NCBI taxonomy): domain Eukaryota; kingdom Metazoa; phylum Chordata; class Mammalia; order Chiroptera; family Rhinolophidae; genus Rhinolophus; species Rhinolophus hipposideros. Next base: position 93,290,095 of record NC_138048.1, read on the forward strand.
TTTCTTTGGCAATTATCAAAGTATCTTACAAATCATATATTTTTTTGTTTCATTTTTGAATACTAATGATCTTTTCCAACTCTGAAAAATCATGGACTTCAGCAAAATACTTTCATTTATTTTTGTTGTAAGCATGTATTTGTTTCTTAAGATTCTATTTTTCCTGTGATTCCTTGTCTAACACAGCCAGTAATAACTAACATACTCTAATATTCTGTTTTTTTTTAAGACTTTCTCTGGAACCATGGACTGGGAAGACACATGGTCTCCCTTCCAATTAACCAAAAGTTTACCAAAACATTCGTTATGTTTCGTTTCTGTGTAATCATCTAGCCATTGGTATTTTACCTGACCACTCACTGTTTGACACTAAACTAACGTCTTATATATTTGGATATATTTTTACAACAATAAATTCAAAATACTGATCCCTGCATTAGTCAGTATAAGTAATTTTAATTACTGTAAGTTTTAAATTCTAATATATCAGTAGCTTGAAATTTTTAACCTTTATTGTTTTTAAAGTAATTTTAGGTACATAGAAAAATTGAGAGGAAAGTACAGAGATTTCCTGTCTCCACATGTGCATAGCCTCCCATATTATTAACATCCCCCTTCCGAGTAGTGTTTGATGAACCTACTTCTATGATTCCAGACTTGTATGTTAAAAGTATATTTAGTTTAGTATGAAAGCACCAGTATTCCAAAGTAGCTGCACAATTTTGCATTTCCACCAGCAATGAATGAGAGTTTGTTTCATTCCACATCTTCATCAGTATTTGCTGTTGTCAGTGTTCCAGATTTTGAACATTCTTAGAGGAGTGTAGTGGTGTCTCAGTGCTGTATTAATTTTTATTTCCCTGATAATATATGATACATAGTGTATTTTCATGTGCTTATTTGTCATCTGATTATCTTCTTTGGTCTGACATCTTTATGGTCTTTGACCCATTTTTAAATTGGATTATTTTCATATAGTTGAGTTTTAAGAACACTTTGTATATTTTGGAAAACAGTTTTTTTTGTTTGTTTGATTGTTTTTATCAGATGTGTCTATTATAAATATTTCTCCCAGCGTTTTGCAGAGCAGAATATTTTTGAATTTAATGAAGTATAGCTTATCCATTATTTCTTTCATGAATCGCGCTGTATCTAAAATGTCATGACCTACTCAAGATCATATAGGCTTCTCCTATGTTACCTTCTATGAGTTTTAGTTTTGCATTTTACATTTATGTTTCTGATACACTTTGAGCTACATTTTGTGAATTGTGTAAATGTTCATTTTTTGTTTAAATGTGCATACCCCATTATTTCAGCACCACTTGTTGAAGAGAATAGGTTTGCTCCGTTGAATTACCTTCTCCTTTGTCAAAGATCAATTGACTCTATTTATGTGGGTCTATTTCTAGGCTCTCTTTTTGATTCCATTGTTCCATTTGTCTATTATTTCACCAAATCTACACTGTCTTTAGATCTATAGCTTTCTAGAATTTCTTGAAGTTGGGTAGTGTCATTCCTTAATCTATGTTGTTGGTTAGCTGTGTCTTTTGTCTCCCTATATAAACTTAAAACTTAGTTTGTCAATATCCACAAAATTTTTTTTTATAGGATTGCCTTATACTATAGATTAAGTTAAAAGGAATCAACATTTTGAAAATATTGAGTCTTCCTATCCATGAGCATAGAATATCTCATTTTGTAATTAAATCAGTTCTGTGGAAATATTTGTCTTATTTTTAATTATAAAGAAAAAATCCTTTAAAGTTTTCTAAAATTAACAGGATAATTTTAATTCCATTTTAAAATATATACATATATATTTTTATATTTTCTCCTGTTCTTAATTATCAAGAGTCTTTAACTGATAATGAGTTCTACGCTTTATCCTCAGCTTTGTCTTTTGTATGTATTCAGTCATCATAATTAACCTTTATTCAATGAAACAATGCTATGAATTTCATTCATGGGTTATTTTAAATAAATTAAACCATCAATATATACCAAATGTACTCTAACATGGTCATGGTTATTTAATATATGGTTATTTATTATATATCATGGAGCTTGATATATATTTATTATACTATATGATAGAAAATTTTTGCAGCTGTGTGATTGATTCAACTAGGCAGGTGATTCATCTTTCTCTTATTGTCTTTGTGTAGTTATGGTGTCAGGTTATTTCTGGCCTTAAATGATAAGTGATAAAAAGCCCAGGTACATATATATATATATATATATATATATATATATATATATATATATACACACACACACACACACACATATATATATGTATGTAAGTACGTATGTGTGTATGTATGTATGTATGTATGTATTTATGTATGTATATATATGTTTTAATTTTCTAGAAGAAATAAACATATTTATGAATATGTTCTTTTTCTTCAAAAGGCATTGAACGATTGAAGGATTAAGCTTTTTTATGTATTATGTTATTTGAGAAATTTTACCTTTTTTTTAAAAGTTTTTGACATAAAGTTTTAAAACATTCTCTTACATGTTAAATCTATATTGGCAGTATGTCTCCCTTTCAGTAATGAAATTAAGTTTTAGTTATCTTTTTCATTAATGTTAGTATCATACATCTGTTGGGTCATCTCATGTATCTTTCTCTCCAGCTCCATATATCAATTTTGTCACAAATTCTGTAACACTTTATATTTTCAAAATTATTTTCATAAGTATTTGAAAATATCAATGAACTATCATCTTGCCTATAATGTTGTTACTGAAACATATGTTGTAAAATCTGAGTTACGTTTCTTTTTATATAATTTAATTATCTTGAAAGTTAAGAATTTTGTTTTGAGATTATATACTTAAATTTTACTAGCGTGTGTTTGGACAACAGTTGTTTCTTAACTCTCCTCATTCAAACATTCCTCTTTGAATGAATGTTTAATCCTGAGTTACTTTGTTTTTTCAACTCTGCAAAGTTTATTTTTATTATTATTTCAAATGTTTTCTATTTTTAATTATAGCCTTTCTGGGAGTAAGGTTCTTTATTTGACTGCATGTATCTATTTATATTACTAGTTCTTTAACCAAAATCTGTACCTACCTCTTTAGGAATATTAATATTCTAATATTTTAAATCTTGTGTTATATACCAAAATCATACTTATCTCTTTAATAATGTAATTATCTTGACTAAAAAAATTGTCTGTCTGTTCCAATTAATCTGCTCATGTGACATATGATTTCCTGTTTTCTCCTTCATTTCCAGCCATTATATGCCTAAGACACTTAGTTGTTTTGTTTTACATTCCCCTGGAGAGATCCTTCACCCTAATGGTAAAATGTATGATTGGAGGGCCTAAAGTGCAGACCATAATTTTTGTGTCTTTTCATGAGATTAAGTGGACAGAAAGGAAGACAATTTAGGATAGAGAACCACAGTTGACCTCCAACCTTATGCAGAACCTTAATCAGGCAGCAAGAAACCCTGTGGTAAGATTTCTCCTTTGGATCCTTGGATAGAGACAGCCCTGGAAGGATTTCCCCAGTGGACAGGTTGTCAGTTTTCATCAGCTCTTCACTTCTCTAGGACTTTGGGGCTGTCCAGAGATTTTAATAAATTCAGTGGTGCTAAAACCTAGTTCAGCATTCTAATGGAATCAATAGGGTAGCACTGATTCTTTCAATGTAATGTATGAAGTATGAAGGAGGACTCAGAATCAATGTTCCCCCATTTTCCTGTGTCCCCATTACTGCCCTCACTGCCTCATGTTCAGTCTTCTGCAGCTTATCTGTAATTTGAAACAAATTTCATTCTGCCTGGAGTTTTCTCATTGTTTGTTTTAAATGTTAGTCTGTCATCTGTCTCTTTCTCTTTGTTGATTTTTAAGTTGGGTGATTTTAAGAAGGAAGACAGAAACATATTTATTCATCATGTTAGGCTCTGACACTATTAAAATGGCTTTGATTTTTCCCTTTCTTGTTAATAATTCATTTACAAAATTTAAAAGCTAAATTTATTTGTCTTATATATTGCTTTCATACCCATTTTCTAATAAGTAAAAAATAAACAAAACTCAAAAAACAAAATGAAATCTTGCACTTTTATTAATTGTTCTAATTATTTCACTTGCCAGTAGTAGCTCTAAATTTGGGGGATACCCTCCTCCTAACTCTTTTAGCTGCCTCATCATAGACTGCAGATATGATTGCAAGTATAAACAGTTCAATCTCAGGGTAGACAAGAAATAATCTTGCAATTAATGTAACTAATGTACTGAGTTTTGCAAATATGATTGCAAAACAAAACCCATTTATTTTTAACTCAGATTAAAAGATCATTAGAAGTAGTTTTTAATGCCGACTATTTAGAGTACTAAAAGATGTTCGGGAAAAATGTCTTTGTAATCTTACATAAGTTCTTCCAAATTATGTATTTGTTTATTTTTTTCTAATGAGTAATATATCTTGATGATAAATTTTCATTTTAAAAATGCAAAATGTGAGTAAATTTTTAAAAAAGCTGAAGAATAAAATTTAATAATTCATATATACAACTATTTTCTTGCAAATTACATAATAATTCACTTCCATTTGCCAAATTTAAACCCTATTAAATATATGAAACATGCAGCAAGCCATACATAGAGACGCAGTTTTCATTTCAACTATGTATGTAAAGTTTGAATTTGTAGAAAATATAATAAATATGTACATTTTTCCTATATTTTATTTTTTCTGCTGTTACATATCATGTGGGTCATTCATGTGTTTTGCAATTATTTGACCTGCTGTGACACTTTTATATTCAAAACGATTACATTTAAAGTGACGGTACGAAGATGAAACTTTGAAGTAAAGTTTGAATTAGGGATCAATAATTTGTTTGATTTTAGAGTAGAAAATAAACTCTTTTCCTTGAAATTTGGAAAATCATACCCTGAAATATACATAAATCAAACACTAAAACTTCTTTATGACAGATTATGTAAAGTGTAAGAAAAATATTCGGTTAACATTGTCTATCTGTTAAAAATTTGGCAATATCCAGAAATAATTGTTTTCTTAAAGTTAAGAAATATTTAAATTTAATTATTGAAAAATAAATATTTAGGTAAAGGTTAATGGTAGTTGTTTATTATAATTATGGGAACTAAAAGAATAGAGAGTTGTTGCCTAAATTTACCTAAAACAAAGAAAAAGCATCAAAGTACATCCTGGGATTGAGTAAAGGATCAACTGCAACATAAAATTGATATAACTCTCACATAAGATTTATTAAAAACTAGGCAAAGACATGTACAAGTTAAAAAAAAATTTAAGTGATTTCATAAATGCTTATGATGCCTTTGTATTTGGCACCTAATACATGATATGTCCTTTAAATGGAAAAATTATGTAAAAACCACTAGTAAAAGGAAAAATGTCGTGTGATTATGTTTGCATGATATTTTAGTAGAGCAATGGAAAAATTTAAGTATGCACAATAACACTTAAGTTATACATGGAAACCAAAGCTATGAATAATCACCAATAATCATTTACACAAAAATATCTTAGGTGTCACTTTTCACATTAAAAATTAAAATTTAAATCCTAATTGCTTAGGCTATTTAAGATTTTGGAAATACTACCTCGCATTAAAAAATGTATTTTACAAATTTCTTGGAAGTAGAAAGTATTACATGGTGAATAACAAGTACCAAAAAAATAATAATAATAATAATGATGGAATAGGCTTTGATTTACTTTTATAGAAAGAACTGCATACATCACATACATATTTAATGTGAATCTCTGCTGCAACTCTATTGCAGATCACTTCAGATAATTTGTGAGAATACCTGCTGGTAAGAACAATGACATTATCAGCTATCTGCTTTAAGAAACTTTCAAATATCAGTTCTGAAGTATTGGTTTTTCATTTGCTATTTATGGTATTCTCAGTTGCATATATTCAATAGCACTTACCACCTCATTATAGAATTACCTAAATAAAAAGCCATGAGCTCAACTGAAATATCTTTACCGTTTACCCCAAAATTGACTACATTTGAAATCTTGTTTTCATTATTTTCCATTAAAATATGACTTAACCAATTTAAAAACAAAATGAAATATCACAAGTTGGGGCATTGATCTTTATTTTTGAAATGTCTTTAAATCATGTAACACATAGAACTTTGGAAAAAACATATATGTTTCAAACTTATACATACATAAATCATTATAATACATAGAACATTAGAATATATATACATACATATTAGAAAATATATAATCATAACACATAAAGCATTAGAATATATATATACATATATACATATTCTAATTTTGATATTAGAGTTGAAAAAATATATATGTATATATATGTTTACATAGAGATTAATTATTATATTTCTGTATGCTAAATCCTCTCTCTATAATACAAAGACATATATTTTAGAATGGATTTATTTGAAGTAGGTGGATTTTGTTTTTTTCAAATGGAATTAAAAATAAATTTACTAATAATTTGAAGTAACCAAGAGCGATTAGTCTCTACTTCATACTAACTGAAATTATCAGTGCCAATTTAGGAAAAATAGAATATAGTACTTTTTTCAAAATATTATAACTTATTTTTAGTAGACAAATTAACATATGGATAGGAGGACATTGAAAGGAAACATGAACATAGTATTATTTTATAAAAATATAAGTTACTTTTACATCATAAAATATACACATTTCATTGGTCTATTTAGTATTTTAATATAGTAGTTCCTGATACCTCTTGTGAGTTTTAATGCCATTAATTAATCCTCTAAAAATGATTGAAATTTGACAATTTATAATAAAATATGATATGCTTAAAATGATTAACATCAAAACCTTGCTGGTTGACAAGGTCATCAAGAGTCATTTATTTTCAAATATTTGATTTCAGCTGAATGGTTGGATATGCCACTTTTTATTTTTATCGTGAAGTATACCTGTCAAGGAAATACTTTTTCAGTATAATATTTAGAGTGAAGCTATGCAAAAAACTTCTTTTATGATTGTTTTTTCTCATAACCTGTAGGTGGAGTATATAGTTTGCTATTATCTCCCCATTATGGATAGCCCAAGTATCCAAATTAATGTTGCTGAATAAAAAATGATACACATAAAATGATGTATAGCAAAGATTGACCTATGATTAGAAATATAAAAGCTAACTTATAAATATGAATAAATATTACCAAATTATCTTATGAATAATTAAGAAATTAAAGAAATGGTTTAACTGTGAGAAAGTTTTCATTCATGTATGCAGAGAAGACAAAGCGATATGATTTGTACTTAAATTTATTTTAATTAAATTTAGTACATGTGTATGCATTGCTCTAAAGGTGCATGGTATGCTAAGTTCTGGAAAGGACAGACATGAAGAATATACAGTATACAACCCTGTGTGTTTATTTAGGAATTTGGTCCAAAAATGAAAAAGTCGTGTGTTAATATAGGAAAAATAAGTAATCAAGTCACTAAACTATATGGTTCTTATTATGCTTATTACTTAATAGGATCTTATTAAATTATCTCTACAGTTACTTTTTAGCAGTTACATTTTATAATTTCATGGTCATAGGAGCAAGAAAACTGTTCATTAATTCTGCATGATTTAGAAAGAGTAACATTTTCTTATTCATTTTGGTAGCAAACAACATCAATCACAAATGCTGCAAAAATAAGTGAACAATAACAAAAAAATTTGTGGGCAAATATTACTTATGCCAACATCTTTAATAAAGGATGTTTGTGAACATCCTTAATAAAATAGTAATAAATAATGTGGAGAAAAAATAATACATCATAGTAAAACAAGATTTATTTTAGGTATTAAAAATAATACAGCAAAATAATCATATAATATGCACCATGTAGAGAGGTTATTTTAATGACTAGCTAAGTAGGTATTGAATTGATAAATTCTGTAGATTTTTTAATAAAATCATTTAAAATTGAAATAGAACAATAATTGGCATGATAAAGGTCATATAATGTTATAAGCAATTGATAACATGATAAAGATAATTTAGTGTTATATCACAGGAGACACTGTGCAACCCATCTGATAAATAAAAGCTAGTATGCAAGAAGTATGATATGCAGTTCTCTCAGATACATATACCTAAGAAAGAAAATTTAGGGTCACAGATTATGGATATGTTTAGGGGAGATTTACCTAGAAATGCTTCCTATGCAATCATAACGATTTGTATACTCATTTAGTGGTACAAGTGTTGCAGATGTCTCACATTTTTATTAAACTTCATATTGCCATTTTTTTCAAAGAACCAGCTTGGTAATCTTTGTTTTTATAAATGTTGTTTTTTTCTTTTTTTCCATTTTATTTCTTTTTTAAATATAATTTTAATAGATTAAACATTCATATGGTTTAAAAATATAAAGAGGCTGTTAAAAGTCTCTTCTCATCCTGTCCCCCTTTTTATTAATTAAAATTTATTTGGGTGACAATGGTTAGTAAACTTACATAGGTTTCAAGTGTACAATTCTATAATGCATCATCTATATATCACAGTGTGTGTTCACCATCCAGAGTCGGTTCTCCTTTCATCACCACATATTTGACCCCCTTTATCATCTTCTATCCTCCCTGCCCTCTTACCCTCTGTTAACCACTGAACTATTGGCTGTGTCTGTGAGTTTTTGTTTCTTTTGTTTCTCTTGTTCTTTTGTTCTTTTCAATTTTATATCCCTCATATCAGTGAAGTCATATGGTTCTCGACTTTTTTTGCCTGACTTATTTCGCTAAGCATAATATCTCAAGATCCATCCATGTTGTCACAAATGGCAGTATTTCATCATTTCTGATGGCCTAATATTATTCTATTGTGCATATATATATATATATATACATATATATAGTGCATATAAATAGTGCATATATATATAGTGCATATATATATATATATATATATATATATATATATATATATAACAACTTCTTTATCCATTCACCTATCAAAGGACACTTTAGTTGTTTCCATGTCTTGATCACCATAAATAAAGCTACAATGAACATTGGAGCACATGTATCTTTATAGATACATGTTTTCACATTTTTTGGGTATATACCCAGGAGAGGGATTGCTGGGTCATATGGTAATTCTATTCTTAATTTTTTGAGGAACCTCCATATTGCCTTCCATAGTGGCTGCACCAATCTGCAATCCCACCAACAGTGTATGAGAGTTCCTTTTTCTCCACAGCCTCTCCAACACTTATGACTATTTGTCTTATTGATGATAGCCGTTGTAACCGGAGTAAGGGGGTATCTCATTGTGGTTTTTATTTGCATTTCTCTGATGATTAGTGATGTTGAGCATCTTTTCATATGTCTATTGGCCACCCATATGTCCTCTTTGGAGAAGTGTCTATTCAGGTCCTCTGCCCATTTTTTTAATTGGATCATTTGTCTTTTTGTTGTTGAGTTGTATGAATTCCTTATATATTTTGGATATTGTCCAAAATATATATGCCTTATTGGGGGCATTGTTTGCAAATATCTTAGCCCATTCGATTGGTTGCTGTTTTATTTTGTTGATGGTTTCTTTGCTGTGCAGAAGCTTTTTAGTTTGATATAGTCCCATTCATTTATTTCAGCTTTTAGTTCCTTTGCCTTTATGGTCAACTTCATAAAATCCTCTTTGAACCCAAGTTCTATAAATTTTGCAGCTATGTTTTCTTCTATGAAGTTTATTGTTTCAGGTCTTATGTTTATGTTTTTGATCCATTTTGAGTTAATTTTGGTACATGATGACAGATGGCAGTGTGTTTTGTTGTTTTTGTTGTTGTTGTTTTCCTTAACTTTGTGGTTTTTAGCCCTAACACACAGCCAGCATTTGATACATTTTTTGCTAAATGAATGTGAATTTCCCTGACTTGTAAAACTTGCTTTACCCTATGCAATTTTATTTTGTAGCTCCTTTCTTGAAATTAAAAGCTCATTATGATTAGAACCTGAAGCAATCTTTAACATATTAACCATGAAGTCCTAGTTTCACACTGTTTACTTAAATGTCCTTTGACTGTTTTCAAGTTTAGAAACATCTGTTTATACTCTCAAATGCATTTAATATAAATACATAAATATATTAAATAAATAAATAAAATAAATATAATATAATAAATTATATATATATATATACATATATATATAGAGAGAGAGAGACAGAGACAGCGAGACAGAGAGACAGAGATTGCCAAAGAAATGTATACACATTTTAAGAAAGGAAAACTGTATTAAAATTGCAATACTCAATGCATAGTGATACAAAAGATGACTACAAGTCATTATGACTACAAGTCAAGATGACTCCTGCCATTACAAATGGTGCTGAAAGTGGTTTCCATCAGCATCCAGACACTTCTAATTGTTGCAAACTACTGCTTGAGCAACGTTGACCAAATTGTTCACTTTTATGCATTTTTTTGGCATCCCCCAGTATATATAAACACACATTTCTGTTTAGAAAATATGTTCGCCCAGGTTCATTACAAAAAAAAAAAAAAAATCCACTAAAGCAAGAAAAAATTTACGTTAACACTATTTTAGGTTAACATTACTACTTCAAAGGGAGCAGGACTGATGAAAAATGTGAACTGAAAGAAGAAAGGGGATTCACATAAACAGGAAGCCCAAGGTGGACACTTATTTATAATGAGAGTAACTCATTGCTTTTTCTCACTGGATATCATTAGGGAAGCTGAAGGAACGACTGTGTCTCCAAATTATCTGGGTACAGAAATGTGAGTGTGAGTGAAGGGTCGGAAGAGAAATAGATCTGTTGGCTCCCTGTCATACCGGTTAGAGTTTCCACTGTGAGCACTAATTCTATACACTTATGCTTGGTGTTTTCCAGCCTCTTGGGGCTATTATCACAGGAGCTCAATAGCAGTAGTGGTTACTGCAGCACAAGCTAGCTACTGAACCTAAGGCAAGCTAATTGAATTGAAAATATGGTCCATTTACTTCTTTATAGTGCCAACATTAGTTTATTGTGTAATCAGCATAACTAGTATTGTTCATAAATTCAAAATAATTTCACTGCATATATTAAGTATTGAGGAAAAAACTAAAGATCGTCTGCCTAAAATGTACAGTCATAGTGTATTGAAGCTGAAAGCTACATCTACTTCTTATAAAAATAATTTAAGTGTCCTTACAGTCAGGTATCCAGGTCAAACCAACATTAAGCTTCCATTTACATTTCAGATACATGAATGTATTGAATCTGAGAGCATTTTACTGATTTAATTAACATACTGTCATGTGGCAGGATTTATTTTTCTTTTTTGCATTCATATTTTTCTCCTGATTATTGGCTATTACTAGATAATAAAATATTGAAGATATATACACATGGAAATAGGTAAACAAATGTCGCATGAGTAATTTTGTTCCAATAAATGTTGGCGGAGACATGGCTTGCATCCAAAGCTAAACAACACACACACATACACAATTATAACCTTATATTTACTTCTTCCAAAGGTAAATTTCATGACCCTTTAATACATATTTTTTATTCCAGTGTTGACAACACTGTAGCTGCATCTAGGAACACTGATTGTCCCTTTTGGGCCAGTTGCCATTCACTTTGTGAACAAAATCTTAAAATGATATCGGTAGAATCTACAGTACACCTTCTGTCAAGATTCAAATAGATCCCTCCAAACCTCTCCCAAGAATTAATCAATATCCTATAAATAAGAAGTCCTTCAAAGCTCAAGCCCATAATAGGCATGTAAGGCTCAGAACCTCATTATTCCCTCTACTAATCCTTGTAGCATACTTATTTTGCCTGTGAGAAAAAGCAATGGCTAAAGGTGTAAGTCTGTCTAGGACTTATGAATACCTTGTTTTCCCTCAACCCCTTGTTCTTCCTAACCCCCACACACTATTGACATCCATTCCCAATGTAAGAAAAACTTCCACTATAATTTGTTTATACAGTACATTTTTTTTTAATATTCCAGTTGATAAGGCTAGCCAATCTTTCTTTGTTTTCATGTGAGAAGAAAGAATATACCTAGACTTTTGCCCCGGGGTTTCACAGAGAAATCCCTCTAACTTTTCACAAATCTCAAACGCTGATTTGAATGGTTAAGATTTTAGACAGGCTCTAGTTTGTTACCACTAACAAACTGTAGATGATGTGCTTCTCTGTCCCCCTTCTCAAAACTCTTCCCATGAGGACAGTATCCATCTGTTAAAACTCTTGGCCTTGAAGAGACATAAAATATCCAAAGAAAAGTTGCAGTTTGCTCAAACTCAGACTTAACATTTAGGGCACCTGATCTCAGAACAAGGACTATATTTTGATCCAGGCAGGCTTTGTGGAATCCTGAACATCCCCAAACCTGAAACTAAACACCAGTTATAAAGTTTTCTCAGACTAGCTGGCTAGTGCTGAACTTGGATCCTGATTTCTCTTATGGCTCAGCCTTATATATGTACTTTACTAAAAATAACAAACCTGACACTAATGTTTGGGGGGATTGAGATGACATAGGTTTTGGGACCTTGAAAAGAGCTTAATGAGTCCCCCTGCCCTTGAACATCTTAATTAGTGACTTCCCATTTTCCTCTTTGGATATAAAACTAAAGGGGGTGGCCTTGGAGTACTCACCCCAAAACTCGAGAGCCAAAACTCCAATACTCAGAGCCAACAGCTTGATCCTGTGGCACAAGACATTTCTCCTTCTCTTAAAGTCATTTCTGCCACTGCCCTTTTGGTTAAGGCCACTGAAGAAATAATCATGGGATTCCCTTTAACCATCCTTGTATCCCCATAAATTAGAATCAATCACTCCTAAATTCTCCTCACATCCAACACTTTTCAGTCAGTCAGCTCACCTCCTGTTAAAACTTCTTAATAACTATTCCTCATGTAATTATTTCTTGTTGGGATAACTTCGATTCTGCTTTAATCCTCCCATCCTTTACTGAGGAAACCCTTCACAACTGCTTAAAGCTGACATATTACCTTTTTACCCCCCCTATCCCCATAATAATTTACAGGAAGTTCCTCTAATCAATTCAGATTCATGGCTTACTGATAGTTATTTTTTTAAGAGTGAAAACGATAAATATTATGCTGGATATGCTGTTGTAACTCTTTTTGACATCATCAAGGCAACACCTTCAGCCAAATAGGCTGTGTGCTACTCCTATTGGTACTTTAGCCAAGGGAAAAACCAAAAACATTTATACCAATAGTCAATATGTCTTTGGGGTTGCCTGGTGACTTTGGGATGCTATGGAGACAGGGAAGTTTTCTTACCTCTAATGGGGAAAGGATTAAAAAATGATATTCAAAGTGTTTTAGATGTCATACTCTTGCCATCCACCTTAGCTATTTTTAAGATGCCCGGGCATTCCAAACTTGACTCCCTACAGGCTAAAGGAAACCACCTCACTGATATTTCTTACAAAATGCTGCCCACAAATTAACCACTGACCAGACTTCTGCCATGTCCTAAGGGAATGCTCAACAATATGACAATATAGAAAAAAATGACTAGAAATGCCCAAAGATTGACCCCAGAAAAGGAAAAATAACATTGGAAATCTAGCAATTGTTGGTTCAAGGAAAAGAAGAAAACTCTGATTTGGGCCAAATAACAAATAGGTTCTACCATAATGTCTCACTTTTTACCACAGTACATGCATTAAATCATTGATCTAATGCCAAATGATAGTATTCATAAAGCAATACTGGTGGGGAAATATTAATAAGGCCACCGAAAGTGCCCACCTTGCTTTACCCACCTATTCAAGACACAATTCAGGTAAACCAAGTTGCACAGCTCCCAGGCTCTTTAAATTGCTTAATGGGACATTCAAGTTTTGGCAAATGGATTTCATACAGATTCTCTTGTCTCATGGATATAGCTATGTTTTAGTTACTGCTTGTATGTGTTTTCTCACTGAACCAAAGTCTTCCCTTGTAAACAGTCTACTGCCGTTTCCCCCCGAAAATAAGACCTAGCCGGAAAACCAGCTCTAATTCGTCTTTTGCTACAAAAATTAATATAAGACCTGACATTATATTATATTATATTTTTCTTTTCTATTCTATTCTATTCTACTGGGTCTTATAGTAAAATAAGACCGGGTCTTATATTAATTTTTACTCCAAAAGACACATTACAGCTGATTGTGCAGCAAGGTCTTATTTTCGGGGAAACAGGGTAACTTTTCTGTGACTAAAATTATGTTAGAAAAGATTATTTTTTACGTGAGAACACCTCTTGAACTTCATAGTGATTGTCTAATGCACTTGACTCCTGCCTCCTTGGACCCAGCTGACAAAGGAGATACACTTCAGTATTGTGAAGGCCTAATTGCTTCTATTAAAAATAGCCATGCTGTGGGAGAACAATCTTTTCACATTGTGCTGCTGGGAGATGAAGATCTTAAGCACCACACTTTGCAACCTAGAGATTTCATCTGTTAGAAAAGACACCTCCCGAAAGACTCTCTTCAACCTCACTGAAAAGATGCCTCTCCGGTACTGCTAACCAACCCTTTTGACACCAAACTCCAGGAATAGACCCTTGGATTTACATGATCCTTCTAAAGATAACACCAAACCATGACTGGACCTGCACACCATCTGGTGACCTGAAAGTAAAGTTTTCCCAGGATTGAAGCAGCTGACATCCTACTACACAGCTTTACTAAGATTCCCAGACGAGGCCTGTTAGAAGGTTCAGGAGTCACAGAAGTCTCTCTTTTCATCTGGGCTAACTGCCTGTGGATTCTTGTCGAGATTCAAATTACAAACTTTCAGGCTGTATTATTGACAACACATTTTTTTCCAAGCAGTTCTTTTGAGATAGCAGTACTGTTTTTAATTGTCTGTGAAGTTTTGCTTGTTATCTTTTCTTCTTTTTTTCTGAGTCTAATCTTTCTATTTTTTTTGGTTTTTATTTATTTATTTATTTATTTATTTACTTATTTATTTATTTTAAATCACAATTTGTTAGGGCAACAATGGTTAGTAAAGTTACATAGGTTTCAAGTGTACAATTCTGTAACATATCATTTATATATCACGTTGTGTGCTCCTCACCCAGAGTCAGTTCTCCTTCCATCACCATATATTTGACTGTTTTTCAACAATTTCCTCATCTATTTCTTCATATTTATACCTGCATTGTATTTTCCCAAATGCACTCTGTTAATTGTTTCAATGTGCTCTTGCAATACTCACTATCCTGCTTCCATGGCTGCTGTAAGAAGATATCTGGGTCATATGGTAATTCTATATGGTGATGGAAGGAGACCTGACTCTGGGTGGTGAACACACAATGGGATTTATAGATGATGTAATACAGAATTGTACACCTGAAATTATGTAATTTCATTAACAATTGTCACCCCGATAAATAAATTAAAAAAAAAAAAGATTTCTGGGAGACATACATGTACGTGACTCCAAATTTACCTTGGTAGGGAGAACATTCTACCTTAATTTCAAATAAGTGCCAATAAATATGTGTTCAGTTGTTTACATTCAGGCCTAGAATCCTGGTTCAGAACCATCACATAATTTAGAATTGTCATGTTACTTTTGATTTATGATGTTGAAAAATATGAACTATAGAGGGAAGTGTCTGAGAGTTCTCCCTCCTACCCCTACATGTTACTAAGATGTCCTTCATGAGGTGAAAGAATGGATAAATAATGGTGGTACATCTAGTTGTTACTCGGTACTGAAAAGCAGTGAACTATCAAGCCATGAAAATACATGACAGAGACTTAAATCCATATCAGTAAGTTAAAAAAAGTCAATGCAAAAAGGCTACGTACTATATGATTCCAAATATATGGTATTCTGGTAAAAACAATGAAGATCCTTAAAACTTAGGGGTTAGAAAGGAGGGAAGGATGACTAGGCAGAACACAGCAGAGTTTTAGAGCGGCGAGACTGTTGTGTATCATAGCACATTGATGGGTACCTGTCATTATGCATTTGTATAATGTATATACAAACCTATAGAATGTATCACATTAAGAGTGAACACTAATGTGAACTATGGACTTTGAGTGATAATGGTGGGTCAATACTCATCAATTGTAACAAATGTACCACTCTATGGTGCAACATGTACATAATGGAGGAAGTTGGGTATTTGTGGGACCGAGTATATGGGAACTCTATAATGTCTGCTTGATTTTGCTTGAATCTAGAACCTCTCTAAAAATGAAAGTTTATTGAAAAACAATAATAATTTTCTTTACCAGGACCTTATATTTAAATTATGAAAGTGCTTTATTTATGTTTTGCATTGTTTATGTTCTCACAGGAATTTTCTTAGATTTGGGGATAATTTCTGATACCTACATCATGATTTAATTAGAGTTTCGTCCTGTGAAAACCTGTGCATATTAACAGAAGAGTCCTATGGAAAGAGATCAATATTGGGAATTAAATCACTTCAATTCACTCTCAACATTCTTCATTTCACCCTGGCAACACATCACCTCTCTCCCTAATTCTGAGCCATTTGTGGCAGTCAGGACTTTTTCACTCATGTATACCCTGTAAGAACAAAAGTATGAGAAGTTTCTTAATGCCTGATGCAACTTATATATTGATATTCATAAAATCTAACTATGACTATTTTTTAAACTAAGGGTAGCTAGTTTGAGCAAGATTTTTGGAGGATAGCTTTATAAATATGACAGAATTTATTTGCAGGTCATCTCTAGAACAGACTAAATTTAAGATTTTTTTTTTGTATCATTACCAAATCAGCCCTAGAAAAAATATCCTAAGCACCCAATTATCTGTATGACTCTATCCAATATATTTTCAGTCATCATAGCTGTTGTATTAGGCATTTCTATTCTTCAATGTCATTTCTCATTAACACATTGGCTCTGTTGCTGTAATTTGATGACTTCTGCATTGTCATTTTACTTCATTAACTGATTATTTTCTAATTGCTATATTGTGCCTCTCTTTGATTCATCAGCTTTTAATGTCCCACTTAATTGACTTCTTTGTCTAAATGATATGAGAGAAAATGAGGCTGAATTAATCATTTAACTTCTGAATTCTGATATAATAAGAGCTTATTGGGATTGTTCCATTTTCTAGATAGCAAAACTAAGGGAATATATCTGCAGTCTATTCAAACATTTTTCATTGAAAGTATTCTTACTCCTTGTCTTTTCCAATTTCTTTCAAAAGTCAAATCGATTCAAACACATCTAAAATCTAAATGTATACTAAATTTTCCTGATTTTAAAAATTATATCACCTTATACATATATATAATATATAAATATATGTTAAAATGTTAACTAAATTATATAAAATACAATTTGAGTTGTCATTAAAAATCCTGTTAAGATAGACACACACACACACACACACACACACACACACACGTATCTTAACAGGATTTTAGATGACAACTATACTGTAACAGGATTTTAAATGACAACTCAAGTTGCTATTTATATAATATAGTAAACATTTAAAATCAGAAATCTGTGGATCAAAGAAATTGGTGATTAAAGCAAGAGTGTGTTTATCAGCTAACTTAGGGTTACCAAAGAGTAATTTTAAGGAATAATAATCATAAACATTAGAATAGTAATCATAAATATTCTGAAGTTCAGTACAGTTTCATGTTTCACAATTTTTATTGCTATTCTCATCGAGGAGGGATCTGGACCACAGACCAATCTTGTTGCCAATCTTATAGCACAACTAAGTCACAGAACTGAAATTCAAATCAAGCTGTGCATAACACAGAAGCCTAAGCTCTATTGGGGGTACTCTTAGGTAATAAGTAGTGTGGAGTCAGGCATCAGGTCGGACGTATGGCACTGGGAAAAGAAAGAAAGAGTATTACTCTTCACTCCATCATAGCCATCTTTGATATAGTCACTGGCAAAGTCCTGGGGGATTCCAAAGCTTTTGCTTCTTTGTTAAGCATGAGGCAGAGGAATCTCAGTCAAAGCTGGATACACAGTGCTTCCTGTACAAATGCTTAGGCCCAGCACGTATGTCTTGCCTGGGTTCTCACCACTTCTTTGGAAGGCTACGCAGCTCCTATGCTCACATGATCCACAAGACTCTCTCCCCTGTTGGAAGGGGGAGACGTTTTCTTTTTCTTTCCCTTGATCTCAAAAGGGTTCCCTCCCTTTTCCCCCCATTGATGACATGTCTGCAATTAACTTAAACTTTGAAATGCCTGAGGTAAAACATCAGAAAAGAAGAATGTTGCACAACTTGATTCAGTTTGAGTTGAAGAGAGGGAAATACTGTAAGAAATTCAAATTATTCATTTAATGATTCTTTCATTTAAGAAAACAAGTAATTGCCATACAGCATTATACATGCTATAACAGATAATTGTACAATAAGCACAAACATTTTGAGATCAATTTGTTTGGAGATAGGGCATCATGGCAATTAAGCTGGATTTTTTTTGTTGTTTAAGATTTTATTTGTTTTAAATAGTTTAAGGTTCATAACATAATTGAGGGAAGGAATAGAGATTTACCACATATTCTCTACCCCCACACATACCGTGTTTCCTCAAAAATAAGACCTAACTGGAAAATAAGCCCTAACATAATTTTTCAGGATGACATACCCTGAACGTGAGCCCTAATGCATCTTTTAGAGCAAAAATTAATATAAGACCCTGTCTTATTTTGGGGGAAACATGGTACATATCGTACCCCAAGCTGGATTTTTAAGCATGAGTACCAATATATCTACGCAACACAATGTGTAGCTGTGCTTCTGGAAACAGTCTGCGAAACACATGGGAACAGGTTCTGTGGCACGTTATAAAGGCTCCTGATATTAGTGATGACAAAGGAAATGACCTGAAGATTAACAGTAGGAGTGGGCTAGGAAGTCAAACGCAGCCCCAGGGTCATGGGTGATCCTACCAAGCACAGATGTGTAGTCTTTTCCTATTCATGTTGTTATGTCCTTAATATTTGTATCCCTCCAAATTCACATGTTGAAATCATACCCACCAATTTGGTGGTATCAGAAGCGGAGTCTTTGTGAGGTAATAAGGTTTTCGACAAATAATGAGAGTGAAGCCCTCGTGAGTGTGATTAGTGTCCTTATAAGAGTCAAGAAAGAAGGTGCTTCCCCCTTTGCTCTCCCTGCAACTCAATTTTAAATTAATGAAAACTGTGATTCATTTAGGAACATTTTGTCTCAAGAATGAGTCAAGTAAAAGCAATGAAAATGTTTCTGCAAAAACAAATTTTAGTAAGATTTTTGGTTGTGCTGACTACATAAAAACAATTTCTTAATATTGTCTTGGTCATTTGCAAATTCTGAAGGATATGGCATTTTGTAGAAAAATGACATGACAT
Organism: Rhinolophus hipposideros; assembly: GCF_964194185.1. Taxonomy (NCBI): domain Eukaryota; kingdom Metazoa; phylum Chordata; class Mammalia; order Chiroptera; family Rhinolophidae; genus Rhinolophus; species Rhinolophus hipposideros. Next base: position 93,309,497 of record NC_138048.1, read on the forward strand.
CTTGGAGAAAATATAAGTACAGATTTCTCAACAAAATCTTTAAAAACAAATCTTAAATGAATTGTGTAGTTTCCAGTTTTTCACAACATTTCATTGTTTTAGGACTGGCAATAACAAGTGTTTAGATGCCCATTTAATTTAACACAGTGATATCTCTTCACTTTCTGGTGGAGGTTGTGTACACATTAAATAATGAAAAAAGAAGCCTCCTTACTACTAACATGCAAAATGATTTTTTCCAAAGTAAAAACATCTTCCTTCTCTTAAATTCACTGATGTTCTAATATATTTTTTAGATCATTTATTCAATTCATGGGATTTCAGAAATGAGAGGCAAATTTTTAGAATCATATGAAGCAATATTTTGTTCTAACATGTCAAAATATTTAGAATGTTTTGATAATTATAAACATTTTTTTAATTTAATAACTCTGACATAGCTGATGTTCAGGAAATATATGCTAGTAATTATGCTATGCAATTTCAGATATTCCAATATTGGATAACTCAGCCCTTAACCTAAGAGCACACAATCCATTAAATTGAAAGAGAAGGAATATAGCTCAACATAGCACACGTTAGAATTAGTCATTATTTGCAGCCTAACTTTTGGGAACAGATGCTCTAGAATATTTTCATTTGTTGTTTTCTATGTCAAGATTATAACCCTAAGGTCTGAGTCTTAAGCAGAATACAGTATAAACAAATTAGAACCCTAAACTGACAGGAGGAGATTTTAATGAAGACAATCATTATTTAGATGACTCTCAATGAAGCAGCTTAACATCTCTTCAAAAAAGATTTTACTATTGCTTAGTTAGAAAAGGAGGTGCTAAAAGAGACAATTACTAAGTTGTCCTGAATATTCTTTCTCATGTAACAGAATCAAAATTTTTCCACCATCAATTTTTCAAGAAATAAAAGAAAGCTTACTGCCGTCAGTTAGAACAATAAGAAATAGCAGCTTAGTTAGGTAGTTTAATAACCTTCCAAATCAACATCATCTTCCCATTCTGGATTCTTTTTTGGACTGACTCAAAAAGAAAAGAATGCATTTTACCCCGATCATACAATTTCCAATAACAAATTTCAAAATTTTGGTAGATGCTTCAGAATATCTTTCCAGTTAAAGCCCAGACTATCACTACTACCACTCTCAAACAGATATCCACTACCTAACATATTGAGTGTTGTAATAGTCTTCCAAGCCTTAATATCTGGCCTTTCACATCCCCAAATATCTTTCCAACTACTTCTGGACTGATATTCATTAAACGCCATACCGGAAACATTGTTTCTTTTTTATTCAAGAATCAAAAATGAATTATTTGTTTGAATTCAAATGTAGTATCAAGTTTTAATCACCTTTGTATTCAGATCCCATCCAAGTTTGTTCTTTTTTTTATTCTTTGAAATAAGTCACTGTTCCATTCAAGTCCACATAATGTTTGCGCTCACTATGGTATGGATGGAAAAGTTTCGGACCCCACCTCCCATAATCCATGTGTTGTAATCCCAGTCACCATTGTTATATTATTGGGGGAGGGGGTCCTGTAAAGGTAACTAAGTCGTGTAGGTGAAGTGCTCTTAAGTAAGCCTGAACTCCAGGGGAGTTTTATCCTCCATAACTGAAATAAAATAATAATATTCATAGGAACACTAAGAGAATTTAACTGGTACTTGAAACCTTTCACTTAATTCAGTGATCCTATCCGTTTAATGATATTCTATATGAGAATATGCCCTATACTTGTTTATGATAGAATATCATATGATATTTTAATTTCAAAGCAACTCCATCTGTTAAATCATTTAGCCTTTGCAAATTTTAATGAATCAAATATCACATAAACATTATGAATGTGTGACTCTTATGCATAAGTAAATTCATTTTTATTTGAAGCTAAAAGAGGTATGTTTTCAGAGCACTTATTTATAAAGACACAATTTTCTTTCCTCATCCTTTACCCTAAAGTTTTACTGTGTTAAACCTGTTTTAATTTAAGTCATGCCATGTCATAGCATATGATAACACAAGTTAATATCAAACATAGGAATGTTTTGCACCCATTCAGAAAAAGTGCAAGAAATGTATTATTTAATGTCATTTCAAATATCATCATTAAAAATTATACTATGAATCGAAATATTACTCTTTATAAAATAAAATAAAATATTTTAAAAATACGTGACTACTTTACAAATCAATTCTGAAATGATAACCTCTTGCATCCTACATTGCTCAAACCTCCAATAGCCAAGCAATTTAATCACATTTTGATTTGAAATTTAGTATATTATCAAGTACTAGTATTTAGTTTAATATTTAGTATGTTATTCTATGGCTACAACTTTAATTTCCTGCAATTCAATTTGTTAGAATATTACTAATTTACTTTGAGCGACAAAGACCAGCTAGTTACAGTGAGCAATATGCTTAAGAGCACATAAGAACACAGAGACAGTATGCCTGCCCTTCTTAAAATTTTTAAACAATTTATTTGTAATTATATCATACTGAGTGTTGTGCATTAAATCGTGTCCTCTCAAAAAGGATATGTTGAAGCCCTAACCATCAGTACTTCAGAATGTAACCTTATTTGGAATGCATATAATTACTTAAGATGAAGTCATACTATAGTAGACTGAGACTCTAATCTAATATGGCTGATGTCCTTATGAAATGGTCATATGAAGACACAGAGACATAGGGAGAATGCCATATGAAGATGGTGGCAGAGATGAAAATAATGCATCTAAAAGCCAAAGAATGCCAGATAATTTTGGCTGTCACCAGAAGCTGAGGGAAAGTCCTGAAAAAGATTCTCCCTTAGAGCTTTCAGAAGGAACCAACTCTGCTGACATCTTGATTTTTGGACTTCTAGCTTCCATAACTGTGAAAGAATATATTTCTATTGTTGTAAGCAACCCAGCATGTGGTACTTTGTTAATGCAGTACTATAAAACTAGTGCAATAGTATTCTAACTAAACTAGGCTAATATATACATATATATGAAAAAATATTGACAATGTTGTCTGCGTCCCAAGCACCATTCTAAGGGTTTTACGTATATCAAACCATTTAACTACCAACAAAAACCTATGGGGTAAGTTCTATTATTATCCACATTTTACATATCTGAAAATTTAAGTAGAAAGTTTTTTCTTGCAATCACATAGTTCATAAGGGCAGAACTGGGATTTAATCTGCATAAGAATCCAGCAGTAAAGTTTAATTATGTCAATTTTTGAAATGAGTAGTCTCAACGTGAGAGAGTTAAAAAAAAAAAAAAATCTCTTACAATCGCAGAATTGCTAAGTAGGAGAGTGACTGTGCAAATTCAGGTCTGTGGAAATCCAAAACTGGTATCTGCCAGCATTGATTGGTGTCTTGTATGGTTCAAAATTCTGAGTGCATACAATTTCTGAGATTATAAGCTTATACCTGGTAAAGGCAGTAAAGAGAAGCTTGCTCATGTCTTTTGTTTAAAGTGAACCTTGGAGCACAGGGATGGTTATGTGAATATGAGGATAGGCCTGGCATCTTAGCAGGAGGCAGCACAGAGAAAGAATAAAGTGAAGATGCGTGTCTCCTGTCTGGACAACACTGACTAGCCTGATTTGAATACATGTGGGACACATGTGCGTTCATTTGTTAGAACACTTCGTGTTACAAAAAACAGAAAACCCGACCAATAGAGGCTTAAGCAACAAAGCTATTTTATCTATGTGTGTGTGTGTGTGTGTGTGTGTGTGTGTGTGTGTGTGTGTGTGTACCATATTTCCCCCAAAATAAGACCTGGTCTTATATTAATTTTTGCTCCAAAACATGCATTAGAGCTTATTTTCAGGGGATGTCTTATTTTTTCATGTACAACAATCTACATTTATTCATTTATTCATATACAAAAATCTACATTGATTCAAATACAGTCATGTCATCTTCTTCTGGAACATCGTCATAACTCTCCAAACCCCAAATTATGGCTTGAATTTCTTGCGACTCCATTTCCTGTAGAATCATTGGCCCCAATCTCTCATGTCCAGCAATAGAGCTCTCCTTAATGAGCACTTCTTGTCCATGTAGCCTGCTCCTAGTGCATTGGCAACACAGCTGTCAGTGATTTTATCCCATGAATTCTTCACCCAAGTCACGACCTCTTGCAGACTAGGCTTCACAGAGTTCCCACGCTGATTTCTCTCCATTCTATTTTCAATGTAGTAATTGATTTCCATGCGCAAATTGTCCTTGAATGGTTTGTTTATTGCAATATCAAGAGTCTGGAGATAGGCAGTCATTCCTATAGGAATCATTATTTGATCTATTCTTCTCTCTGCAAGGAATTTCTTCATGTCTTGAGCACAGTGAGTGCTGGCTGAATCCCAGACTAGCAGACCTCTTTGGCCACCTTGCAAAACAAGGGGCAGCATTAAATCGACCCACTTTCTTATAACTGCTTGTGTGCACCAGGCTTTTTTGGTTTCAAGAACATAAATACCTGAAACACGTTCAACTTTATCTTTCTTGTCCTTAGTGATGATTAGAGGTGGGGCTTTCTTTCCGTACAGGCAAATTGCCATAATACAGGTAACACGTGCATTTTCATAACTAGTGGAGGGAATGTAGATTGATGAGGCACCACTCTGATCAATTGTCATTTGAGATTCTTGGCCCATAAACACTCCAGTTTCATTCATAGCAATCATGTTGAAGAGTTGGTATTTACTGCCATCAACTAAGGACTTGAATGCAAGTGCACATTTAATAACTTCATTATCTTCCAGCTTGAACAGTTTTGTCAATCTTAGAGACAGTTCATATCACTGAAGAAAGCCATCCAGCCAGTGATGTGATGCTTTGAATTCTTCTGGGGATATTTCTAACTGGTGCCATTGCAAGGCCAAATCCTTGAATATCAGCCCTGCTCACACCAAAGCCTTTGCTCTCCTGTCAGCAATCCATTCACAGATGATGTGTTCCAGCTCAGGAAATAATGGTTGCCGACCTGATCCACACTTGCACTTCTTAGCATTTCCCTTGTCCACCCGTTGGCTGACGTCATCGTACCCTGCTCACCATTTTCAGACCATTCGGACATCCAACTACTTCTCTTTGCAGAAAGCCATAAGATTCTTGCCCCAGGAGTCCTCCACGATTCCTTTCTTGTACTCGACAGAATAGTTTTTGCTTTTGGCACTCATCTTGTCTGGGGGTCAAAATATTATTCCCTTTAAATCTACCATTAAGTCAAGTGTTAATTGAAGACTTATGAGACAGGAGTGGAAACAAAAATGATGCCAATTAAGAATGATGGTCCACACAAAAGGGACGAAAAATTGCAGTCAACAAAATTCAAAAAATGTTTCTTTATTTCACACGAGTGTATTAAGTATGTCCATTACAACACACAGCATATCGAATTTTGAAGATTCACATTAGACACAAGCACGTCCATTTGTTATCAAGTGCACACATTATTTGTGCATAGTGTCTGGTCTTGGCAATAAGTCTCGAGTTCATCTGTTTTCATAGGCGTTTACCTCTTGTCCAAAGGTGCCAGCTTGGGTATTTACAAATACTTAATTATAATTTATATTATCATATATTTTAATTATTAATGTCAATATTATTTACATTAAATATTATTTATTTATTTATATTTAATTATACATTAATATTATTATTTTATAACTCAATATGTTCGTCGTGTGTTGCAATGGATGTACTAAATGCATCTGTCTTACTCACAGTCTTAACTGAGTTATTTTGGGGGTAGGGATCATATTATGAGCATCCTGAAAAATCAAGCAAGGGCTTATTTTCTGGTTAGGTCTTATTTTCGGGGAAATACAGTGTGTGTGTATATACACATATATACACATACATATACATATATAAATAAACATATATAAATATAAACATATACATTTATTTATTTATATTTATATGAGATTAGGAAAGTAAAATTTTCCAAAATTGGTCCAGTAGTTTAACATTATCAAAGATGTAGTAGTTTTTACTATTTTGGCTCTGTCATCCTCTTTATGTCAGCAAATCCTTCTCAGGGACACAGTGTGATTACCAGCCCGGGGCGCCACAGGCAAACACGATCGCTTACTGCCTATGAAGAAGAAAACAGTGTTTTGTTCTGTGTGTGTTTGTGTGTGTGTGTGTGTGTGTGTGTATTTAAGACAGGAAACCTTTCCCAGGAATCCCTACTTCCCCCTCTCGTCTTTCATTAAGAAAGATTGAGCTGCAATCCTACTTTATTCATAAATCTGAGCATGAGAGTTTCTTGGATTTTCAGCTTGTAACATTAGAAGATATGTTTGCCATTGTGGAGAATAATGGGAGCAAGGAAAGCAATTGGACAGAAAATCAACACTGATTTCATGAAAAGGTTACAAACCAGCTAAGAGATGATTGAAATAAGCCAAGTAAAATATCTAAGTGCCAGAGGTAGGGTGGTAGCAGTAGGCTGAATATGAGAATGATAGCAAAAGATTTGCAGTAGAGATGCATGGATTTTAGAAGTTTGGTTCAGCAAAACATGAGAGATTTAGGGCTCTAAGTTGATTCCAAGAATACAGTTGTGAGTAACCAGAATATGTAAATGCCATTAACTTAAATGGTGAAGTCACATCTGGTCAGCCCAACAGACTCTTGCCTCACAAACCAATCCAAATATTCTTCAGTGGTTTCACAGCTGCTAAACATCAGTGCAGTAGGTGTACTCTCTAAGTTTTACTTCCTACCTTGTCTTCTGTACCGACTTGTTCTGGCCTCTAGCTCCAGCCCATATTCTGGCCCCTTGATGAGAGTACACACTAGAATAATTTTATGTTTGATCCTGGATGGGATTTGTTGTAACTCTGGTTCTAATAATCCACTTTGCTTTAACCACATTATTGAAATAGGTCTAGAGCTCTGAGCCTGTATGATGAAGTGCACCTCAAAGTGATGTTCTGTGAGAATAGGTATATTTGGGTTGTAGGTATGTTGAAGTCAAGATAATAGGGGACTTAACATTATGGCAGGCCAGTGAGATAGTTTAGACATGGCTGTAAAGCTTGGAAAGTGTATGTTTATTGTGTAGATTGAGACTCTATCGATGTGACAGTTGAAGACAGTCATAAGTATATTTAAAGTAGCCTCATATAATGTGTAAAGCATTTATATTCTTGAGTCAGACAAACCTAGGTTATAATCTACCATTTACTGCACATACTTTTAGTAAATTTGTACAATTTTTCTATCTTCATTTACAAAATAGAGTTTTCCTTTTACATAATTAGGTAAACATCTGTAATATGAGAATGATGAAAACTAAATGCCATAATACATACAAAGTAAATGACATAATATATCTATACTATATAGATAGTAAGTGTTGATTCACTTGAAAGAAAAGAGCATAAAGAGAAAGGAAATTGGTGCGAAATTGTGACTATAAGAGATATTTTTTGGAAAAAAAATATGGTCATAATACACTTTATCAAAGGGGAATAAGAAAAAAAAAAAAGATTATTGAGGCAGTAAAGACAATGTTATCTTCCCCATACTGGTTTCTCTTCATTGTCACGCAGAACGACTGTACAGGTATTCTTCTTACTTAGAAAGTTTATATTGTGACACTGCACTTTTATGAAAAATCTACATTGGTGCCTGTTTTTGCCAACCAAAAGAAATTTGAAGAGGATTTTTGCTATAATAAAAAGAAGGCAAAAAGTGAAAATAGAATTCAGTAGTTATTTTGCAGTGAGCCGATATGGATCATGAACCTGGAGCCCCAATAGTGTCCCATCCAGCCCCTTCCCCAGGAACTACACTCAGCATCTCAGCATCAAACCACCATCGTTTTCAACTGTGTCTGAGCATTTGTGTTCAAAGATTAATTACCTAATGGTAATTGTTTCTTCACCTTAAACACTGTTTTGCTTACAAAGGTTTTCATAAGAATGCTCAATATTTCCAAATCTCCCTTGGTTAGGTGTTAGTTGTCAGAAATAAGAATGTGCACCTCACTACCAGTTTGAGGTATTTAATTGCAGTTGAGTGTTCTCTAAATTCTTCTCTTCAGATACCAGCAGGGGGAAATGCACTAATATAACAAACCCAAAGTATATAACATTGGCTAGATAAATGGACAAAAGATGGACAGATAACTGATAACAAAAGTTGGACAGATGGAGAACTATTTTATATAGTGGCAAATTATTTATAGGCTATCACCTAACACAACTAGAAAGGTAGTCTATGTGACTTTTAAATAAAATTGTAGCTCTAGGGGAGGATAACACAAAATTGGATAATGATAAATTCAATTGTGTAATTTTAACTTCATTTGGCAAAATATTATCAGGGGAATGTAAATTCAGGCTTCCTGGTGCTTATTTGCAAAGAGCAGTGAAAGAAAATTGAGATAGTTAAGGATTTAGGAGACTTTCTGGGTGGGGAAAACCAACTGATTCCATTTTCTAAGAACCGAAGTTTCAAAGGGCTTTGAGAGGCACATTCTCTATAATAATTCTCAGTTAATTAAAATGGCTTGACCAAAAGATCAGGTTAGAATGTACATTTTACCTATTGTAAATAGTATCAATAAATTATTATACATCAATAGATAACTAAGAAAAGGGACCTAATTCCCAATGTTCATTTCAGAAGCAGCCAAAGATACTGGAATGATAGATTTCTGGAGGGCAGAGCTAAGGGCTCTAGAGACAACTGGGTAGGAGGGTACCTCCACAAGGGAGAATCAGTGTTCATCAAGAAAACTTCCCCACATGTATGGTCGGAGGTTTCACAGAGTTTGTCCCATGGGATTTCTGATAAACTATAGGCCACAGAATATTGTGTATCCTCCATTCTTCTTATTTTCTTTGAATACTACTATGTATTGTGATTACCTTATCCTCGTTCTACTATTAAACATTGAATGTGGAAAGTGTTTGTTTAGAACCCAGCTCTCCAGACCAAGAGAAGGTATATCTAGCTAGACTTGATGAAGGAACCTAATTCCCAAATTCCTGAACTTGTAACTGGTGCAATGACTGTATGAAACTCTGATTTGTATTCTTTTGGGGATGTCTGGGGAGGTTTTAAGTTGAAGAGGATGAACAGTGGCAGGTTAGTTACCACAATAGCCTTGTTGTCTCTCACATAATCCCCAGCCCCCTCAAAGAACCATGTGACTAGCACTGGCCAAAAGACTGTAAGCAGAAATGTCACATGACACTTCTGAGCTAAATCAATGTGCCTCCGCCGTTTTGGGCTTTCACTTTGGTGGTAATCATGGAAAGCATGTATTGAAATGGCAGATCCCAAAGATGAAAGCAGTTTGGATCTTGCATCAGAATTTGTATGCAAAAAAAAAAAAAAAAAAAAAAAAGTAACCACTGCTTATATTTCAAGATTTATTTATTACTACATATTAGCTAACTTATTTTGACCAACATGGAAAAGGGGGAGGAAAATGAGATAGTGTCATGCTATGCAAGTCAAAGAAGGAGAAAGATTAAAAAAACAAACAAACTGGGAAAGTATTAACAATGGCAGTTTGGTGAAGGGAACAAATATAGATAAAGACCAAACAAGGTCATTGCATTGTCATTTAGATTTCATTGTAGACCTTAGAAAACAATCTTTGTATTATTTTGGGGGTACAAGCCAAAGTGCAATTGAAAAATAAATGACTGCTTAATGAGAAATTTGACACAGTGAAAGTAGACTATATATTATCTAAGTTTGGCATCTCAGTCAGTTGAGGCTGCTATAACAAAATATCATAGATTAAGTAGCCTAAACAACAGAACTTATTTTTCACATTTCTGAACTCTGGGAAGTTCAACATCAAATTGCTGGCAGATTCAGTGTCTACCAGTGTCAGAGTCCTCTTCTTGGTTTGCAGTCCAGCTGCCTTCTTTCTGTAACCTCAGTTGGTGGAGAAAGAAAGAGCCTTGATTCCTTCCTTTACTTATAAGGGTATTAATTTTATCATGGAAGTCCCACCCTCATGATCTCTTGTACAACTAATCACTTCCCAAAGGCCCATTTCCAAATATGATCACATTGATAATTAAATCTTCAACATACAAATTTGACGATACATAAACATTCAGTCCACAGCACATAGAAATGAACCATTCTAATATATTGCATTAAAGAAGACATTAGAAAGGTGAAGGTAAGGGATTCCCTCAATTCCAAGGAATTAAGAAAACTGAGTAAATCTGTTACTGGAAGAGAGTAAGTTGTTCAAAGACTATATTTGAACATATAAGAAAATTATCATCATCAATGTGCTAAAACTCAGATGCAATGGTCAATTTTATGTCAACTTGGCTAGATATGGTAGTCACAGATATTTGGTAAAACATTATTCTAGATATTATATCTGAACACATTCTTTAGATGAGATTAACATTTAAATCAGTAGACTTTGAGTTAAGAAGATTATCCTCCAAAATGTGAATGGTCTTCATTAAATCAGTTGAAGGTCTTAATAGTGTGGAGATTAATAAACAGAAACCTCATTTATTTATTTTTTTAAATTGTCATTAAATGTATTGTGGTGACATTGATTAATAAAATTATATAGATTTCAAATGTACAATTCTATGATACATCATCTGCAATATGAATTTCGTATTCACCACCCAGAGTCAGTTCTTCCATCACCTTATATTTGGCCCTCTTTACCCTTTTCTACCATCACTTTCCCCCTTTAACCTCTGATAACTACTAAACTTTTGTATGTGCCTATGAGTTTTCATTTGTTTGTTTGTCTTGTTATTTTGTTGCTTTCAGTTTTATATGAGGTCTGACAATTAAGTTCACAAAATTGTTGCAACGATGCTGCTAACCTTTTTTGAGATCAGGGGGATTATTCATTATGAATTAGTACCAACTAGACAAATAGTTAACCAAGTTTACAATTTTGAAGTGCTGAAAAGGCTATGTGAAAAAGATGACCTGAACTTTTCACCAACAATTCATGGCTCTTGCATGATGACAATGCACAGCTCACACAGCACTATCTATGAGGGAGTTGTTAGTCAGTAACAAATAACTATTGAAACACCCTCCCCACTCACCCAATCTGGTCCCCAATGACTTCTTTCTTTACCCAAAGATAAAGGAACATTGAAAGGAAGACATTTTGATGACATTCAGGACATTGAGGGTAATCCCGTGACAGCTCTGATGGCCATACCAGAAAAAGAGTACAAAATTGCTTTGAAGGGTGTACTAAGTGCTGGCATCAGTGCACAGTTTCTCAAGGGAAGTGATTTAAAGGTGACCTTAGTGATATTCACCAATGAGGTATGTAGCCCTTTTTCAAGGATGAGTTCGTGTACTTAACTGTCTGACTTCGTATCCCACATATGAGTGAAATGATATGGTTCTCTACTTTCTGCCTGATTTATTTTGCTTAGCATGATAATCTCAAGATCCATCCATGTTGTCACAAATGGAAGTTTTTCATCTTTTGTTACAGCCAAGTAATATTCCATTGTATATATGTACTACATCTTCTTTATCCATTCATCTGTTGAAGGACACTAGTTTTTTCTGTGACTTGGCCACCATGAATAGTGCTGCAATAATCATAGGAGAACATATATATTTACGGATAAATGTTTATAGAATTTTGTGGATAGATACCCAGAAGAGGCATTGCTGGGTCACATGGTAATTCTATTCTTAAATTTTTTGAGGAAACTCCATAATATTTTTTATAGTGGGTACACCAATTTACAACCGACCAACAATGTATGAGGTTTCCTTTTTCTCCAAAGCCTCTCCAACACTTGTTATTTATCTTGATGATAGCCGTTCTAACATGTATGAGGTGATATCTGTTTGTAGTTTTGATTTGCATTTCCCTAATAGCTAGTGAAGTTGAGCATTTTTTCATAGATCTGTTTTCTGTTTGTGTGTTTTTGTGGGACAACTTTCTGTTCAGATACTCTGCCATTTTTTTTTATTATTGAATTGTTTTTTTGTTGTTTTTGTTGAGTTGAATTAAGTTCTTTGTATATTTTTGATATTAGCCTTTTATCAGTAGTGTTGTTTGCAAATGTTTTCTTCCGTGCAGTTGCTTGCCTCTTTGTTTTTATTTTTTTTTTTTTGCTTTTATTCCCCTTGCCTTTGAGGTCAAATTCATAAAATTCTCTCTAAAGCCTGTCTAAACCAATGTCCATAAGTTTACTATCTATGCTTTCTTCTATGCGATTTATTCTTTTAGGTCTTTGATCCATTTTGAGTTAATTTTGGTATATGGTAACAGATAACAGTCTAGTTTCAATCTTTTATTTTTATATGTTGCTTTTCAATGTTTCCAGCACTAATTATTAAAGAAGCTTTCTTTCTCCATTGTAAGTTTATGGCTCCTTTGTCAAAAGTTATCTATATCTATCTATGTATCTATCTATCTATCTATCTATCTATCTATCTATCTATCTATCTATCATCTATCTATCATCTTTTATCTATATCTATATATCTATATAGATATATATGGGTTTGTTTTTGGGTTCTCAATTCTATTTCTTTGGTCTATGGGTCTGTTTTTCTGCCAAAACAATGCTCTTTTGCTTATTGTCACTTTGTAGTATAATTAGAAGTCAGGGAGTATAAGGCATTATTAAAAGGAATTGAAGAAGACACAAAGATAGGAAAGGTACCTTGTGTTCATGGACTGGAAGAATCAATATAGCCAATTAAAATGGCCATATTATCCAAAGCAATATATAGATTTAATGAAATCCCTATCAAACTCTGAGTGGCATTTTTTTCATGAAATAGAACAAAAAATCATCAGATTTGCATGGAATCACAAAAGACCCCAAATAGTGAAAGCAATCCTGAGGAAAAAAAGTATAGAAACCTCACTTAAATTGAGTTGGGAGGGCCTCTGAAGGATCATCATCATCAATGATTCTAAAGTATCGAAGAGAGGTACTTTCGATAGCCAACTGGAAGGTATTATTCTACTCTACTAATCCAACAGGAAAGATGATCTTCTCATCACCCTATAACCACTCATCCAATTGAAGACTATTACAACTCAGCCAATGAAAAGTGACACTTTGAACTCCCAGTTTTCTCCAGTAGATTCTGTTCACAACAACACCTCTCAATTCCCCCTTTCTTATATAAAAGAGTATTCCTCTCCTTTGTTTTCTGAACTTGCTAGGGTTTGCCATTAGAGTGCGTGTCCCAAATATCATTTCTTTGTTGTGCCCAAATAAATCCGAACAACTGACTATTCATTTAAGGTCAACAATGGAAAACAATTGACCTTTCTAAGCAAGAAGGGATACTGCCATTTCAGTGTCTTTGGACTTGAACTGCAGCTCTCTTCTGGGACTCCATTCTGACAGCCTATCTTATCTTGCATATTTTGGACTTGCCAAACCTCTACAAGTATGTGAATCCTTAAAATCAATCTCTGGGAAGGAATTCTGGGAAACAGTTATATGAATAACCTTCAGACTGGGTTGCATATCTGACAAAGTCTTGGAAGCAAAAATTGTCTATTAGAGGAGTTTCACTTTGGGCAGAAATACACAGGTGTTAGTATCCTAACTATGCACAGCCACTGGCTGGAAGATGTTCAGAAGAAGCATGTACTCAATTCAAAAGCTGAGGTGGATATCAAAAGTAAAGATGGAGGCTCTCAGCTGACTCGATGCAGGTGAACAGCCAATTATTTCCTGTAGAAAGATCCATTAGCACATTTCCATGGATATCACAGGTCTAGTAAGATCAATCAACATCTAAAAACATTATCCAGTGAGATTTCAATTTTCTGTATAGGAAGGAAGGTTTGCACATAGTATTTCTTTTGTGTTTATTGAACATTTTATTTTGTTGTTTATCAATTGGCCTATGGTAATGATGTAGGGAATTTGTGTTTTTGTTTGTCAAAGTAAAAATTAATTGTATTCTAGAGAAAGCAAAAATGAGCCTCCTCTCTAGTTTACAATGCCAGAGATAGGAAGAAGAAATTGTGTTTTGCTCATGACATTTGAAAATGATTAAGGAGCTTCGAGCAAAAACAATAGCCATGCAGAAATACCCCATACCGTGTGTTGGTGTGTTATAAAAAGGAAACTTCCAGAATGATGTTGCATTCTCAAAGACACATGGGCAGAAGTGGAAAAGGTATGCATCATTATAAAAATGTTAGCTGACAGATCTCCTCACAGATTAAAGACAAGCTCCTGCATTAACATTTATTCTAATTCTAGATGTACTGACAGGTCAGAAAAATCTAGTAAATCAAAGATGGAGATAATAAGTATTATCCCTCTCCAGTCTTTATGTAATTCAATGATTGAGAAATTGATCTTTAGTTAAAGAAATAACAATGCAGGTTGTGCTATAATTTGAGAATAATAATGTTTGAGATGATATTTGTGGTGTTTTGAGATTAACTTCCATTACACATTTGTAAATCATACATTATCTGCACTACTGGGAAAATCATTGAGTTAGAGAAATGGGTTCCTAAATTTTGAGTTAATTTGGCCAATGCATACTACCAGAGCCATTAACATATTTAAAAAAATAAAATACTATACACTAGCTTTTTTAGTAATAACAGTATGCCAACAAAAGTAGGAAACATCTATGATATCAGACCAAATAAAAATTTCCAGGGAACCACTATTTTAGAGGATAAAAAGTACAGATGAATTGTTCCAAATTATGTCCTCTATTGCTTTAAATTAAGACCACTCATTGGAGAGGAAATTGTGGGGGCAAAGAGATTCTCATTCATTATTTATAATGATAAACTGAATATTGCAAAATGATTTTATCCAATGGATATAATTGAGTAATTAATTATATTTATTAATTACTTGACAAATCTCTACTTTTGACCTAATGTGGAGTGCAGAGATATAAATGACTTGACTCAACAACTATTTATAATTCACACTCTCTGTTAGATAATTTCAAAACTCATATTCGTGGCACATGTGGCCTTTCATAATCTAACTTTTTCTCGTCTCTCACAATTTTTTAATGCTTTTTAGCCATTATAGTCTTTTTGGTTTACTATTATTCAATATATACCATGTATTTTGCACCTTAAAGACCATCCTGAGTACATATTTTATGAATCAAATATTCAGATGCCAACTTTTTAATTTTTATTTTCAAATTCACATATTTCACATCTTTTAGTTTAGAGGGAAACTTACCTTTGCTACAAAATTATTTATCCAACACAAAAACATTGCATTTATATTAATTTTAGAAAGGATAAGAATGTGTAATCTTCGCATTTATACACTTTAGCAGTACTGTCCAAAATACAATGCAAGCCACATATGTAATTTAACATTTTGTGTCCCGTTAAAAACTTAAAATACAGGAGAAATAATTTTATAGTTATATATTTTATTAAGACTGATGTAAAAAATAGTATAATCTTATCATTTAATAAATATAAACATTATTATTAGGAAATTTTACCTCATTTTTGGATAATTTATTTTGTCCCTTTTTGCCTTTTTTTAAATATGAAGCTTGAGAGGTCATCAAACTGGCAGCATAAGGTAAGCTTCTGGAAATCTCCCTTGAAATTTACAACAAATTAAAAAGCTATAACTCCACAAAGATCTCCCTGCATAGCAGACAGTCAAGATGAAGAGGCTCACTACTGAATTCACCTAAAGGTGGACAAATTGTGCGAGCAGGGGAGGAGGGAAGGGGGAAGTGAGGAGACGGAGCCAGGCGGGCGCAGGATGCAGACCTAGTTCAGTGCTCCAAGCTCGCTGCATCCCAGAACTACCGCAGCTGCGGGAGAGGGAAGGACTCGGACTGCTAGGGCTCCGCTTACGGCCCACAGGGCTGAGGGGGCAGCATATAACATGACTGAACACAACGCTCAGGGCAGAGACCTCGTAGCACAGACTGAGGGAAGAAGGATGAAAACAGTGGTTTAAGCCCTCACTGCCGAGCAGAGAGCAGAAGCCTTAGGCACTGAGACTAGCCGCCCCTCCTTAACCTCCCAGAGCTCGCCCCACCCCCACCTGCCCAGTGCTAGAAGTGGAACAGCAGCAGTGTCAGATCAAAATAACAGAATATTTACAGTTCCGAGAACTCTGGTCAGCAGACAAAGATTCACAGCCCAACTATTTCCGACAAAGGAGAGGGAGCTGTGGAAGCAGGACTGGCTGTGGTGGTGGTCGCCGCCATTGCTCTGGGCCAACTCTCACAACTCACCCCACCTCAGTCTCCACCTATCTGGGCGGATCCCTGCAGGATTAAATGGAACTGCTGAAACACACAGGCTTTGAATCTGGTGCAGGAAGAGCTTTGGATCTCCAAAAGCTCTCTGCATCCCCACAGGGATGCAGTGCCCTATGACCCAGGCGAACTGTTAACAGAGTAGAAGCCTGCCTTCCAGGGAATCACCCCATTGTGTGAGAAGCTGCAATAGTGCAGAGAAAACATAACACTACAGTGTGAGAGAGAAAAAAAAGGGCTGCAGTCGGAGAGAAAATAAAACATTCTACCAACACATACTGGAAAACAAGAAAGACCTCTTCCTATCAACCTGTTGCAAACCCACTCCTGCAGATTTCTAGGAAAATAAATAATAAATCATTAATTGCCACGAATAACCAAGGCAACAAGATAGCTCTGAAAGAAAGTGAAAAGTCTCCAGAAAATAAACTTAAAGATATAGAAATATGTGACTTAAATGACAGAGAATTCAAGATTGCAGTTCTGAAAAAAGTTAACAAGATGCAAGAAAATACAGAAAGGAAATTTAATAAACTCAGAAACACAATCAAAGAACAATATGAGCATTTTACCAAAGAGATTGAATTTTTTTTTTTAAAGAACCAAATAGAATTTCTGGATATTAAGAACTCAATAGAAGAAATTAAGAATGAAATAGCCAACTTAGGAAATAGAGTTCACCAGATGGAGGAAAGAATCAGTGACATCGGAGATAGAAATCTGGAAATGACACAGATTGAAGAAGAAAGAGACTTGAGACTTAAAAGAAATCAAAGAACTCTACAAGAACTTTCTGACTCCATCAGAAAGAGCAATATAAGAATAATGGGCATTCCAAAAAAAGAAGAAAAGAGCACAGATAGTATATTCAAACAAATTGTCAATGACAACTTCCCAAACTTGTGGAAGACCTGGATCATCGAATCCAAGCATCAAATCGAACACCTAATTACCTCAACCCCAACAGTCTTTCTCCAAGGAACTTTGTATTAAAGCTGTCAAAAATCAACTACAAAGAAAGAATACTCAAGGCAGCCAGGGAAAAGAAGATGGTAACCCACAAAGGAAAACCCATTAGATTATCATCAGATTTCTCAGCAGAAACTCTGCAAGCCAGGAGGGAGTGGAACCAAATGTTCAAACTATTGAAAGAGAGAAATTATGAGCCAAGAATAACATATACAGCAAAGATATCCTTTAGATATGAAGGAGGAATAAACACCTTTCCAGACATACAAAAGCTGAGGGAATTTTCTAATACACGACCTGCACTACAAGAAATAATAAAGGAGGCTATTCGACCACAATCAACAGGGACAATTTGTGGCAACTGAAACATAAAAAGGGGAAGACTAAAGGCCTGAACCGGAATATGGGAATGGAGAAAGGAAGCATGCTGAAGAAAATGGAATAATCTATATATCACTTTTCTGTAACAAACTTAATGGTAACCACTAAAAGAAAATCCAGAACTGATATATATACTGTAATAAAAGAAGAAACAGAGAGAAACATCATAGAATACACCACACAGAAATAATAGACAACAACAAAAAGGCAAAGGAACCATGGAGACACAATATTAGCAGAAAACTAAAGATAAAATGATAGGAAATCCTCAAATATCAATAATCATTCTAAATGTAAATGGACTAAACTCACCAATAAAAAGGAACAGAGTAGCAGATTGGATCAAAAAACTAAACCCTACCATATGCTGTATCCAAGAGACACATCTCAGCTGCAAGGGCAAGCATAGACTCAAAGTGAAAGGGTGGAAATTGACACTCCAAGCAAATGGTATCCAGAGAAAATCAGGTGTAGCCATAATGATATCAGATGAAACAGACTTCAGGGTGAAAAAGATAACAAGAGATAAAGATGGATATTTCATAATGGTAAAGGGGACTATACAACAAGAAGACATAACAGTCATCAATATTTATACCCCTAATCAGGGAGCACTGAAATATACCAAGCAACTACTAACAGAACTAAAGACAGAAATTGCCCAAAACACAGTTATTCTAGGGGACCTAAATACGTCTTTGACAGCTATGAATAGATCATCCAAACAGAAAATAAATAACGAAATAGCAGCCCTAAATGACACATTAGATGAAATGGACATAATTGGTATTTATAGAGTACTTCATCCTAAAATATCAGACTATACATTTTTTTCTAGTGTATATGGAACATTCTCAAGATAGTCCATATATTGGGACATAAAACTAACCTCAGCAAATTTAAGAAGATTGAAATCATACCGAGCAAATTCTCTGATCACAAGGCTTTGAAATTGGATATCAACTGCAAAAAGAAAGCAGGAGAAAACACAAATACATGGAGATTAAACAATATACTTTTAAAGAACGACTGGGTCAAAGAAGAAATTAGAGGAGAGATCAAAAAATGCATAGCAACAAATGACTATGAAAATACACCCTACCAAAATTTTTGGGATGAAGCAAAAGCAGTTTTAAGAGGGAAATTTATATCATTACAGGCCTATCTGAAGAAACAAGAAAAATCCCAGATAAATAACCTCATATTACACCTTAAAAAACTAGAAAAAAAAAAGAACAAATGAAACCTAAGGTCAGCAGAAGAAAGGAAATAATAAAAATGACAGCAGAACTAAATGAAATAGAGAACAAAAGGATAATAGAAAAAAATAATGTGACAAAGAGCTGGTTCTTTGAAATGATTAACAAAATTGACAAACCCTTGGCTAGACTCACTAAGATAAAAAGAGAGAAGACACTAATAAACAAAATCAGAAATGAAAAAAGGGAAGTTATCACGGACACCACAGAAATACAAAGGATCCTCCAAGAATACTATGAAGGACTATATGCCACCAAATTCAATAACCTAGAAAAAATGGACAAGTTCTTAGAAACATATTGCTTTCCTAGGCTGAACCATGAAGAACGGGAAAATCTAAACAGACAGATCACCAGGAAGGAAATTGAATCAATCATCCAAAACCTTCCCAAAAGCAAAAGTTCAGGACCAGATGGCTTCACTGGTGAATTCTACCAAACCTTCAAAGAGGATCTAATACCAATCCTGCTCAAACTCTTCCAAAAAATTGAAGAAGAGACAGTACTCCCTAAATCATTTTATGAGGCCAACATTACCTTGACACCAAAACCTGGCAAAGACAACACAAAAAAAGAGAATTACAACCAATATCTCTGATGGATACAGATGTAAAAATCTTAAACAAAATTCTAGCAAATTGAATACAACAATGCATTAAAAATAATATTCATCACGATCAAGTGGGGTTCATCCCAGGGGCACAAGAATGGTTCAACATATGCAAATCCATCAATGTGATACATCACATAAACAAAATAAAGGACAAAAAACATATGATTATATCAATTGACGCAGAAAAAGCATTTGACAAGATACAACATCCATTTAGGATTAAAACACTTAATAAAATAGGTATAGAAGTAAAATACCTTAACATAATAAAGGCCATATGACAAACCCTCAGCTAATCTCGTAAAGAATGGTGAAAAACTGAAGCCCTTTGCTCTACGTTCAAGAACACAGCAGGGCTGTCCCCTATCACCTCTGCTTTTCAACATAGTATTGGAAATCCTTGCCAGAGCAATCAGTCAAGAGAAAGAAATAAAAGGCATCCAAATTGGGAATGAAGAAGTTAAATTGTCACTCTTTGCAGATGACATAATGATGTATATAGAAAACCCTAAAGACTGAACCAAAAAGCTATTAGAAACAATCAATTAATACAGTAATGTAGCTGGCTACAAAATCAACGTACAAATGTCCATTGCATTCCTATATACCAACAAAACGTTTATCCTTCTCTCTTTAGAATGATCTTTGATACTTGATTATAATATAGTCTTATGTAC
The DNA here is from genome assembly GCF_964194185.1 of Rhinolophus hipposideros. Taxonomy (NCBI): domain Eukaryota; kingdom Metazoa; phylum Chordata; class Mammalia; order Chiroptera; family Rhinolophidae; genus Rhinolophus; species Rhinolophus hipposideros. The sequence continues at coordinate 93,329,667 of NC_138048.1, forward strand.
AATTAAAGATTTGTAGAATGCTGGTTGCTTATGGTTGATTCATAAAGTTAAGGAGTCTTACCTCTCTACTATGCTGTTTCCCCGAAAATAAGACCTTGCCGGACAATCAACTCTAATGCGTCTTTTGGAGAAAAAATTAATATAAGTCCCGGTTTTATGTTATATTATATCAGATCCGGTCTTATCTTATAGTAAAATAAGACGGGATCTTATATAATATAATATATTATATTAATTTGTTATATTAATATAATTATATATTAATATGTTATATATTACTATGTTATATTATTTTTTGTCTCAAAAGATACATTACAGATGATTGTTCAGCTACGTCTTATTTTCGGGGAAACATGGTGTGTGTTATTGCCTTGAGTGATCATTACTTTCAAGGTGTAGACATAGATGGGTCTATATTTAGCAAACAAAGCAAGTTGCACAGTCATTGCCTTTCTATATGGAAGTGAGACTGTGATTGAGGAGACATACAAGACTCACCTACATTCTATTGGTGTTGATTTCCAATGTTCATAAAAAACAAAATGTTAATACTTGTGCATGTTCAGTTTCTTTATGTCAGATTTTGACACAGTCTAACATCATAGTTTTTTGATTAAAAATATAAGTAAACCTTTAAAATAGGGCTGAAAATTGCCAGAAGTTTGGCTGAACTAAGCTACATACATACATGTATGGAAATATGTATGTGTGTGTGTGTCTGTATATGTGTATGTATATATTATATATATATAATAATATCAGCACACTTCCTGGAAGTGAATATGTTCTTAATAAAAGCTATTATCATTACCATAATCCTGTTTTTATATTGTGTACTTTCTTAATACTTTAATGTATTTGCATATCTAGGAAACACCTCTAACGTCAATATAAATAATTTGAATTTAGAAAATATCATAGTTTGATGGTTTATAACAATTGTCATATCATATTGATATGATCATAGAAATATTATTCTATGCTCTATGCTCTTACGTTATGCCTAGCACTATGCTCATAGAAATATTTTAGTACGTTTTTAATTTAACTTGTTCATCAAAAGTATCTAACATAAAGTTCAATACAATTCTAAGAATAAGTCTTTAAGATTTATTGACTCAGATATTAAGAAAAAAGAAAACTGCCATTGAAGTGCTTGTAAAAATATCAAGAGAATCAAATCAATATAATTGTCTATTGATTAAGAATTCACTAAATCAATCATAGCCTATTTAGCCAAAAATGTAAATAGAAAAGTGTTTTAAAATACTGGTTTTTATTATTAGTCAAGTATGGCAAGGAAAACAGATGAAAAGATGATGCCATTAAAATGATAACTTCTTACAGTTCCCAGGAAGAGGTGCATGTCAGTGGGGGCATATAGTGGGGAGCCACCCAGAAATGCATCAGGGTTAGTCAAAGGCAGAGGGAGTGAGGGGAAAGCATGGTCATGACTCTTTATTGTCGTTTCTGAGGGAAGAAATGGGCAAGGCAGGGTAAGCAGGCTTAGAATTGGCTAGTTTGAATAATTTCTATGGGCTCTGAGTCATAGGGGCTGGCCCTACTTGTCTGGTACCAGGCCCTGGGATGAGTAGTCAAGAGGAACAGTGGCCCTCAGTTTGTGAGCTCCATAAGGGAGGTGGTTGGGGGTATGAACTCTGGATTGTTTGATTTGCACATGAAAGACTTGCTTGCAGGCAATTTGTTTTGCTATCTCTAGGAATTAGCTAACTCTGAGAAGTGCAGTCCCTTCAGGTTTCACAAGGCACTGAGATGACAAAGCATCAAATACAGGAACTACAAAACATGGTTATTACGAAGAGATAGATCAATGTGGCATGGAAAGAAGTTCATGGAACATTATAATCACTATTGTGTAAGAATAGGATTAACTTGCAGCTGCTCTGTAATTGTTCAATATTTTTCCACTGGGTTGCCTAGAAACATGGTACTGATGCTTGCAAGATAGGGACAAAGTGCATTATAATGCTTGTGATTTATGGTGTGATGTTTAAAAATCCAAAACTCACTTCTCAGTCACCTTGTTGATATCATTTATTCAATGTGTCTAATTATGCTATGCACCTGGTTTTAGCTAGGTGACTGGTGCAGTGTAAGACTTTAGTTAACTTATGCTTTTGGTCACCTGAAACTAAGGTGTCTCACATTTACCTTGGTGATTCACAATCAGAAGATAGAGCATCTACTGTGTGACTGAGGAAGGACTCTAAGATCTGTGTCTGGAAGACATGGGTGTCTCTGATCTTTGCTTGACCTACTTTCCCTGCTGTACTGTGTATCTTTATCAAAATCTTGCATGAGTGCCCTATGGAAGCTCTCAAGTTCTCTCAATTATCTGACCCTTTTAATAGCTGTAACTATATGTAACATCATGATCTTATTTATAAAAAGCAAATATGTGTGTGTATTATATACACAAATGCACACAAATATATGTGTATATATATATATACATGAATTAAGTAAATAAAATAAATCGTATTTTTAGTAGTTTAGTAAAATAAGAGTTAATATACTGACATTAATATATATCAGTCTTCCTCATATCCTAGTAGCAAATAGAATGAAATCAAAAGTAAAACACTTTAATTATCATTTCAATTAGTAGTGCTAAATAACAAACATCTAAAATGTGTAGTGTTTACTAATTACAATTTAATGGTGAATGTAAATTATAAAATAGGATGAGTTAAAAATGTATATTCTTATTACATATGTATATACTCTGTGTACATTTTCTTACATTGAGATAGATTTTCTTAAAATAATCAGGAATACATTCACTAAAGCCACATAGACTGATAGTTAAACACATTTTAAATAGTATGATTTCAGAAAAGGCTGTTCCTACCTGGACTGGTTTCTCCTGCTTGTCCTATAACCTTTAGTTGAATACTGTTAAAAGAAAGACACATGCCTCATTTCCATAAAAAAACTGACAATGTTATAGGGCTCAGAGGTATAGAGAGCTCACTTTAGTTTGCTTTCAATATACATCAGCCCAGGGGCACAAACAAACCTTACTGGTACTAACATACATGGATATCACATTTTTACACAATATGAAGTACTTTTCCCCATTCACTACTTTACCGTGATCTACAAAATAGGTTTTAGAAACTACTAAATATCTTCTGAAAATTTTGAATGATGCTATTTCAAATCTTTTATTATTTACAATTTGGCCTATGTTTTATCTTTGAGAGCATATCCAGCAACTGATTTCATCTCCTTATGAAATGAAAATAAAAAGTTAGATTGAACTATGTATTATTTATACTTCTATCTGTAGCACTGATAAGCGTTTGTATAAGTAGTCAAAAATAAGTAAATTTACTTGAACTTAATTAACATTTATGTCTTCTGTAATGGACTGAATGTGTCCTCTCCAGATTCATGTGTTTTAATTCCTAACCTCCAATGTGAGGGTTTTTGAAAGGTGAGCCTTTGAGAGGCAACTAGATCCTGATAGTGGAGCCCTTATGAGTGGGATTAACACCTTAATGAAAGGGACTTCACGGAGCTCTCTTACTTTCTTTCTGATGTGTGAAGATAATGAGAAGTTGGTAGTCTGTAACCTGGAAGTATACTCTCACCAAAATCCCACCCTGCTGGCACCTTGATCTCGGACTCCTAGCCTCCCAAACTGTGAGAAATAAATGTTTGTTGTTTAAGACATTCAGTCTAAGATAATTTGTTATAACAGCCCAAATGGACTAAGACAATCACTAAATACTCTGCCTTTACCTTAGAGTACACATAAGAAGGTAGGATTAGAAAGAAACGTAAAATACACAAAAGGAATGCATTCGAGTTGGTGGCTGAATCTCTAAAAAAAGTGAAAATTTCAATAGCTATAGGAGAGAGTAAGAGAATCTCTGAGTCTGAAAAGCTATGATAAAAGAAAAATATATACTTTATAGGTCAATCACATTTGATATTCATCACCACAAGTCAAATGAATGAAATAAACCTGATATATGTCAAATGACTCAAAGGTGACATAGCCAGTTATCAATGGAAAAAGAAAAATTATAACCCCAAACTGTTAATATCATACATTTTCTATTTCTCTGTTTTCTAAGTGTCTGTCTATTCCCATTCCATCAAGCACCAAGCATGAGAAAAGGTCTCGGAATCAGATGTGTATGCACTTGTAGAATATAAAATATGCATATGGACATTCACAGAGCATACCCTTGACTGCCTTCTCTTTCTCACGTGTTCTTCGTGCAGAAATCATATGCTATTCATGGCTGTTGTCTCTCTGTAAGGAGCAGACAATGCATCTTTCATGTAAACATGAAAGAGATAGAAAGGCCCAAGAAATGTATACAAAGTCTCTCTTCGTGGCCAATTATAGCTATCCCAACCGGAAAGAACACAGCTTTTGATGGGGGCTGTAAGAATGAAACATAGACTGCACACATCCTAAATGTCACTTGAGTCAGTGCAACATGAGCTGAGCAAATAAGGCCCATATGGAAAGAAAATATAATTGAAAGCCCTGCAGCAGCAAAGTAATTTAAGGACATAATCATCTGAGACCATTAAATTCAATCTCCACCTGTGCTAGAGATCAAGGAGATCTATAATTGTTTAAAGGACTCTATGGATGTGTTGTGTTTTTTTTGTTGTTGTTGTTTTTTTTCTTGTTTTTTTTAATTGTTTTTTTTTTTTTTTTTTTTTTTTCCCCAGCAGAGGGGAAAAACAATGAGTTGTGTCCAATAGAGTTGTTTACAGGCTAGTTGGGAAAGTCAAGTGTGTGAGATCTAATGAATAAGTGGGTGGGCAGAAACAGCATTCCTCCAATTAGGATTCCAAAAGGAGCCATTTTTCTCTAAGTCCCCTTTGTTTGGGAAGAATTACAAAGCTGTGCTCCTACTTAATTACCTGATGCAGCCCTTCCCTCTGCTGCCAGATTGCATCCCCTTTTCTGGCTTCCATAGTGATGCTGCCAAGGCTGCTGCTTTTCATTTCATTATGCCTTGGCTCATTGAAAACTATCCTGGAGATGGTCCAAGGGCACACATATGCCATTCCACAATGGTGCCAATTTCCTTCCCAAATGTCTTTCCCTGGGTGTCTTTACCTTGTTACTGTGTACAGTGAAATTCTAACATACTCGTACAGTAAAAAAAAAAAGAAAAAGAAAAAGTTCCAATCCAAAGGGATGATTCATTTTATTGGATTAAGACTCTCCTCCGCTTCATGTGTTTCACTCAAATAGCACGTTTGAGTTTAATTTCTACTAATTTCTGTATTCTCTCTCTCTCTCTCTCTCTATATATATATATAGATAGATATAGATATAGATATAGATATAGATATAGATATAGATATAGATATAGATATAGATATAGATATAGATATAGATATTCGTTCCCAAAGACTGACCAGAAATTTGGTAATGTTGATTAGACTAAAAAAATTGAGAAGCAGTCTAATGTTACCTACTATATCTATTTTTCCCAACTAGGTATAATTTTGTTACAGGAAAAGAAGATCCTTGGTTCACATAGGAAATAATTCAAACAGGAGCCGATATTAGAGTTTAAAGTAAAAACAAGTATATTTTGCAGAGTAAGTAGGAAAACAATGGCCACCCCACAGACTGAGTGGCAACCTCTAATCGCTAGTAGAAGAGAAAACCCGTCTATCCCTGGGCTAGGGTTTATATGTGTTTTCTGTTTCCATAGAAATTCACTGGTATGGGGGTTAAAGAAGGGTAGAATAATGGTACATTTATCTTTAACTTCAGTAAGAAGCAAGAAGAATAGGGGCAGTTTTGTTTTTAACTCTTGTAAAGCACAACCTGTGTTTAATTTGCCATGGGCTTAGCTATAGGGATGGGCCTAATGGAATGCATAGTTTTTGGAGAGATCGCTATGTCATTGATTAACTGCCTGAGTTCTGGGTCTTGGAGCATGTAGGCAGCAGGCTTGGAATCTAACCTCTTAATTCCTTCTTCTGCAAAAACAGTCTTCATGCTGCTTCCCTATATTAATCTCACAGACTGTATTTGACTTATATTTGACCTATTACATGTCCTTGCTTCAAGGAAAGGAGGTTTAATATGATTCTCTCTCTCCTCCCTCCCTCCGTCCCTCCCTCCCTCCCTCTCTCTCTTTTTCCCCAGAAGTTTCAGCTTTATGGGCAACCACGTAGGACTGTCAAAATTCCAACCTGCCTGATCATTATTTTTACTTGTTTAATGTGTACTTTTGTTCAGTATCACTGTTCCATTTATAATTTTTTTTACAATTTTTTTTGTCCGTTTCTAAATGAGAATCACAAGGGTAACACATGATTACTTGTGAGGTGTGTCCCAAGTACTTCGTCACTAATAACAACACCCTCTTGCCCAAAACCCCAGGAATGCACCTGTGGTTGAACCAATTGGGTTTACTGCTCAGTGCAACAATGGAGACTGCACACAGTGTGGAACCAAGGGGGATATTTCATTAAGAGCATGTTACAAAGGACTTGATATTGGAGTTGGATTCTAGTTAGATGGTTAAAGAGTGGTTTTCAGGAAGAACCCAGTTGATGTATATCACAGGCTATTAGAAAGTGGTGATTATTCTGTGATTGGTTATTTTAATTACTTTTATCTAGAAGGAGAGAGGATTAGAGCAAAGGTAAAACTGCAATTGGTAAAGAAATAGCAGTCATTTATATTAGCTGAAAGGGAGCTGTTTGAAATTTTTTGTTGTTTGGACAATGTTTCAATTTTTGTCTGCTTTCAGACAGGATTATGAAGTAGTCTTATTTTTGTCTTGATCAATTACTGGCCTTATTTGATGTTGATGTTCCCTGAAATTGCTTGTGTTCAACAGGAAAACACGCAGGACTAGCTGTCAGTGACAGGCCAACTCTAGCAACATCAAAGCCTTACTGATATTGCTGGACCTGCTCCCAGATGTTAGAAACTGCTTTGCTCTTCCTTAGTGAGAATAAATTCTCTGTATTATTGAAAACAGCTTCACTGATATATTAATGTAATAAGTATAAAATAAACTGCTACACTTAAAATGTAGAGTTTGACAAGTTTTAACAGAAGTACACACCTACACACAATCTTCACCGCAATCAAGCTAATGAAGGAACCACACTTCTCCAAAAGTTCCCCCTGCCCTTTGTGATCCTTCCCTCATGAGCCTTCCCAATCTCCACCCTATCCCCAGGCACAGTGAACTGCTTTCTGTCACTATATATTGGTCTGTATTTCCTAAAATGGAATATCATATGTGTACTCTGTTGGTTTTTTGTTTTTTGTTTTTTGGCCAGGGTCGAGAGTAGGGGTTATCTGGCTTCTTTCACCCGGTTAATTATTTTGAGCTCCATTATAGTTTTGTATGTGCCCGCATCTCATTTCCTCTACATGTTTAAAGAGTAATTTCAGGGGGCAGAGTTTCCACCATTGTTGCTATTCTTTCCACAGTTTGAATATTTTACCTCACTCTTTTCTTGCTTGCATAGTTTCCAATGGCACATCTGCTGTAGTTATTTTCCCTGTTCTTGTATAGATAAGGTTTTACTTTCTCCCTCTAGCTTCTTGCTTTTTCCAAAATTTTCCCTTTGCCTTTGTTTTTCTGCAGGTCAAATACGATACACCTAAGTTAATTTATCTATCTATATCTATCTATCATCTGTTTGTCTTTATCTTTCTTTGAAGTTTCTAACATTGGATCTGTGGTTTCATATCTGTTCCTACTTGTACAAAATTTATGGCCATTGTTACTTCAAATATTTCTTCTGCTGCATTCTCCCTTTCTTCTTATTCTGGTATTCCAATTAAGAGTGTGTTACGCATTTTGATATTGTCTCAGAGTTCTTGGATTTTCTTTTTTTTTTTTTCCTCTTTCTTTTCTTTTTCTTATTTCAGGTTGTGAAATTTCTGTTGCCCTATCTTCAAGTCACTGATTTGCATTGGTTGTATCAAGTCTATTGAGAGCCTCTCTAAGGCAATCTCCATTTCTGTTACTGTTTAGTTTCTATAATACCCAATGAATTTTTGCAGGGTTATCTTCACCCGGAGAATCTGGAGGGGTTTCTGGAAGCATAGTCAATTACATTTTAGGATCCATGAGGACGATAGCTCCAGAAGTATTTTACTTACTTACTAATCTACAGAAGCAATTCATTAAAATTGTCATTTAAGTGATCATACCATTTTATGGATCTAGTGTCTTCTTCCTTAGGCAAGTAGATCTCAGTTACTGTATTTTTCTAGATGTGTCTGTCTTAATATTTAGGACGTGGTTTGTCCTGTCACCTCAGTTCTATGATGGGCCCAAGGAAAGTTGTTGATCTCCTGGTTTTGAATTCCTTTCCTGTTGTAGGAACTCTTGTGTTGCAGGATCATCTCCCACAACTAAGGTGTGTGTGTCCAATGCACATGTAAAGCTAAAACATTGAGACACCAGTGCTTGGAGGTAAAGAAAAGTTTGTTTGATTTCGCCAAAGTGAGAGGACAGATGAACAAGTTATTTCAAATCTGTCTTTCCCAAAAAGCAAAAATAGCTTTTATGCAGCTAGAAGTAAGGGAGGAAGAGTTCCAGAGAACTGAGAGAGAAATCTGTATTTCCTTAGTCATAAATAACACTTTTTCCTATCAGACTCCTGGGCATTAGTAGCTTGTCATAGCTACCGTGAAGACATCCCTTCCTTCTGCAAAACAATCTCATAAATTATCCTTGAGACCCTGAAGTTATATCCTCCTGCTTGCAAAGTAACAGGAACACAAATTTATATTTTGAGAACAAGGGGTGCCAGGTTGAATAACCAAGATTCTTGGAAATATGTCATAATTGAGCATCGTGACATCTTTAAAGCAAAGGACAGAAACTAGATATCTTGTGATCATTGCCATTATTTAAGCTGTCATTGTTTTGTCCCCAATTACATATGTAATTTTTTCTATATCTCAAACTAAATGTAGTTTTAAATATTTCTCCTGGAACTGGCTTTACAGGCAGTCCTTCAGAACATGACTGACATACTTCCTTAATTTTTGACTGTAAGTTACATGGCAATCAAAACAATTGGAAATGTAGTTAAAGCCTGTTCCTATATCCTAATTAAGAATTACATCATTTAATTTTAGCTGCCAGAAATACTAGGGGCATTGCAATGACAAGAGGCTTGGCTACATTCCTCGGTCATTCCATATCAGATTTGAAACCATAGGTCTAGTAATTTATTTTTGGTTTCAAGATGCAGTGAGTGTTACTTTGTTGGGGTTTTCTACTTCAGTTTCCTTATAAATATTTTTTGAACTTTCTCTTTTCTAGAAAGTGGTTTAATTGCTTGGAGATGCTTTCATCCTTTCTGGCATTTCTTTTAATAATTGCTATTCAGGACAACACCAAAATTATGGCTAATTATTCTGTACTACTGAGACAGAATCCTTTTTTATGTATTCCATCTTTTTTTCCCCATTAATCTTAAGGTTTTGCAGTAAAGCTGATGGCAAAAGTCACTATTCTCAGCCTTGTGCGACCCCCAAGAACTGAGCATTCTAATACCTTTTAATACTTTTTTCACCAGCTTCAGATTCATTTATTTGCATAGTGATCAGTTCTCAGATGATTAATAGAAGGTATTTCTTATTCCCTGAAATAAGTGGTCCCCTAACCAGTGGTTCCATCGGTGCCTAAAAATAGTATCATTCCTTCAACATTTAGCTACTGTAAGGCAATGAAATAGCTTTTTCTATAACTAGTTCTCATTGGGTGTCAGTCATTGCCATGACAACAATGATAATAAACAAGTTCTCATACAATTATTTAGTTTTCTGTGTGGGACAATACAGACATTTCTATTGGGGTATATTTACCCCCTTAGATAAGATCAAGCAGTTTCATCAGGAGGGCTTTATCCATGTTTCTTATTCATTAAAACATTATTTAATCAGGAGATTTTCATGCAGTTTTTCAAAAGAAGCTGATTGAAAACAACTCTGACAGCAAAGAAGGCCATTTTGATGGGGCTCTTTCACACGCATTGTAGTATATATAATGTTGTACGTATTTTACATATTTCAGGAATAATGCAATATAATGGGATCGAATAAAAGCACATTAGTCAAAACATTAAGTGCAGGTTCATAACATACATGTGTATTTCTAATGACAGCGTCAATTTTCTCGCTTCAATGAGCACTTCATTTTTAATGCTAATGACAGTTTGAAGGACTATTTTTAATATTTTCAGTTCGTGAAAACCTTTAGAAAATAATGTCAATGATACACTGGATTTCTAATATGACATATTGAAAACTTTAAAGTTTGGTCATCAGTAATTTCATAAATTCTTGCTGGATTTCTGAGTAGGTAGAGAAGGAAATGAGGCCAGAGCACGAGAGAGGTGTGGAAAGCTACCGTCTACTGATCCCTATCTAGGTGATCTAGGTCGTCTCATCTCTTCTGCTCCATTTCCCCAGCTTGTAATTAAAAGGCTTATGACTCCCAGTGGTCTTCAAATTTAATTACAAATGCCATAGCATTGATAATTATTACCTGGAGAAATAAAGACTAAATTATACCACAGGCCTCATCTCTACAATATCTCTCTCTTTCTTCATCACCACACATAAAGGGTTCAGGCAAAGTTTTAATGAGCTGTTTCTACCACTCAGTTTCAAATTACTCAATTCTAGAACAGCTAAAACCATATGCATATACTTAAAGTAGAAGCATTATCAAGTCATGAAATGTCTCTCACCTCCTTATCTTACACCACGATATGATATAAAGTATGTAGTGGTGTGGATTCTTATTAATATATTTTCTTTTTAATATGTTGAAGCAGGTGGTGGACATGTTTAAGGTTTATGGCTAGTGTTTTAATCAAGAAGCTAATTATGTCCTTCTACTAAGTTTCTACAAAATCAAATGCATGAAATAAATTGATGAATGTAACTTAAAATTCTGGCATATTCCCAATTGTGGAATACCCCTATTTTGCTATAGATCTTTTCAGCTAAGCCATCTTTTGGTCATTGGATAGAATTCTTTTTTTCCTTTCTAGTTATGGTAATTTGATATAAATAATAACAGGTGGCCTAGCAGTGAGAACCTTCTAATATCATGACATTTCTATTATTCTAGATAAGTTTAGCTTTTCAAGAAAATAATGGGAAAATAATTAAATGAACACAAGGTATCCAGCACCATCCCCAACTGCAGCTTAGAAAAAAATCTCTTTTCTTGTTCTTGGTAAAGGTAGTCTCCTGCACACACTCTTTGGAACACCCACCTGCCTGCATACGGATGGCTTTGCACCAGAGCACTTATAAAATGTGCCAGGCTTGCCCCCTTGTGTGAATATATCTTTCCTGTTTCCAATTCAGTGAGTGTTCTTTTTGTCTATTTAAGCGTATGATCATAAGTCCTGTGCTGTATCTGTCCTTCATGGGGAGGAGACAAGGTCCTTTTGGTACAGCAGGTGTGCATAAGTGATTTGCCCTCCAGGAGAGACCTGGTGGCCACTGGGACCAAAGCCTACAATTGAAGGTTTTCTGTGTTAGTAAAGCAATCCATCCAGGGCTTGACTGTTCTGTTTTTCTTGGAAACTCTGATACAATGGGAGGAGCATTTGAACTTCTGTCTCTGTGGTTGGCATAGTGATGATATCTGCTAGCCTCCATGTGGTCGGAGTCCTACACGGGAGTAGATAACAGGTACATGATGTTTTGTTCAAAGATTGTTTTTTTTTGATATGGCCTGCAGATCTTCATAAAAGTCGGAGTATATTCGCAGTTACACCAATTGGATCAGGCATCGTGCAAGAAGTTAAAGATAACACCATTGAATAGGAAATATGACCTCTATTCTCAGGATGGTTGTATTTCATTTGGAAGATAGAAAGCAAATAATTATAGTATTTGGTTAACAGAGTCTCTTTTGTTGCAGATTGGATAGAGTTATCTCTTTCATTCATCTCTTTCATTTTCCAAGAGGGCAAATAAGGAGTTTTGATAAGCAAGCATGCTTAAGTTCAGTGACTTGGGACCTTAAAAAATTTAAAGCACAGGTTCCATATTTGCAATTTTTGTTGTTGTTGTTGTTGTTTGTTTGTTTGTTTTACCATTAACTCATGTTAATGGGAATCCATTGGTAAATTCTGTATATTTTAAAAGGCCATTTGTGTTGTCTGTACTTTTAGATTTTCTTTGGATAGTGTTGGGTAGTGGTTAGTGTAATTGAGGTAGCTAACCTCAACCCAGTTTTAAACGCTGATTCTTGTGTATTTATACTGCTTGTTGTTGTTGTTGTTGTTTTTTAATTTTTTTAATCTTTCTGTATAGCAGTGTTACAAATGTAGTTAACTACAAATGTAGTTATATGTAGTTAACATCATATAACTCATAAGGATGCTGTGAGAATTAAATGAGATAATGTTCAGAAAGTACCTGGCACTTAGTAAGCATTAGTTATAAACTGTATAATTTATTTTAAAATAAGTTATAATAAATAAATATTACTTATCAGTATTATTGCTTTATCACATCCATAATATGATACTTCATATGCAAAAAGTCCTTCCCCTGTTTTCTCACTTGATTCTCACAACACCTGGTAGTTATTAAGATAGTTATTAAAGCTGAATATTTACTAAAAAGTAGTTTAAGTAGTAGGTAGAATTCAAACTTAGCCTTTTTTTGTTTCTACTTCTATCATATATTTTTCTTTCCAGAGTATAAAACAGAAACTGTTAAAATCTTATATTTTTACATGCAGTTTATAGCCTTCTAGAATTCCTTTTTCTTGATAATTTTATATTTTTATTTTTTGTACCTTTATTAAATTTATTGGGATTACATTGGTTAGTAAAATTATATAGGTTTCAGGTATACAATTCTGTAATACATCATCTATATATTGCATTTAGTGTTCACCACCCAGAGTCAGTTATCCTTCTATCACCACATATTTGATCCCCTTTACCTTCTACTATCCTCTCCCTTCTTACATATATATTATTTTTAAAAATTAAACTACACAGACAAATGCAAACAGTTATTGCTCTAGAAAATTTGTTATTCTCACGTATGTTGTCCTGATTTTTCTAACCTACGAAATTATTTACAATGTTTTGAAAACGGTATATCTAGGTGGTTTTCTGAATATTTTTTAGACAACACATTATTGGAACTATTTCAATAGCTTAATTTATATTCATCCATTTGACACTAAATAGGGCAATATCATGAGAATAGATTGGAATTGCAATTTTTGGTAAAATGATAGATACTTTATATAATATTTTCCTTATCCATACTTATTGGTCTATGAAATGCTAAATATGAATTGAAAATCCTGTTGCAGTGAGTTTAGCCTGTAATATTGATGATCTGAATGTTTACTTTTTTGTTGGAGTATAACCACAATTACCAAAGCCCAAACATGAGAGGCATGCCATAGGAGCTTAATTCATAAAAAATAATCTGGGCAGTGGGATCTGGACCCACAGGGAGACACCTGTGACTTCCAAAAGGGTCTTCCATGTCTCCCAAAACAGTGGGAAAGGGGTAGAAATACTGAGGCTTCTTTGCTGTATCCTAGGTTCCTGCCAGTTTCTCCCAAAACCTGTCCTTACATTGAAGGCAGTTGACAGTGGAGCTTTGCAACTGTTGTTCTCAGGAGACAATCACAAATGTAATCAGAAAACAAAGGAAGGCAGGGAAATGACAAACACAATATGGTTAATCATGTCTCCTATTTGTACAGCCTGATCTGTTGAAAGATTTTATACTATTCTGGTCAGTGATTTGGAGGAAAAAAAATGTCTTCATAGTTATTAGCCTTTTAGAATTTTAGAAACTTCCATTTTGCAAAGCTTGGATAGTACTATTTTTTGAATAACCAGATAACGGTGGGCGTGTTTTATATATTGTAGCACCCCTATGTTCTGGTAATGCCATGTAATAGAATCTACTTTCAATTTATATGTGTAATTATATCAATACTTAATTATATCAATAGCCATATAAGCATGCTGAAGCATACTTTTCATTTTTTTAAAATCTTTATCACTTATGTTAGTATTGAGCAGAATACAGAGTTGTTCAACAATTTTATGACATAGGTATCGGCACATATGTTAAACTGATTTATCACAGGGACAGTATTTGGATAAAATTTATGTAAATGATGATGGCACACATTATATTATTTTCAGAAACGAATTAATGACTACATGTCAAGTTTGGATGGCTCAATGTTAATCATTCTTTGTATTTTATCTGCCTTACATTTAAAATACTTGTATTCAGAATTTGAACTTAACATTCTTATTTGGGATAATATCACTGTATTATTTTGTAGTGTTCCAGCATGTTTTAATAATCTCTAATTTTATACTTTCCATTAATAGTCTTTGTTACACTAATATTTTACATTAAAATTCTCATTAAAAAGTTTCAGTGTATAACAAGTCTAGCAAATATTAGCATGATTGAACTTGGAATTGACTGATATCTTAATGCTTAGGTTTTCCTCATTTATCGCCAGCTGATCAATGTAAATTTTATCCAAATTATTTTATTTTCAACGATTTAGGAACCTTATTTCTTAATTTGAAAAATATCGCTGAATTCATTTCCTTTATAATGAGAGACAGTATAACCTCCTAAGAACATTGATTCTGATACCAGATTGTCTCGGTTCAGGTCTGTTTTGCCACTTAATATACATGGATGGTATTTTAGGTAAATTCTGCTCCCCAGCTTCCAACATCAGCCAGTGCTTTGTGTGAGTTAATTAAAAGATTTAATACATAAAAAGCACTTTAAACATTGTCTGACACAGATTAAACATGACAAAAGTATTTTGTATCATTAATAGTTTTTAAAGACTTGAGATTCTATTTTTCCACACAATTTAAAACATCAAGGTAAAAATTAATTTTATTAATATATGTAACCTAGTTTAGTAACCAATTACAACATATTTTTATTCAAAGTGGTATAAAATTATTTTCCTTAAGAATTTTTTAGTGTTTAAAATTCAGTTTGCATTTTAAATATAAAAAGGATCATGAAACATTTAACTTATAACTTTATTTGATTGCATAATATTTATAAAGCACTGAGATAAACTATTTGCATGTTTTACTGATCCTTATAATAATCCTGTGATAGTTATTAATTACATTTACAGATGAGGAGCTAAGACTTCTATGATCTAAAGAAATTCCCAATATCACGCACCTGGTTAGTGCCAAACTGGAACAGAAGTGAGTTTTCCCTTTTTTTTTTTTCATTAAAATTTATTGGGGTGGCAATGGTTAGTAAAATTACGTGCATAGATTTCAGGTGTACCAATCTGTAATACATCATCTATATATCACATTGTGTGTTCACCACCCAAAGTCAGTTCCCCTTCCATTACCATGTATTCGACCCCATTTATCCTCATCTGCCATCCCCCTCCTACTTACCCTCTTGCAATCATTAAACTATTGTCTGTGTCTATGACTGTTTGTTTATTCATTTGTTTGTCTTGTTCCTTTCTTGCTTTCAGTTTTATATCCAACATATCAGTGAAATCATATGGTTCTCGACTTTTTCTGACTTATTTCACTTAGCATAGTGATCTCAAGATCCATCCATGTTGTCACGAGAAGTAAGTTCTCCTTGAACCCTGATCCTCAGATCTCAGCAACTCTACTACACAGCTTTCTTTAAACACTGTTTACAACTACAATGATCTAAAGTGTTGCTTTTTCTGAAATATTTTTTGTTCATATCTGTTACCCTGGCTTAATTGATAGTGTCATTTTATCTTGATATTTCCCTGTTTGTTTTCTATAGTATATTTAGAATAAATGCTATTTACTATTGAAAGTACCATGAGGTTTTTGTTTGTTTGTTTATTTTTTTCTTAAAAGAAACAGAGATTTCATTTTGCTAGCCAATGCTTTACTAAATTTCATCATGATAACTTTTATAGAAAGCATAGGCAAATGCATTCACACATGAAGTTAACACCTTAGCAATTTGAAATGAGCTATAAGGTGTCAAACAATGTGAGATTTTGATGAGCAAAAGTTAAATGCAGAATGCATCTTGTAACGTAATGCACCTTCTCTTCTGCTCAACCACCCCTGGGAAAGAATAGGAAGACAAGAGAATAAGTAAATGAGTGGCTCTATTTGAAACAGGAGAAGGAGAATTAAGGAGAAAGAAGAATGATAGAAATACAAAAAGAAAACATGAATATACAACAGTTTTAGCAATAACAGAATGTACTTAAACACACAAACATATATAACATATGAACCATTTACAAATTTATTTCAGTTCTGCTTAATTGTTCTAAAAATATTACATAAACATGTGAAGAAAGACGGTGTACACCAACAAGACAATATTCATAGGGAAGATGTTTTAGCATGGATAAAAAATGTGCAAATTATGTTATAGACAAATAAAGGTAGAAGAAAGACTAGATAAGTAGAGGGTCATTAAATATTCCAAAGGATGAGCAGGAAGTAGAGGGAGTGCATTTGCCTACCTCAGCCTCTGTACCTTTGCTAATTCCTGTGCCTAGAAATCTTCCCTGAGACAACTCAGCCCCTCACCTTCTTCCAGTCCTAACTCAAATGGCATTACCTTGGTGACACATTCCATGGCAATTATCAAAATTGCCTTTACACACATACACATATTCCTTAACCCCAGTCTCTGTTTTATTTTCTACATATTACATAATGCCAAATAACATTCACTGAACTTATTTTCCTTATTAATTTTCTGTCTTTCTCTAGTAGATGTAAATTGCACAAGATGATTGTGTTTGTCTAATATGCTCACTGATGAATCCAAGTGCTTGAAACAGTATTCGACATTCAATAAATACATGATAAATAAATCAATTTGCTTAGCTTTTCCCACAGATTTGAGCATAGATTTGAGGGGTGTAGAAATTTAGCTCATCATATAATGGAAACGTGAAATTTGTCTCTTTGTGAGATATTAAGCTCTCATCATAAAGCTATCATTCCTAAAGTAACTTTATGATCAGTTGCTGACATATTCTTAAAAAGCCTCAGAGAAGGCTTCTTCTCTGAAGTGGGAGGCTGAGTTTACTTCTCTTTAAAACAAAGAATTTAAAAAGCAAAAACTAAGAAAAATAAAAATATCAAGGCACTGAATTAAAAAAAAATCGAAAAAATATTTTAAAAGTCTTCCTCTTAAATTTTGGGAAATTGTTAATTTGATGTTGCTACTTTGCACATAACCACAGAAAAATCACATTTCTAATATTTGAAAGGGAAAACCCAATTAAGAGGAAAGGTCAGAGAACCTCTTAAAGGCCTAATAACAATGTAGGAAGAAGCAGCCCATGGTAACTAATATGCATTTTTGGCTAGTCACAGTTTGGAACACAGGCATCTCTGTCTTCAAAGAAAAAAAAAATGTATGAAACTTTACATTTCTAGCTCTTTTGAATGTACTAATTCATCTTTAGTTATTTATATTGATTTTATAATCTCACTGACTCAGTGAAAGAATTCAAGAAAATGAAATAGACTTAGCACAACAATACAACTTGAATCAGCAAAGGAATGAATGCATTATTCTGTCAAATCCCATTGCTACAATAACTTTGTCAATTTATTTGAAAAAATGTACAACCCTGGGATTTTGGCACCACTTAACAGCCGGAGAAAACAAAGTGTATAGAGTGAGATACAAATCTTCTATACAATTACTTCAATATATTTCTGCATAGCAGCTTTTCAAAAATCGGAAGCATATTTTGGCATCCTGCTGTTTCAAAACAAATCTGTGAGATGTATTCTGAAAGCTGGCAATGCTTACAAATAATTTTTAGTTTCTCTCTCATGGAACTCCTATCTGTTTCATTTAGATTTTCATCATCTATTATTTCATCAAGATTATATTAACATGGCATCATCAAGTAGACTTAAAATTTAATGAGTATAGAAGAAAACATAGATACTAAATTTATGGACCTTGGGTTCAAAGAGCATTTTATGAATTTGACCTCAAAGGCAGGTGAAGTAAAAGCTAAAATAAAAGAATAGGACTGTATCAAACTAAAACGCTTCTGCATAGCAAAATAAACCTTTCACAAAATAAAGAGGCAACCAACCAAATTGGAGAAGATAATTACAAACAACGCCTCCAGTAAGGGGCTAATATTCAAAATATATAAGGAACCCATACAACTTAATAACAAAAAAAAACAAGCAATTCAATTAAAAAATGGGCAGAGGCCCTAAGAGACATTTCTCCAAAGAGGACATACACATGGCCAATAGACATATGAAAAGATGTTCAACATCACTACTCATCAGAGAAATACAAATAAAAACCTCAATGAGATATCACCTCACCCCAGTCAGAATGGCTATCATTAACAAGACAATTAGTAACAAGTGTTGGAGAGGCGGTGGAGAAAAAGGAACCCGTATACACTGTTGGAGGGAATGCAGATTGGTGCAGCCACTAAGGAAGGCAGTGTGGAGGTTCCTCAAAAAATTAAGAATAGAATTACCACATGACCCAGCAATCCCTCTCTTGGGTATATACCCCAAAAATCTGAAAACATTTATCCATAAAGATATATGTGCTCTAATGTTCATTGTAGTTTTATTTATGGTGGCCAAGGCATGGAAACAACCAAAGTGTCCTTCGATGGATGATTGGATAAAGATGAGGTCTGACAATTAAGTTTGTGAACTGATACAAAAAATGGTGCTACATACCTCATTGCTGAATATCACCATGGTCATCTTCAAAGTACTCCCCTTGGGAAGCTATGCACCGACACCTGCAAAGCAATTTTGGAACTGTTTTTCTGGAATAGCCATCAGAGCTGCAGTCGAATTACACTTGATGTCCTGAATGTCATCAAAATATTTTCATTTCAATATTTCCTTTCTCTTTGGGTAAAGGGGATGTCATTGGAGGATAGATCAGGTGAATAAGGAGGGTGTTTCGATAGAGTTATTTGTTCACTGGCTAAAAACTCCCTCACAGACAGTGCTGTGTGAGCTGGTGCATTGTCTTGATGCAAGACCCATGAAAAATTCACACAGCCTTTTTAGCACTTCCAAACAGTAAACTTGGTTAAATGTTAGCCCAGTTTGCACAAATTCGTAGTGAATAATCCCTCTGAAATAAAAAATGTTTAGCAACATTGTTGTAACAAGTTCTCAAACTTAATTGTGAAACCTCATAGACAATGGAATACTACTGTGCCATAAGAAAAGATGAAATAGTGCCATTTGCGACAACATAGATGAATCTTGAGCTTATTATGCTAAGTGAAATAAGTCAGACAGGAAAAGTCGAGAACCATATAGTTTCACTGATATGTGGGATATAAAACTCAAAGCAACAAAGGAACAAGATAAACAAAGAAATGGAAACTCATAGATGCCGACAATAGTTTAGTGGTTACCAGAGGGAAGGGGAAAGGTATTGGTAGAAGAGGGTAAATGGGGTCATTCATATAGTGATGGAAGGAGAACTGACCACCCTGGTAAACACACAATGTGATATATAGATGATGTATTACAGAATTGTATACTTGAAACCTATGTAGTTTTATTAGCCATTGTCACCCCAATAAATTTTAATTTAAAAAAAGAAAGATAATGTCATCTGTATATAATGAAAGTAGTTTTCATAGCTAATCAAGAATCTTTTTTGTATCTTCTTTTTGGCCCAACCAAAAAGGTCAGTTATTCAGAAGAGGATGAAATTGAAGCAAAAATTACATATTCCTGATGAGTGTAGGGCATTTCTAGTAAATGCATTTTTCTTATATCAGGTTATCTATTAATCAAAGGTTTACAAGCATCCAATTTATATTAGACAAAGTGTAATAGTTTATGAAAGATAAATGAAGGAAACCTAGTAAAAGTTCTGAATAGTTAGAACCATTCTACTATGAGATTAATAAGCAGAGTTTATTTTTTTCAGATAAGGAAGCTAATAGCTAAATTTTGGTGACTTGTATGGATATTGTAGAGTCATTCATAATTTTGAGTTGCATTTTGTTCATAAAAAATGTGACTCTTCAAAAGTAATTCAACTATTTAACTTAAACGGTATATAAACTCCAGCTAGCTTCGTTAAGGCTTAAAGTGGTATGACATAAAATCTGTAGCAACATTATTTACAAACAATTCAAATATATTAATCTGCTGATTAATGGATAAATAAAATATAGGATATCCATCCATACAATGGAATATTATTATTCATAAATTAAAAGGAACAAAACACTGACACATTCAACATCATATGAATCTTGATAACATTATGCTAAGTAAAAGAAATAGTCAAAAAAGACCATATATTGTGTAATAGCATTTTTAGAAATTCCAGAACAAGGATTGCTTTAGAGACACAAAGTAAATTAGTGGTTGCGTACGGTCTAGAGGTTTAGGGGTGAGGAATAGGAAGTGATTGCTAAAGGGTATGGGGTTTCTTTTTGGAGTGATGAAAATATCCCAAAATTGATTGTGGTGATATTTGTACAGGTCTGTAAATATACTAGAAACTATTAAATTGTACTAAATTAAATGAGTGCATTGTTTGATACGTGAATTACATTTCAATTACACTGTAAACATACACACACATACACACAAACACAAACACACATATACACAGAGGATTATAGACTCTTTAGCCACAATGACTGCTGTCCATCCCAAATCTTTAATTTAGTAGCAGTATAGCTTTAATTAAGTTAATTAACCTCCTCGTGCTTTATACCCATCTTTTGTACAAAGAGCATAGAAATAGTACCTAATGTATAAGATTATTGTGGACATTTACATGAATTGATATATAGAGAAAGTACTTCCAAGGGTGGCTGGCACACTATCAGTACTAAATACATGTTTGTTCCTGGTGCTGCTGTTACTGTTTCTACCATTACTGCCAGTAATGTGATAATAATCTTGATTATTGTTATCATAATTATTTTAATTATTCTTATTATAAGTCCAAACTCATTTATTTAATCCATGGTAAAGACATTAAATGACCTTTGTTATTCTAATTATTATAGATGAGGTCTGACAATTAGTTCCTGAACTTGGCCCCATTTGCTTACATTGGCAGCACTGTACAAACAGCTCAGTAAGGTTTCATAACCTTGGTATATCAGGGTCTCACAGCTGTGTTCATTTTGATGTGTGGTGGTGTCTTGCTGAGCATCATTCATTATTGTTGTTGTGTGTTTTTGTGTGCCATCACGAGAATGTCTGAGCTTGTGTTAGAGCAAAAAAACAAACATTAAATTTCTTGTTAAACTTGGCATAAGTGGAAGTGAAATCAGGGACATGTTAATGTCATAAAGAAAATGCCAGTGTACAAATGGATTAAACATTTTTTGGGGGGGTAGAAAAGGTGTCACTAATGAAGAGAAGTCAGGACGGTCAGTAACGAGCAGAACTGATGAAAAGATTGCAAAAATTCATCAAATTGTAGGTCAAAATTGCTGGCTAACTGTGAAAAGCATAGCAGACCAAGTAAACATCGATAGAGAAAGTTAGGAAAATCTTAACTGAAAATCTGGGCATGAGAAAGGTGTGTGCAAAAATGGTCCTGGAGGAGCTCACTGATGAACAAAAGCAAAGGAGAGTTGAAGTTTGCCAAGACCTTTTGGAGAGGCAAGATAATGTTCGGGGCCTTGTTATCACTGGTGATGAAATATGGGTGTACCAATAGGAGCCTGAAACAAAACATCAAAATGCACAATGAAAGTCAGCCAATTCTCCACGACCAAAATGTTCCATCAGTCCAAATCAAGAGTCAAAATGATGTTGCTAATCTTTTTTTTATATATATATATCAGAAGGATTGTTCATTATTCATTATGGATTTGTACCAACTGGACAAACAGTTTACCAAGTTTACTATTTGGAAGTGCTGAAAAGGCTGCATGAATAAGTTAGACAAAAATGACTTGAACTTTTTGCCAATGATGCATGGCTCTTGCATCATGACAATGCACCAGCTCACACAGCACTGTCTGTGAGGGAGGTCTTAGCCAGTAAACAAATAACTGTATTGGAACACCCTCCTTACTCACCTGATCTGGCCCCCAATAACTTCTTTCTTTACACAAAAAGAAAGGAAATATTGAAAGGAAGACATTTTGATGGCATCCAGGATATCAAGGGTAATCCAACTGCAGCTCTGATGGTTGTTCCAGATAAAGAGTTCCAAAATTACTCTGAAGTGTGGACTAGGTGCTGGCATTGGTGCTTAGCTTCCCATGGGGAGTATTTCAAAGGTGACAGTAGTGATATTCAGTAGTGAGGTATGTAGCACTTTTTCTAGGATGTATTCGTGAATGTAATTGTCCGACCTTGTATGCTGGTTAGATTGCAGCTTCATTTCTACCTAGAGCCTGTCGATATTTTTTAATCAGTTACATAAGATTGTCTTGTCCTGGAACTTAGACCATTTTTCTTTGTGAAAAGACTAACACCTTGTTTGACATAAAGTGGGAAATTATATCTTTTCTGCAATGTAAATGTTATGTGCATACCCAACCTATTGAGCTGGATAATGGCTCTTGCTGCACACCAGCTTACTACATGTTTCCAGATAGAACGACAGAGTTATAATATCAGCTTTATGGTAAGGCTGTGGGATAATAACACACCATTAAGAGATTGACTATAACCACTTAATATTTTTTTCCCACATAAAATCCTCAGGATATAGTCCCTCCAAAGGAAAAAAGCAAAATCTTTAACTATTATAGCTTCAACTCTATTTTTTTTTATTTTCACATCTCCGTAAGTCTTGATTTAGGCTAAATGCATCATTAATCTTTAACATATCCACCTAAGAACACAACTAAAGTCAAATAGAATGAGTGGCATTGCAAGGAATACAAAGTGGCACACTCAAGAATGGATTCAACTATTTCATATGCTGCATAATTCTACACACACCCACTAACTTGTACAGTGCCAGACCTAGAAAACAATTGACTCTTTGATGAATAAAAATCAGAATATTTGAATTAGTCAGTTTATTCGAGAACCAAGCCAAAAACCAAAAGGTAAGCTTATAATATTAAATATCTTTTACGCATGAACTATACCATCAAGCTCTATATTCATGATATATTTTCTCAGGTATCTCATTTTTATTTCAGAAGCATGATTTTAGTCATAGATGTGCCATTAAGTAGTTGGGTAACTGAGTGAAACCTTAACCTCTAGGCATCTCAGTTTCCCAAACTGTCATATATGGGAGATAGATTATATCACAGCTTTTCAATCTTTATATCAAAGTTACCTGGAGCAAACCCTGAGATGTGCTTTCACCTGGTTATTTCAATGTGCAACTGCAGTTGGGAAACTATTGCACTAAACAATTTTCAAGGTCTCGCCCCGTTCTAGAAGTCTAAGTTTTTCTATCTGAATATATACCCTGACTTAGCTTGTGACATGTTCACATTACCTCACAGAAGAATAAGTTTAAGTGATTAGCAAGTATACTTCAAATTTATTAAAAAAAAATAGCACCACTTTAATTTCACAATGAAGGCAAAGAAGATAAAGAATAATACATTTGGCTTATGTTATCTTAACAGAAAGAAAAGGCTGCAATAGAGAGAGAAAAAACATAACAAAACAAAACAAAACACACCAAAACAAAACACAAAAATCATCTACACATTATCCTTTCTAGTAGGTAAATCGAGAAAAACAAAAACAAAAACAAAAAACCTGTAGAGGAAAAAAGCAGCAATACTTTGAAATAATATTCTTTCTTTGTCTTTTTTTAAAACTATACACATATATCCTGCTGTATTTGAAGAGTTATTTTGGAACAGTTTGGCACATTTAAAGTAAAAAGTAAGGCTTGGAAAACATTTTACATGATACTCTTTTTTTTTTTTTATACTACTGTACACATTTATTGAAAAAAATCCACATATAAGTGGATCGTTACTGTTCAAACCTATGTTGTTTACATGATACTCTTGATTCCACTAAGCCAAACCATTTACAGGAAAAATAAAGGGCTTAATTTTAGTCAAGAGTAATTTGGCCAAAGATTTACAGTTTCGCCACCCTCCTCTTTCCACCAAGCCATGTAATGTCAAGTAAATACAGTACACAAGTGCCCTGGAAGCCTGCTCCTAGGGCAGCGCTATTTCCCTTTCTCTACCAACTGCCCACATTTTCTCACCACAACACCCTACCATTCTAGGGAAAAGACTCTTACTTTCAATTTGGCTCTTCCTCCATGTGAGGCCATTTGGTACTCAGATCAACGGATCGGTTTCTTCAACTAATCCCTGACAACCCAACAGAGCCTTGGCTTTCCTGCTCTTTCTTCTGCATCTTGAGGACACAACACTCTAGCTCTGGCAACATTCAAATGCACCAAACACCAGTAGCTCCAGAAATCCTAGACTAATGAATAGACTAATGAATGCTTTATACCCTGGGCAGATGAATTTCTCCCAGCCTGAAACCTGTCATTTAACCATGAATCTCTTAACTTCATTGAACCACAAACTTTAGGTTTCAGAGGATTGACCTTGAGGTTAAATTGTGCCTTTTGCCTGGAAACGTAATTTAAGTTCCTTATTGGCAAAGAGTCTCTTCTTTCTCCATAATACGAGTAGAGAAATAACACCTCTGCCTACGAGCTGGAATCAGCTCTCTGCTTATGTTGTTTAACAGCCTCTGATTCCACAATGTAAGTATCATTTTGCATACTTAATACTTGAAGAAACTGGGATTGGAAAAGTAAATAACCTGCCCCAGATCCTCTAGTTAGTAAGTGATACAGCCAGCCATGAAGCCTATTTCAAGCTAGTTCTCCACCTGCGTTGAATCTGACTTGAAACAATATGAACGTTTTTCTTTCTGTTTTTGTTTTGATTTCTTCTGTTTTTGCTCTCCTTCCCCTGAAACGATTGGACTAAACAATCGTTGAGTCCTTCTTTTGTGTGGAGTCTGGACAGCCTTTATGTTCACTACTGAACTTGTGGATAAGAATCTTTTGGGGTGCAGAAAGACCTTGAGCCTTTTTATTTCTTTTGAGTGATATTTAAGGATCCAAAACTACACAGAATCCACAATTGTCTTCTGTGGTCACACAGCAGCCTAGCCGTCTGTTCCCCCAAACCTTTCCCAAAGGAAAAGAGAATCTGTGGGACTGTAGCTCTCTGGGATTGAGTTTGTAATATGCTGAGACTCTCCATCTGGTCTTCAAGAGAAGGGTCCGCGGTCAACGAGGAGTAAGATTCCTCGCGGGAAGGACAACACAAGCAAGACAGGACCCCGTTGAGACCCTAATGAGCTGTTATAAAAAATAATAGGAAGGAGCCTTGCCCCTCCTTCCTCTTGTCCTTATGGGAAGCTGCTGATTGCCTCTGCTACTCCCTCTCACTTTATTGTGAGAGAGGCCCATTAGAGGGATAATATCAAGCTCTTTCTACTCAGCTCATGGAACGATTTCACGCGAGAGACTCTCTCCCCCAGGGTGGTGCATACCGACCGCATCTTAGTCATCATGAGACAATATGCTTCGGCTGCTTTGGGACAAATAATTGGGTATTGAAATCATGTTTTTGAAATGGTGTAAGAGTTTCATAGACCCTGCCTCTAATCATGTGATGTATTGTTTGTAATCAATAAATACCGTCAGTGATCCAATTTGGGGCTCCCGAATCTTGAGGCTGAGAGTCCCTTGGTCCTCTGGGATTTAACTGTATTTGAGTCTCTGTCTCTTTATTATAGTTTAACCCTCGCCGCCTCCCTCGCCTTCCCACGGCTTGTGTTGTGCAGGTTGCAACAGTCTTCTTTAACATCAAATACTTTCAAGGAAGATGAGCACATTCTACTCTACCATGACCCTTGCTATCTATGAGACAGGAAATAGGGGACTTCTTTTGATTTCATGACCAGTTGCATTTCCTTTTCTTTTTTTTTTTTTTTTCCAATATCCCCCATGGATTTTACTATAACAAGGATTGCTGTCAAAACAGATTTTATTGAATAATTACTTTTCCTCCATGTTTAAAATGAACTAGATATCTGCAAATAACAATTATAGCTTGCTTAAAAATAAAAATGAAATTATCAGTTGACAAAATGATTTACAACCAAAGCAAAAGAATGGCTTATTTTGCATAATACATGCGTCCTTTATTATATATATATATATATATATATATATATATATATATATACATTTATATATATATATATATATATATATATATATATATATATACATTTATTTATATTGAAATCTGTCTAGAACCTTATCATTGCTTGAGGGTCCAAATTTCTGGAATGGCCTACTGTTGTAATGATTCCTTGATTCCTGTGGAATGCTATCCCTTCAGCTTCCACAATGATTTTTATATAGTGTCAATGTTACCATGCCTGTTTTATACTGAAAAACTCAAAGGCAGTTTTTCATACTACTACAAAAAAATAGTTGCAAACAATCTTTTTTATTAATATATAAGACATTTCACATGCAAAAATGTATCCTTTAAAACCGTCATGGTGTATTGATTTATGTCTTTGTCACTTTTTAAATTACTGTATTTTCTCTTCCACTGAAGGTTGATTGAAATGTGTTTTCATTAACATTTTTGCTTAAGGTAGTGTCCTGATTAAAATTAAATGGCAAATTATAAGAAATTTAACACTCAAAACTTGAATCTAATTATTCCAAATGATTGAGAATAGACTTTATTAGTAGTAATTATATATAAAAAAGGTTCTAATTTGTAATAAAAGGCAGCATTTTAGAAAAATTACTTCTTTTGAGACCTGAGGTTTTAATTGCAATTTGCATATGTCTTGCAGTGTCACAAATCAAGGTACTTTAAACATTACTTTTTTTATTCAAACCACCTATGAATATTAATATGCAAAAAAAATCTGTATTCGTCATTTTTTCATTAATAAAAATCAACTAATTTTCAGCAAGTTTCCACAGCATTAATAAAGAATAATAACTACTTCTAGGTGCTCATGATAAAATTCTCCCATTCAAAAATTCCAAAGTGACTTTTCCATAGTCTTCCTAGAATAGCTATTAAATTCAAAATTAATGTCTATTTCTATTATTAGGTATTTTTACTCAGTGCATGGCCTTTTATAATGCTGTCCTCTTTTTTTGGTTTGTTATTTTCTGACTCTCTCAAAAACCTACAGTAAAGTAAGTGACATTTGTCTGTGTCCTAGTTTCCACTTCCCACTTGTTCTACAAATCACACCTCCTCTCAGTCCCCTGCCACTCATTTCTCTCCTGGCAACCTAGATGCCCTAGACTCCGTTACAGAATGCTTCTGGACTGGGTTATGCAAATTATTTCTATCCGGGCCACATAGTTTAACCTAATTGAGCACTCAAGAACTTGATTAAGAACAATAACCAGAAGAATCATATTTTGGGAATTTCCAGACAAGAGGAAGATTGATATGAAATCTTCTACTAATCTCTCTATTTTTCACTTCTAACCCCAATAAATTATGCCTCCCAGAATGAGATATTCTCCCTCAGGATGTTCATAAAGGAGGTTATGAAATGGCATCACTCTTAGTTATTTAACTTGTACTTTCACCAAGCACAGATTCACCAAGGATGGGAACTTATTCTTTCTTATTTAGCAATCTACCTCCAGTTCATAGGAGAATACCTAACATATAATAGGTTTAAAATAATGCCTATGCTATCCATGCATGGCAATATAACTCCTTCAATCCAATCACTGATAAAGATACTATTTTGCATATGGATACAATATGCAGAGTTCTAGGCAGGAGAACATGTCTGTTCTTTGGAGATGCCCTCAGAGTCCTTCTTCCCTCAGGTACAAATGTTAACAGTTTCCTCAAGAAGGATCTGGAGAGTCAGAAGAATCATTTCATGAATGCAGTACAGGCCATTTATATGTTCTTACCTGAGTAATTTCTTATCTGTCCATAATATTGTTACTTTGGGTATTACAACTTTTAATTACAATATGGCATGTAGAAACTGTAACCGTAACTACACCATGACAATCAATAGCTCACGTATAAGTTGTCTGCTCTCTAAATGTTGTCTCTTGGAAAAGTTATGTTTGATAATTCACATACTGAATTTTTCATTATATAGTATTTCAATATATTTTTGGTAAATGCGTAGGAAAAAAACATTGGAATTGACATTATATTAATTATCTGTTTTAACTTTCACAAAATCTCTTTTAGTATCCCATTTTACAGATGAGAACATTGGAACTTAGGTTAAATAAATTCCCTGAGGTCACATGGCTAATAAATGGTGATAATGCAGTTGGAACCCTGACAATCTATCTTCATAATCTTAACACTACAAAAATAAAACAATAAATAAAACTCACTGTTACAGACTATTTTCCTGGAACTTAGTTCTCTAATTGTACATTTTTATCCCTTCTTATGTTATGAGTGAGTAGCAGAAACATTTCAGGATGGCTCATCTCTTCCAAGGCATCATAAATTAGAAATAATCTCTTTGTGGATAGTATTATCTTAAAATTTAATTGAGGAGAAGAAATCGTAATCACTCGTATCCTAATTGTCGGTGTGGGAAAGCTTTACAGTTATATCTTACTAATTAATATAGTATTTATTTATTTTTCTGTATAATAATTTCTACCAATATAGTTAATTTTTAACTTCTAGTCACTAAATAGCCACAGTGTATATCTAGGTATAATAAGTAATTATAGATAGTGTGTAAACATTTTATTTATATAATAAATTATAACATCTGAAATAGAAAGCGCAAAATACAGAAAAAAAAGTTAAGTTAACAATATCTCATAGATGGAACTAAGGAAAAGTATTCCAAAGATCCCATATTAAAATGTCTAGCTCACATTCAGGGGGAAGAGATAATACCGGCAGTATACACCAGGCATCAGGAATTCTGGGAAATATCTTAGAATTCTGCCTGCCATATGTAGGGACTGCTTTTCAAAACTCAGTAGCCTGATCAGGCTAAGATGTGTGCAAAACATTAACGAAGCTGAGGAAGGTAAACAAAGATGTAGCCTGGTGACTATTATTCAGGCATGACAGAAGAGTCAAGCATGCATGGTATATCCTGTTTCAGGAACATCAGGGAGGTCCTTTTTTTTTTTTTTTTTTTTTTTTTTTTTGTCTTGTTTTCTGGAGCAGAGTGTACCGGAGGGAGAGTGTTAGGAGATGAGTTTAGAATTGAAACAAGATTTTGGAGGCTATTGTAAATTTACTCTGAGTAAACTAGGGAGACATTTTACTCAGGATTGCAAGGATGTGTTAAGCAAATAAAGATATATTGTATGAATGCCTGAGAAAGTCAAAAACCTTGCTGTTCATGGGAGGTCATGATATTTAAACAGAGAACCATCAGCATGAATGTCCCGTTTCCTCCATGCTCAGGTAACAGCAATGGTACAGGTTCAGAGCTGAGCAGGCGGAGAGGTGGATGTAATCATGTTTGAGATTATGCCAAGGGAAATAATGAAATGAGATAATGGCAGAATAGATAGAGCTAGAACAGAAATTAAATCTATTAGAGTGATTTAAACAATTAGCCATGGATTTTAAGCTGGTTAAGGGATGAGTAAACTATGAAAAATGAAGCAAAAAAATTGACTGGTAGTAGACTGGTCTGATGAGTGAAAATGGAATAAAACAAGTTCGCAAGAAATTAAAATTTACAGCTTTTTAGTGTAAAGATTTAATGTGATAAAAAGATCAATTCTGTAAAATTAATAGCTATCTCAGATATAAAAATAATGAAATTTAATTAGAATCACATCAGTTTTTTTTTTTTTTTGACAAAATTGCTACCTAAAATTTTATAGGAAAAGAGATACCTGCAACTGTTTAAAGAAGAAGGCTATTGATAGGATAATTTCATATTCACAACCACTACAAAGACACCACAATCAAGTTAATATTTTTTTGGACTATAGTAAATTAATTATATCAGTAACACAGAAGAGAATATTTAGAAATACATGGCATTTATATGATAATGTTATGAATATACAAAGACATTTTATACATTGGCAAGAAGATAGTAAGCAGCATAACAGAGAAATGTGCAAAAGGTATGACAAGATTATTCATATATGAGTAAATTTATATGTCTAAAATATATAAAGATCTTCAATGTTTCTAGTAGTCATGTAAATACAAATAAAATCACAATTAGTTATCACTATATCCCTGACAGACAGATAAAAATTTAGAGAACATCCACCATTGCTAGTATAGATGTACATTCCAGAAATATTATTTAAAAAAATATGTGCATCAGTCCTTATATTTATTAAAATAAAAATGCTTTTACGCTATAACCCTTTGTGTAGAAATCTATTCCACAAAAAAAAAGAGAAAGCTCCAGTACTTAAAGCTATACATGCAGAGATATTTATTACAATATTGTTTATTGCCTCAAAAATAATTTATCAAAGCAAAGCACAAAATGAATGGAAAAATAAAATTATGAAAGAATTAAGACATGGAATATTATGTAATCTTTAAAAACAAATACAAAAATCCACTTGGACTAGAGACATTTTTAATTATGGCTAACTCTAAAAAACAAAATAATAAAAAATTTTGTGTATTTAATACATATTTATTGAACATATGTTGTAGACCTACAATATTCAATGTGGTAGTCTATAAGAAATATGGCGTTTTATTTTTTATTTTTATTTCATTGAGTTGACTTGATTAATAAAATTATATAAGTTTCAAGTGTAGAATTCTATAACATATCATCTGTATATTCCAAGGTGTGTTCACCAGCCAGAGTCAGTTCTCCTTCCATCACTGTATAGTCGACTCCTTTTACCCTCTACCACCCACTGGCACCCCTTTCCCTCTGATAACCACCATACTTTTTTCTGTGTCTATCAGTTCTTTATTTGTTTGTTTGCCTTGTTTGTTCATTTGTGGCTTTCAGTTTTATATCCCACATATGAGTGAAATTATGTGGTTTTTGACTATTTCTGTCTGATGTATTTTGCTTAGCATGATATTTTCAAGATCCATCTATGTTGTACCAAATTTTAGTATTTTTTTTTCTTGCTGAGTAGTGTCCCATTGTGTGTGTGTGTGTGTGTGTGTGTGTGTGTGTTTGTGTATAAAACATCTTCTTTTCCAGTCATCTATTGAAGGACACTTCAGTTGTTCCCATGTCTTGGACACCACGAATAATGCTGCAATGAACATTGTGGTATATATATCTTTATGAATAACTTTTTCAAATTTTCAGGTATTTAGATACCCAGAATAGGGATTGGTAGGTCATATGGTATCTCTACTCATAACTTTTTTGAGAAACCTCCATACTGTCTTCCGTAGAGGCCATACTGATTTACATTCCCACAAATTGTAGTACTTTATATTTGATTTTTTAGATTTGAATTTTTAATCAAAATTAAGTAAAATTAAAAATTCAGCTCCACAGTTTTCCTGGGCACCTTTCAAGTACTCAATAACCACGTGTGATTAGTATTACCATGTTGGACAGAGCAAGAGTTCCATCACTGCAGAATTTCTATTGGAAAGATCTGTTGACATACTGTTCTAGATTCTGGAGATAAACTAGTAAACCGATAAAAATCCTAATCACATCTAACTTTTATTCTAGATAATGCTAAGAAAGATGTTTATAATATAATGTAATTTTTGAAAAATAAACATGGAAGATGTCCTTACAGATGAGTATGTGTTCATATGTATGCCTTTAGATATGTTTATTTATAAATATATGCTCATGAAGAAACATACCTTTTAACTTGAGTTACCTGGATGTGTGAGGGATATTGGAAAAACAAGGTAGAAAATGGAAAGTAGCACATAACTAAACAGGAAAAATTTTTATAAGTGCATGTCTAAAAATAGCATTATATAACTTTATACATTTATATAAAATAATGTGATTTATGTAAAAATAGTATAATTTTAGAGAGTAAGAAAAAAAGAGTATAATTGGATGATTTCCAATTTAGTCTCACGTTATGACAAGTTTTGCATGGGAAAGATATGGGAATGTATTTTTTCCAGGCAGCTATAAGCTGCCAAACAAAAAACTTAGGTCTGTTTCTAGTAATACATTTTCCAGCAATTATGGGTAGTGTGACTTCATTAATATATGTATTTTATTTATTTTCATGTAGCTGGGGGAAAAATTAGTTTTCATGATAATGTAGAAATTATAGGCATGAAAAAAAAAAGAAATTATAGGCATGATACTATTTCAGTGAAAGTTTATTCACAATTCATGATTATTTATATTTAATAGATTTATTCTATATGGTTTAACAAAGCAACCAAGCAAATTGAGAAAGCACAGGTCACATAACTGTTTCTTCCCAATGCATAGAAAAAATGTGATGTCACATATTTTTGCTGAAAAATTTTTGATACAATAGTCATAAAAAGGAACCATAGGGAAAAAAAAAGAGAGATGGCTAATTCAAACTACTGCCTCTGAAAGAGATCATACATTCCCTGACTTATTCTGAAAACAGTATCTCCCTCTTTTATTGATGATACTACCTGTTTCTGGTGGATTACAAAAAGTGAAAATTCTTCCATTTCAGAAATAATCCACATTCTTACTTTCTAAAATATATTTTCTCTGGAGAGTAATCATTTTTCATCTAAGTATAAGTCTGACTTCCTGTATTGGATATGAAGTAGTAGCTTGCTTCAGAGAAAGCCTCCTGAGAAAACAATGACATCTGTATAGCATCTAAAACATGAGCTTTTGAAAGGATCTCGGCTGTGATTAAATGAGCGGGAATTAAGGCAGCTATGATGGGCATGGTGAGTGGGGATAGGGCATGAAGCTGAAGAGAAGTAGAATGATTTACTAA
This sequence comes from Rhinolophus hipposideros, assembly GCF_964194185.1. NCBI lineage: Eukaryota > Metazoa > Chordata > Mammalia > Chiroptera > Rhinolophidae > Rhinolophus > Rhinolophus hipposideros. The sequence continues at coordinate 93,362,596 of NC_138048.1, forward strand.
TTTTTACATGCCTGACATTCTCTGACAATTTTCTGCTTCAAGAATTTGCTAATCTGTAAGAGACGCGGAAGTTGAGAAGATCATGGTGATTCAGAGCCTTTGGCAGGGTCCCCACAACAGAGAGACCAACAGTGGTGTTAGAGCTATTCGAGCCAGTCCGGAATTAAAGGACCAGGACTTCAATTTAAAAAAAAAAAAAAAAAAAAAAAAGGAACTGCAAAGATGTGAACCTCAAATCTGCAGATGCTTAAAAGAAAGTGTCTGAGAAACTAAGAAAGCAACAGATAAGAGGCTAAAAATCTAAAAAGTTTTCAATAGGGGTAACGTGTTCAGAAAAAACAGATGAACAAAAAAATGGAGTTTAAATCCTGCCAAGTGGAAAAGTTTTCAGTTTTTCACCATTAAATATATTAGCTGAGTGTTTGTCATATATGGCCTTTACTATGTTGAGGTACTTTCTGCTTTTATTAAGTGTTTCATTTATTTTAAGTGTTTAATCATTAATGGATGATTTATCTTGTCAAATGATTGTTTCCCTTCATCTATTGATATGATCACATGATTTTAATCTTTATTTTGCTATGTGTATCACATTGATCAACTTGCATATGTTGAACCATCCTTGAGCCCTGGAATGAACCCCACTAAATCAAGAGGTATAATATTTTTCATGGATCATTGTGTTCAGTTTTATAGTAATCTGTTTAGGATTTTTACATCTGTGTTCATCAGAGATATTGGTCTGTAGTTTTCTTTAGTGTGTGTTGTTCTTACAAAGTTTTGATATCAGGGTAAATTTGGTTTCATAAAACAAGTTAGAAGTGTTGCCCCTTCTTTGATTTTTTTTGGAAGAGTGTGAGAAGGACATGTATTAAATTACCTTTGAATGTTTGGTAGAATTCCCAAGGGAAGCTATCTGGTCCTGGACATTTGCCTTTTGGGAGGTTTGCGATGAATGATTCAGTTTTTGTACTGTTGATTGGTCTACTTGGATTTTCCAGTTCTCCATGTTTCAGTCTAGGAAGGTTACATATTTCTGATAACTTGTCCATTTCTTCTTAATTATTGAATTAGGTGGCATATAGTCTTCCTGGCATTTTTGTATGACCCTTTGTATTTCTGTGGTATCTATTGAAATGTCACAGAGCAATATACAGATGTAATGCAATCCCCATCAAAATCCAATGGCATTTTGCAAAGAAATAGAACAACAAAATATCATCAGATTTGTATGGAACAACAAAAGATCCTGAATAGCCAAAACAATCCTGAGAAAAAAGAACAAGGCCAAAGGTATCACACTCCCTGACTGCAAATTAAATTATAAATCGACAATAATCAAAACAGCATGGTATTGGTAGAAAGAGACACACAGACAAATGGAACAGAATTTAAAACCCAGAAATAAACCCACATGTACATGGGCCACATGTATATTTTCAACAAAGGAGCCAAAAACATACAATGGAGAAAAGAAAGCCTCTTTAATAAATGGTGCTGAGAAAATTGGAAAACCACCTGCAAAATAATTAAACTAGACTGCTATCTGTCATCACACATCAAAATTAAATAAAAATGGATCAAAAGAATGAAATTAGACTGCTATATGTTACCATATACCAAAATTAACTCAAAACGAATCAAAGACCTAAATATAAGGCCTGAAACAATAAATTGTATAGAAGAAAACATAGCTACTAAACATATGGACCTTGGATGTAGAGAGGATTTTATGAATTTGACCTCATAAAGCAAGGGAAGTAAAAGCAAAATTAAATGAAAAGGGGGAACCGTCTTGATTCATCTTGATTCATCTAATATATATATATATATATATATATATATATATACATATATATATATATGTATGTATATATAAATATATATCTATATATACATATATCTGTATATGTTACTATATATGTATATATACACTAAAATATATCTATATATGCAGATATAGAGATATATGTATAGCTATACTTATATATATATATATATATAGATAGATAGATAGATAGATATATTTGAGGTTGTCAAAAAAATGTATACAAGTGGACACTTTAGTCAACGTTGCTCAAGCAGTAGTTTGCCATAATCAGAAGTGTCTGGATGGTGACGGTACCCACTTTGAGCACCTCTTGTAATGGCAGAAGTCAAACGTGACTTGTGTTCATCTTTCGTTATCTATATATATATTGAGTATTACAATGTTAATGCAATTTTCCTTTTTTAAAATGTATATACATATTTTTGGCACCATGTATATGTACATATGAAAGAAATATTTTTTTCTTTATATTTTCTGAAAGTTTATTGAGCCAAAACACTCTTAAGAAAAAGACCAGGCCCTTGGACATTAAGTGTTAACCACCAGCAGCATGACTAGGTGGAAAAGATAAGCATGTCTGCTGTGCTGGAGTTTTTGAGCACTTTTATACATCAAGTGGGGTGGGGAAAGGATGTTAGCCATTCTGAAAAAAAATTACATTTAGCTATAAACAAAAGTAGGTGGGACAAACTGAAGCTGGATAGGCACAGAGTGAGGAAGGAAGAAGTACCTGCCCCTGTGGATCAGCTATGGACAGCAGATTGGAAAGTTCATGTGTAAACAAGAAGTGGAGCACCTGAGGTCTATGATAGAGGCTGCTGGAGTTCAATGCTGCCTAGCTACTCTCTCTTTTAAATAATCATAGAAATAGGTACCTGTAAATTGATCCGAAGTTGCAATAGACATACAGAAATATGAGGAATCTTTTGTCAGCTGGCTAACAGCTATTACAAGCTAACTGTTCTTTCTCTCAAATTGTCTGGCTACTGTAATTTAATTTAGAACACGTCAGAATTGTCTCCTTATCATTATCAATATCTCTAACTCTGTCTATCTATCTATCTATCTATCTATCATCTATCTATCTATCTATCTATCTATCTATCATCTATCTATCTATCTATCTATCTATCTATCTATCTATCTATCTATCATCTTCTAAGTTTTTATCTTCTTTGTAATATAAGTGCTACATTCTTGGGAAGATTAATAAAGAAACTCCAGGCCTATGGTTTCACCATTGAAGTCTTTTAAATATTTAAGGATGAAATGGAAACAATATTTCTGAGAAGACAAAAAGAATTATTACTGTTATTTAATAGTGATTCATAACTTGAAAGCCATTTTGGAATATTGTAGTGCCTGGGAACACTTTATAAATGAAAAATGCATTATGTAGTTATTTGATCAATTTTTATTTCTGATTATTTTAACATTTTAGTAATATAAATTCCAGAAAAATAATAGTTTATTGCTTTTGTTCTGTCTGGAGGAAATATATGTTTTGAAAATAACACATTTAGTAATTTTGACAGTGGGCTAATTTTGCACTGCTACATATTTCACTTGGTTTACAGTGTATTCATTAACTATACATTTCAAAATATACATTGACTGCTTATAGTCCTCCATAACTTAAAGGAAAAAGGAGCATTTACATAAATCATTTTGATGTGTCTGTGCTTGAGGCATATTATAGGATTGAGAGATTTGGACAAATGCATATCCATCTGTGCAAATGAATGTTTACTAACTAGTTAACACATTGAACTTTATGTTATTTTGATACTCTAAACAGCAATCATTTAGCTTTATAAAATAAGGATTTGTCAATTATAATTCAAGCAACGATTTTCAGTGGTGTAAAGAAATCTAACTAGAAAAAAGTAGAGGAAAGTGAACAGGCAAATTTTAACAACATATGAGAACACTCTGAGGTTACTCTTTCAACCACATATAGTATCAAACCTGAACCTGGAAAAGTAATAAATTTGGCAAATAGTAAATAAATCCCCTTTTCCCAATATGTTCAAAAACATTTATCAGGGGAAAGAGGTAAACAGGTCCCACCAATCTTTTGTCATGAAGTCACAGGATTCATATTCCATGATTACTAATAAGACACTCAATTCTAGGCCAACTTACAAAAAAAATAAAAATACAATGAAATGTTTGAATGCTGACAGCAGAGCTACTAATAAACACATTTTATATTTTTTTCTGTTTTTTTCCACGTTTTGTATTTTAATTTAAAAAGCAGAATGATTATAATTATTTAAAAATTCATCTTGGGGAAACTCTTCAGACTTTTCTGATGTGACTGCTAGTAAATATATTTGTTAAGTTTACATCGAAATTTGTTTTTCACTAGGAATGAATGCTGTTCTGTTTTATTTTATACTATCATAACTAAAATTATGTCACATCTGTTTCTTTAAAAATTCTGAATCAATGTATATTTAGAGATGAAATTAATAAATGTAAGTGTATTTCCAAAAACAAAACAAAACAAAAAAACAGATCAAATATATGTTGATGAAAAGAAAACTGACTCTGGGTGGTGGACACACAATGTAATATACTGATGATATATGATAGAAATGTATACTTGAAACCTATATAACTTTACTCACCATTGCCACCCCAATAAACGTTAATTAAAAAAAAAATTATAAAAGTGAAACAAACAAGCGAAAATCAGCTAAGTGATCCCTTCTTCAGAATCTCCTTTCCTTGCATGTTTCAGTTTTTTTCAGTTTCTGTGGCTCTTCTAAAGTGTTGACTTGTTATTTTTAATCTATACTAATATATATTGGAAACAAATATGTATATATATATATATATATAGATAGATAGATAGGTAGATATATCTATATATATATACTTATATACTTTTATACATAAATTCACTGTTACTTAATACTACAAAATAACGATTTTATTTTATGTTAACCTTACAAAGTAATAATAATTAACTTTATTAACCTCTGTGTGCCGAATCCTCCAAAGCAGTTTACATAGGTGATTTGTTTCGATGATCAGAACAACTCTTCGGTCAGATACTATCATTGTGCCTCCCATTCTATATAAAAGGAAACACAAGCAGTGAAAAAAAAAAAATTGGACTCAATTTAATTGAAAGATCTCTGACACACATTTGACCCTTGTTCATTGCATCTACCATTATGGAACATTCATTGATTTTGTTTTTCTTTCTTTCTTTTTTTATTTTATTAATTTTGTAATAGTTTATGGGAGTCAAGCAGAGGATATACCTGAAAGCAAGATCTCAACAGAGGAAAATGCTTTCCAGCATTCACTGAATTTAAGGGCAGATTGATTTGAATTTATGTTATTTGAATTTTGTTTTATATTTTTCACAGAACCTAGCTGCCCTCCAATGTGTTCTATAAACTCCTTGCTCCCTGTTTGATGTATTAACTCTGGTTATACTTCTCTGTATCTCAGTAGTTCCCAGTCTCTGATCTCAGCAAACTTAGTTCATGTCCTTGAGTTCTGCCACACTATGTTTCCTCTGCTGATATCACTTTCCACAGGATAACTTTACAAAATACTACTACTACTACTACTACTACTACTACTACTACTACTACTAATAATCATCATCATCATCATAATAATAATAATAATAAATAATAAATGAATAAGGTCATGTCTCTGTTGGAACCTGAACAGAAGAATCACAACCAATATCACAGTGAAGTGAAATTTTCTGTTATACATAGTAAAAATGCTCTGTGGTTCTAGTTCCTTATTAGTGTTTTACTCTGAGGGGCTGCAGGGATACAGCCAATTACTGATTAATGAAAATATAGTATTCTATTTGAATATTTTCTCTTATGAGCACCTGAGTGACATAAATCATAAAATATAAGCATGAGAAAGAAAAATACTGAGAAAGAGAGTAAATTTTATGTCATAGTTTTTGTGGTTCAAGATCTCAGAAGTGGGTTAGTCGTTGATTCTGCTTTGTGGTCTCTTTTGAGGTTGTAATTGAAATATCTGCTAACACTGGCATATCTCCTTCCAAGATAACTTATTCTTGTGTTGGTTGGTGACGGGAGGCCCGATTTGTTTTCCCATAAGGGACTGTCCATGGCTACTTGAGCAACCTCAGCATATAGTGGTTGATTACCCACAGACTGAGAAATGCAATATAGAGAGGCCTAAGTTACAATGTTTTTATGACCTAAACTCAGGTCACAACCATATTCCAGAGTAACTTGTTGGTAACACTTGTCATCCCTATTCAATATGGAAGAGAATTTCAAAGGGGCATGGATACCAAGAGGTTATAATCATTCAGGGCTATCTTGGAGGCTGGATTTTCACATATGGAGATCTTTGGAGTGGGGAACCAACCTACCCACATAAAAGGCTATGAAAGAATAAGGAATGTAGCATATTTGAAGCAGATACAGATATAGGAGAGAGAACACTGCAGCAAAGGTATATGATGAGCTATGAAGGGAGGCAGAGGCAAGATCATGTAGTAACGTGGACACGATGAAAATGTTGCTGCTTATGCTAAGTGAAATGGAAATCCATTGAAGAGATTTGGTTAAGAGAGTGAGATAATATGAGTTGACATTTTCAAAGATTATTTTGTTGACTGAGTGGATATTACATCATCAGGAATGATAGGGAAAGCAGAAAGATCAAATATAGTCATTACACTATCATATTTGCTATAAAAAGTCTGAAATGAAATTGCAGTATTTTCCTAAAGAAGAAACATTCTAGCAGTTCATTAAAGACTTCCATAATTCTAAGAACCAAAGTAGCATCTATATATTTAGAACTCTCACTGCCTTCCATCATTGTGTACAGCACCAAGAAATTCTTTATATTTAACTCTGTTGTTTAGGAAATATTCTAATGAATATCTTTTTTTTATTTCAATATAATAGTGACAATAGTTCCTTGCTTTAAAAATTGCAAAGTAATGTTTCATTTATTACTCCCTCTCTTGTGTTGCCATGCAGCAGCCTACCTGTCTGTCCCCTCGTACCTGCCCCTAAAGAAAGGAGAGTCTGTGAGACGGATCCTTTCAGGGACTTTGCGTCACCTTTTTGCTTACACATTATGTCTGCCGGTATGGCCCCAAATTATGGCTGGTCAGTCAATGACAGGTAAGATTCCCCATGGAGGGAACAACCCAAGCCAGGCGGAGCCGCCTGGGGACCAACAGGAGAACCCACAGGGTTGATAGAGGTGGGCACAGGCCCCTACCTTCCCTCAGCTAAGGAGAGCCTCTGCCTCTGTGGCTGCATTTCTTCCCACAACCTGCTGGGGACGAGATTCATGATGTGCTCTCCATCTATTCATATGCATAAAGGTTTTGTCCCTTGGGGAAGTACATACATCCTGAGACTTACAGTTCCGCTGCCTGCATGCAAGGGTGATTGGCTTGAATCAGTTTCCTACTATAATTTATGGGATTCACAGATCTTGAGATTGACAAGCTTTATCTCCTTTACTTCCTCACCTAACTGATAACACTTATGTGTTGGCCCAATTCGGGGTCCAGTTCTTGAGGCCGCAGGTCCCTTGGCCCCGCTTGTACTCTATTCATAGCTACTGTCGTTCTTAACCCTGCACCACCCTCCTTACTCCCCACAATACTCTTAGCATGGGACCTGACACTTTTTCATATATTTCCATTAACAGGGCTTTTCTAACTTTTTTGATACTTAGATGTGTTGATTACATCAATTTCCTTTGCTCACATAGCTCTTCTTTGCTCTTATTTTGAATATATTCAAAATCAGTATCTGCTTCTAAATATTTGTCTCATCCTTGAATTGTTTCTAAACTCTTTACTAACTCTTCACTTAGTCTTCACTAACTTATTCCTAGATCTACAGCAACACTGTTCATAAAAGTAGGTCCCTAAATTTATATAAGTCTTAGCCTCTGAAAATTGAAGCATAAGAGTGAAAAACATGAGTATATAGCTATAGAAAAACATTAGAAATATTAGACATTAAGAAAGGCTATATGATACTTAAAAAAAAAAAAAAAGAAAAAAACTTTTTAAAAACCTGAAAAATCAGTTAGGAATAGTTTTCCCCATATCATATTTCAGAAAATCTGAAAAGGATATTTTAAATTATGTTGAGTATATTGTATAATAAAAACACAGCAATAAAAAAAAAACAGTTGGAGAAAAATGTTGTCTTTTCTGTGGGAAATGGTGGTATAACAGTATAGAAAGCACATGCAAAACGTATGGTTTTTACAATGTGTTTTGGTGTGAATTATCAAACTTCAATAGTTTCTTTCTGATTATGATCCCTATATGACTAAAAAAGCTTTCATGTTCATACTGTCAAATGCATAATTCGTATCAAAATGTATGACTGTGTTTCCTGGTAACAAAGAGTCACAACCTCAAAGCTTATTGAAGCCATTCTAATTTCTTTCAAGCAATGAAGTGTATTTAGATAAGTATTTTCTAAACACATGATAAGAAAATAATAAAAAATAACTCACGCATTTGTCTTCCTATTAATCTTTCTAGATCGTGTTTACTTTTCAGTGAAAAATATAAATATATGTATATATATAAATAAATAAATAATATAAATAATAAATATAATGAATATAAATAATAATGTAAATAAATAAATATAAATAAATTATATTGACATGTTTTGCATAGCTGACCCAAAATTAGAACATCATGCTTTGGCAAAGAGAAAAGAAGGACATAAGCATAAAAATTCCAGAGTAGGTGTTTTAGTTATCATATTTCAAGCATGTGTGTGCACATTTGTGTATGTATGTATGTATATGATATAATCTAAGCAGTAAAAATACATGTCTATGAATGTACGAATATGAATGTACATATATGCATATATTTATATGTGTATGTATTTATATTTATCACTCACTGGTTCACACATAAAGGCCAAATTATTTAAATTATCCTGTCTAAATGTCATATTTTATTACTCTACCATCGCTAACAAAATTATAATGCAAATAATACACACAAGTCACATCAACAAATTTTAAATTTTCTATAAGTTACATTACAATATAAAAAGTTAAATGTGAAATAAAGAATTAAGCCTAATAATATATTTATTTTACCTATTATATCCAAATGTTATTTTGATGTGTAATCATGGTAAAAATTATCATGGTAAAAATTATCATAAAAAATTGTCATGGTAAAAATTGTCATGATAATTTTTCATACTAAGACTTGCAAATCAGTGTATATTTTGTACCTACAGCACATCTCAATTACCATAAACAATATTTCAAATATTGAATAACTACATGTAGCCAGTTGATACTATATTGGATATCGCAGCTCTGGAGTGATTTAGGAAACATTTTAATCCACTCTGAATCTAAATTGTTCCTTTAACAGAATTATCTTCAACAAATGCCTTCTGTTTTAAGAACAGTATAAGGGAAAATTCCACATATGACGTCTCAGTAAAAGTTTATCAAATGTTTATCAAACCCTTTATCAAATAAAAATTTTGACTTAAAAAAAAGATACTACATACCACATACAGATATGTCAGAGCCAGTGTTCAGGCAAATGAAAGAAGTCTTTTATGTGGAATATATAAATCATTCACATGTACTAAAACTAGATTGGATAATTTTCGGATGCTTTATTTTGCTCAAAAGATTGACACAGAGTAGGTTCAAATGTATCCAGTTAAGGAAAAAAGAAAGCAAGAAAATGAGACAGAAAACCCAGGAGACTTGAGAGCCAGGAATGACTGAAGCCAGAGCTTCATGTATTTGAACAAGGAGACTTTAAAGAGAGGTTTGAGCTTCAGGGACTGTGAATGCCATGAGCTATTAAAACTACAAAGATTGCATCTAAAGCTGTTCACTCCTGAAAGTGAGTGGGGAAATCTCATGGCCAAAGCAAAACAGAATTGAATGAGCTTTTGGCATGTCTTGGGATTAAGAGTATGCTTTTTACATTATGTTCTCAGGGTGGATGATGAAAATATGGAGAGAAAAATATAGGAGTTTGGCTCAGAGATCCAAAAGGGAGCAAGAGGTAGCAAATTTATTTAGAAAAGTTAAAGGTATAACTGGGAGTTTGTTCTGAGGTGTCTGGAGTTTCAATCGTTGTTTTGATTAATGAAAATCTTCAACCTAGAAAATTGGGCCCTAATTGGAGGAAAAGTTTCTCTCACAAAATCTCCTCCTCTGCATTACTCCCAGCAATGCTTGAAGCATTGAATGTTGAAGCACACTCAGGATTTTGATGCTTTTGTTTATGTTAATATATTATAACTGGTCCAGGGTAGTAGTTTTTTTTTTTTTTTTTTTTTTAAGTAATTTTATTATTTTATTTGGTTCAGGAGCAGGGACAGAAAAACCAACTCAAAGTGAGGAAGCCAATGTTTCTTCCCTCCAACTTATCCCTCCAGGAACACTTGCCCAGAGCAGCCCTTCATAGTGATATCCTCTGCCAGCGTCCATTTTGTATATAAAATGGTTGTATATGTTATTCTCTCAGAAGTAAGGGAATTTTAAAATAGCAAAGGGAGAAAAGCCAAACATGTTTATTTAGTAAAACTGAAAACTTTTTTTTGGAATCTGGGCATGAGGAACCTATTTTGGATATTTGGGATTTCTCCTGTCTCTCTTCAAATTATATTAAATATATAATTCCCCATTCACAATTCAAGTTCAGGATTGACCATACAAACTCTAGGAAGTCAAGAGATAGGAGAAGGAGCAATGGAATGGTAATGTCAATGGTAATGATGGGTGGGGAAGGAAGAGAACTGGAACATGCTTATGACATGGACAGAATCCTAATGATAATGCACTAAAACTGTAGGTTTTATTGTGCTAAATAGTTGACATCAACATTCATTTACATAATCCATTCATTTACAGTGAGTGCTGCCAACTGTCATCCCTCCTGTTACCCTCTCCCAAAGCACAGGAGGATAAAAATATAATAAATGTAAGGCTAGTCTCCAGGCAAGTTGGCTGCATTCTCTATAATGAAAATAATTCCCATCTTGAATAAAGAAAATACTCATTTCTAATTCTCCTCAGGCTTTGTGATAGCATACTCTTGAAAAGTATGATTGTTTATATTTCTTTTTCTGCCTGCAGTCAGTTGGGCATTATGTCTTTATCTCCTTGTACTCTCTTGAATGAGGAGACGGTGGCTGCCTCATTGACACTAAAGTTTGTATATTTTCCCTAATATCTTTTTAACACTTGCTTACATAACTTCTATTCAAAGTTCAAAGTACACTTGATTTGGCTATGGTATGAGATCAGATACTAAAGAGGTGTGAAAAAAAATCAGTACGCTTTCAATGTTTTGTCACTTCTGCAAAGAAATAAAATTTTAAACAGCATGCTATGTCAAAGCTAACATTCTTAATTTGTTAGATAAGAATTAGTAGATAAGCTGCTATAAAATTTGGCAAGTGTGGGGATGAAAAATCTAAGCATTTGAAGCCTTGGGAGCAATTACGCGACTGAAAAAAAGCTGGCAAAATTCTAACACACATCAGTCATTAATGGTGACTTAGTTATATAAAGGACCTAGGAATGAACAATTTCTGTAAGTCAATGATAAATGCTTTGTTTATAAAATGAATTAGAAGTGGCCACATTGCTATTTTTTATCATTTCTGAGATAAAATAATATTTGCTGACCTTTTAACTTATTGAAATGCCGGGATAATTTTAACTGCCTCAGACCCATATTGTAAGCTCACTATAAATCAACTAAAAAAAAAAAGGCCGTTTTTGTGGTATAATCTTATGAAAAGTACTTATAATCTGAAAATGAATACTAATTATATTTCCATTAGATTTATAATATTGAAAATTAAAATGTCACGCATTTGTGAGTCGGTAAGTGAGTATTTGCTAACATTTCTGCAGGAAAAAATTAGGCAGCTATATGCTTCTCAGTGAACTAAATATATCTGTCATGAAAATTCAATCAATGTTACTATTCAGTAGCATGCATATGTCAAATTCATTAAGTTGTATACTATTATGTACAATATACTTCCCTAAGGAAGCTGTGGTTATTCACAGCAGTGCATTTTCTGGGCTGTTCAGCCTAGTAATGGGTTATTATAACCATGCACTTAATATTTGCACTCGTAATAGTAATTTTTTACTCTAGGATAGTCCCATGCATAGACCTAATTTCAACTTAATTATTTTGCAAAATGTCCAATTATAAAATCTATCAAAGCTGTCTAATCCAGGGAATTTCGGGCTTAGACTTACCACTAACTACCTAAGCAAATTAGTTTCTTTGCCTCTCAGAACTGTAATTTAAGTCTTCATGTAGAAAACATGGGGGAGAAATAAGCTAAGGAGGAGCTGACCTTGACCATTCACTGTGGGACAGGGACTATACCAGTTCCTCTGTAACTTCATTTAATCTTCACAACACTTAGAGTTAGTTATTAATAATTTGTCATAATTGATGAAACCAGTCTTTCAGAAAACAGAAGTTACAGCCAGTCATGTGAAATCACTATCTACAATAAAATAAGCATTTGATGTTCACAGTCATGAGTGTATATATATTTAATTATGTATCCTAGAATGATGATAAAATAATGATAGTAAAAATGAAGCAACAACTACTTGTAATTTATAAAGATCCTCACAATTTTTATAGATTATTTGTCATCTTTGTTTTTTCATAGTTCTAAATATCATGTTTTTTATACTTTAAAGTGTTGGGCATTATGTTGGAATTACCCTGAGATATCGACATACAGGTGGTTGAATGACTAACAATATGCTTTGATAAAGCCATTTAGCTAAGATTAGAGTGCAATTCTACAGCTATGAAGAGGCACTTTATCTCTGTTCATGAAAAGATAGGTCACCATTGTAGGATTTTTTGTTTGTTTGTTTTTTAGTTTGTTTGGCTTTATTCATAGCATATTCTTTTTGACAGTTAAATTGCTCAGCCACCCCTCCTAAATACCTAATATCTGACAACCTTCATGAATAATCCTTTCTAAAAACTACATATCCCATTTATTCAATTCTATGCTTGTTAATGTACGCTTTTATAATTTTACTCTTTAAATAATGAAAAAAACTATAACTCTCACCATGAGTTTATATGTACAAACGAACATATTATTTGGACTTTTAGATTTATTTGGCAGTATGTAACCTTCCAAAAGTGATTTGTGTTACTACCTTTGACTATTGTATTACTAAGGAACATAGAGATACAATACATTAACTAGGTTAAATAATTTCCATCTACATCTACTAATTATTCTAGTATATCTTAATACTTTCCTTGGAAAATATCTATATGTCTTCCTATTAGAATGAAATTCAAATATGTTGACAAGCAGTCAAACTTGAATACATTTTCAGCACATATGGAGAATAAATGACCCAAGAATATAAATCAAAGGAATAGCATGAAATGTGGGTTTTTCTGCAGGTGAGAAGGGATCTTTGGGAGGAGGAACCTAAAATTAGATTTTTAATGATCTCAGAGTTGATCCAGAGATATGGAAACCAGGTAAAAGTCAAGAAAATAATATGAACTACCTAACAAGCCATACTAATAAAATATTAGGTTGGTGCAAATGTTATTGCGGTTTTTGCAATTATGTTTAACCTTTCAAACCGCAATGACCTTTGCACCAACCTAATACCTGTGCACTATTTACTATTATAAACTATACAGAAGCAATAGCTTTTTCTTCATGCTAAAATGTTTCACAGATATCTAGCTAAATGTCAAGATCTTCCAAGGAAGATATATGATAACCAGTTTGGTATCATTTATGGCAAAGAACAGTTTCCTTATAGATTAGACTCACCACAATTTTTAAAGCCTGAAACTAGAAATCTGAAATCCTTTTATACCTATTTTCATCTCCATAAGTAGCAGATTGATTAGGTCTCTATCAGCTCTGGCAATTTCCCACCATTATTAATAGATTGTTCCTTCAGATCAATACAGCAAGAAATAATAAGTGGAGTAGCTCAAATAGGTATAGGTCTCTTATTGCTGCCTGTTCTCATCATGCAATACACATATTCTCTTCTACTACTGAAAGAGTGATTTCATTAATTTTAGGTAACCTCAATTATAAATCACACTGATAACGGCCAACCTACAAACATCCTTTACCAATTCTTTTTGCACATATATAATTTTTTAATTTAAGTTAAACAGGACTCAAGAATTTGATTATTGATTAATAACTGATTATATATTCATTGAGTGCTTGCTCTGTGACAGCCCTTAATGCTTGATGCTGGAGAAATAAAGGTCACCAATAACAATGAGAAGAAAAGCAAATGATTATACTCATGGAACTTGGAACTTGTAGTAGAAACAGGTATTAAATAAATTATCAAATAAATCAATATCATCACTCTGATAAATGCTATGAAGGGAAATCGATGATTATATGACAGCTGATAATAAAGGATTTGACCCAATCATGCAGGTCTTCAAGGGGCCTGAAGCAGGGTTGATGGAATTGAAAGCTAAAGGTGATAGAACAGTGAATAAGGTGGGAAGAGTGTTTCAGACAAAGTTTTGGTAGCTGTAGTGCCTGTCTTGTTGCACGTGTGAGGTAAGAAAGATTGGTAGGGTTGACATTGATAGAGTTGGAAGGAGCATGATAGGAAATGACTGTGAAGACATAGGCATATTGTTATTGTCCATGCTAAACAGTCCTTTAAACTCAGGACAGCTGGATCTATCCTAAATATACATCTGAAAAATTTGTTGGCTTCAGTATTTGAAAGGTTTTTGTATGTATGTTCATGTATATCACATGGAGAAGGGAGATGCAAGGATACTGGTGATTAAAAATTATAATTACCTAAGTGAGAGAGCAGTGGATACATTAAAAAATAGTTAAGAAGAAAAATGATAGGGCCCAGAGATAAGATGGAAGTAGAAAAGGGGAAATGTAAAACATGATTCTCATGCTTCTGAGACTCTAAGGTAGTAAGCTGGATCTTGCACAACGAAAACGATAATCGTGTTCTTCACTGAATTAGAGAGTGCTGGATAATGGTCACGTTTTGGGAAGAATATCATGTGTTCAAGCTTGGTGACATTTAGTGTGGGGGTGGCAGGGGGATACCTAACGGGAGATGCTGTGTAGATAATTAACTGAATTCATAGAAGAGGTCTGAGCCAGAGTAACATACTTAGATGTCAACAGTGTACTATAAAGTAATAGAAGCTTTGCTCTCCCCAGAAGTTTGTGTTTCTAAAATGTGTTTTTAAATTTGGCATAATGCTTTGATGAAGCAATATTGCAAAGTTCATGTTTTGCAATTTTATTATCATAACAATAACTGTATGACACCTTGGAAAATAAAATTAGCTTAGAGCTTTAGAAATTACTGCAGGGATGGTTTTATGGAAACTTAGGTTGGATAAATCTAGAGAATACATCCTTCATTTGTTTACAACTCAGTGCATATACTTGACAGGCTTCACTAAGAGAATTTGAAAACATTGCTAAAAGCAGTCAGTATAATTATGTGCAAACTTGTTCAGTGTATGTGAGTTTGTCCATGTGATTTACCTAAAAACTGCATATATATGGCAGGAAGTAGTCTTCCAGGAAGTAATCTCCTTGCTTTAATTTTATTAACTCAGTTAATTTTAAAACAAACAAACAAACAAACAAACAAACAAGCAAACTTTGAGGTATGTACTTTTGGTGTTCCCACTTTGCAAATAAGGAAAATAAATCATAGAGGAGCTAAAAGAAAGTACTTTGCCATGGTACTTTTGAAGAGTGTTGGTCAGTAGCCTGTATCTCAATTTACGTTTGTCAGATGTTTATTTTTTTAAGGATTAAATTGACGTTATGCATTTTCTCAGTAATGCCAAGATGTTATGGTGGGACCTGCTTAGTGACTCATCAAAAAGTGGGGACACTAAAAGCAGGCCGCAAATGTTTGATTTCTAAACTTTTCCTTTGCTAGCTGGTTGAGCTAATTGGTGAAATTATTTTTAAAAATCTGTTTTATAATTAATAGTATTGAATTAACTCTAATTTTCTAGTTTTGCTAATGGTATTATGCTGATGTAAGTTATTAACTCCAGGGTAAGCTGGATGAAGGGTATACACACACTGTGACCTACTTTGCAACTTGTCCATGAATTTAATAGTTTTATAACAGCTGAATCATTTGTTTGTCAATGTTATAAAATTTAATAAACAAAGTCTGGATGTTTTCATCAAACATTCTTGTTACATAGCAAATCATCTAAAATGTGTTGTCTTAAACTATTTATTTTTAAAGTTTCTTTGAATCCACTGTTGGTTGTTTGGATCGGCCAACCAGACCTTTCTGTTGGGTTTTCTTATGTCAGCTGGGGGGTTATCTAGCCGGTGGGTGGGTGATCATATCTTCTAGCTGGGGCATCTCAGTGTGCTTCCCAGGGGACTCTCATTCTCCAGGCTTTTTTCACATGTTGGTCTCAAGTTTCCAAGAGCAGAACGAAGACAAGTCCCAGTGTTCAGGGATGTCTCAATCCTTTTCTTCAAATATATTTGTTAATGGTATATTGACCAAAACAAATCATATATCTCAACCTATCTTTTAATAGAAAGAGCTACAATATCACATTGCAAGGTAGAGTTTACAGTCAGAGATGGAAAGAATATGTGATCATTCTGTGTGAAATCTACCACTCTTGCCCAGCTTATCTCAATCTTCCATTCTTTTTACATTAGATGTTTTCCCTTATATTTAGAAATAACTATCTCTCCAATGCCAGGGTGTATGTCTAATTAGTTCTTTCAGTCTAGCACAGGCAAGAATCCAGTAACTGTGAAAAAATAAATTGATGATTGATTAAATGCAGTAATTTATTAACTTATAATAATGAATAGGATATTGGAAGACATGGAATTAAATGTAAAATATATCATGTACTAATCCTTTTCATTGTATTCATAATACTGTGTACAATTTTCCATAAAGCTATTACTTTGTCTTTCATTTCTCTCATCTATCTAAATTTTATTTCATTTTTATTCTAATAAATGTTCCAGTTTGACTATACTTAAACTTTTGCTCAACTGTATTTTGATTTTCAGAGAGCAGTGTATATTGAATTTAATGTTACTGAATCTTTATCAATTTTTATTAATATTGTGATTACTTTCATTGATATTTATTGAATTTATACTGTAGGATAAGCAGAATGTTTGGTTATGATTCTTAAAATTATATTTGCCAGAACTTTTCACAATTGCTAGAATACTAGAATTAATTTTCTTGTTTCTCAGGTATCATATGGATAGTTTGCTGTATTTCAAAAATTCAAATGCCTTAAATTTTACAACAGTTTAATATCACCATCATCATCAACAAAAACAAAATTGATGAATTGCTTCAAAATTGAATAATGACTACTTAACAGACAAACCATAGAAAATGGAATTCATAATTAAGAATAATTAAGATTTACGTTAAAATTATATTAAAATTAACAAATTATGTTTCTTTTGGTAAAAAAATTACCATATGATCAGTAATAATTTTTAAACCTGGAGTTCATAAAAAGTTTGTTTTTTGTAATTTGAGAGAAACATTTGATTTTGTTTGTTATTTTGTGTTCAGCACCTAGTCCAGTGACTGATAAATTATAAACAAGCAAAAAAATCCAATTAGAGGCATGAAATGATAAATGAGTGTGGCTGGCATTTCCAACAGAGTGGATACTTCCTTAGAAAATTTATCCTTTAACAGTTTATCCCCTTCATTCACACAAAATGGGGGGAAAAATATATGTTTATACATATATATGTGTATATATATACACATATATATACATAGACATATAATATATGTGTATATATATACACATATATATACATAGACATATAATATATGTGTATATATACGTATATACATATATAATATATGTGTGTATATAATATATTTATATAATATATGATATAATATTAATTATTATACATTATGAATATATATATACATATAAATATATCATGAATACATATATATATTATATATGAATAAATTTTCGTAACCATCCTTTAAGTGGAAGGAAAAAAATAAAAATGCAGACTAGAATGTCTGGATATCTGGGTCATTTAAAAAATTACTTCTGTACTCACTTTTATGGTTATGGCGTACATATTTTTCTTATACTTTTTGAAAAGCATTAGAGGGGCACTAACTAAAAGAGCTGTAATTTTGGTGTCTCTGAAAGCAGAAGAAATTTGTATGCTAAAGTCTACCTGTGGTCCTTCATTTCTTTGGATTTTCCACATATCCTCTCTGTCTTGTAATGAAAATGCATAATGAGAGTAATCACTTCTTAGTACTTTGTTTTTACAAGAGGTAACATAATTATTTCACCCTTCCCTATTAATGTACTAAGTTTTGTATATAAAGAAAATATAAATAAAAGGAGCTCTAAATTTGAAGAAAGATATAAGAAAAAGAGAGATAAAGAAATCAAATTCACTTTTTTTTACCTGTTTTCCTTTATTTTTGACAAAATATCCATTTTTCAACAATTGATAATAACACTTGAATTAATCTTCTCTCTCTAATCATGTTGAGAAAATAATAGAATGTTTAGTTGCTTTGTTACGTTTTGTTCCTAAAAAATCATTAGCATTCTCTTCCTGAGTAAAGCATGCAAGTCATAAATTAGTATAAACAGTGGTTAACCTGAAAATCAGCAAGCTTCCAGTATGCAATCAAAGCCAGCTATCTATGTAGAACACAACCTATAATCAGAACAGAGCCATTGTACGTAGCAAGAAAGAGACGAGTACAGCAGAAATTTGTCAGGTCACAATAAAGTAAAATTGTCGAACAAAAACTGTCTTTTTTTTTTTAATCAAACCATCCCAGTTAGAGCAACAAAATCAAAGTTATCATTGCATTTAAGTAATAATTAATCTGTAGAGTAGCATAGGTAAAGAGCACTCGTCCATATCCCATGATGTAGCTACTGTATGTCTGATGGATCCACCCCAGAGTGTTTCAGAACATCAGGAAGCAAATTTGAGAAGTGGTTCATTCCTTTCTTTGAGCACTCACAAATATAAAGCAGTGCTTGAAACTGTGTGTTTCTGTTCTGAAGCTTATTGTCTCCTGTGTTTTTCTTCTACGATTTGATTTTACTTGCATGATGGACTATTTTTATATTGAAACAGATCTGAAAATTATAGAGGACTAAAAGCATCAGATTTATGAAATGTCTTGGATAAATTCACCCTTGCTTCTTTTGAATCATAATAACAAGACAACAGAAAAATCAGCTCAATACAATAAAACCTGCTAAGTTATATAACCCTCTAACCATTCACGTTTCTTCTGTATTTTACTCGTAAAGTAGGACATCTGATTTCTGTAGTGATATAACAATCTTTTAATAAATTTTATTATCATCTATAGAAGCCACATAATAATCAATACTAATTAATTAACTTGGGAAAAGCCATATTACTCATATATTAAACAATTATAACATTAACACATTGAGGACTATGAGATAAAACAGAGGCTGGTTATATATAGACAAGAAAAATGTAGTTAAAATACTCACAAAAGTTAAATATTTTAGTAGCACTCGAACAAACTACAAGTGGAGAAAAGTCAGAAATTTTTAAATTTCGATTCCCTCCTGCTAAGTGTTGATGATGCTTTGGCCTATTGTTCTTTCGTTGTCATGACTATCAGCATCCACTTCATAGTTGGTGACCACATTATGCTCTTTATTCTTGAGAAACACAATGGTTTCCATCTCTTTTACATTCTCAGGAAATGTTCTTGTGAAGATGAAGTAAAAATTGCAATGACTGACTCCATAATTCCTAGATTATCTGTAACACGTGCATTCAGATGCGTCCATGAGAGCTAGTCTCTCAAATGTCACCGTCACTACCTCAGTAACAAATCTCATAGCATGATGAGGCATCATGCATAATTGTTTTATATTTATATTTATATAAAATGCATTTCCCAGTGTTGACCAGATTTTACTTTTTAAACTTTTTCTTGCTTTAGCTTCTTTTACACTACATATTTTGTTGTTCTATTCTTGCTCCTACAAAGGCATCCATAACTTTATTCCCCTTAGCCCTCAAATAAGTATTTATCAAGTTGTAGTCTTTTCTCTTGACCTCTCTTTCACTACCAGTACTCTTAAATATCCCATCCTTTGAATTTATAAGTTACCAAATCTATATCTTATTTCTAAATCCTCTTAATGCACTACTTCTATCTCTTACGTATCTTAGTTCCTGAGACCCTTTCATTTTATCCTTTGGGATCCACAATCAGTTTTCATCAAAATGCCCTATCTTTTCAACTATTTCTCTAACCATTTTTTAACTTTTTTTATCTGAAATAAATCTGACTCTCCTTTTAATATACTGATTTCCCTGCAGTCCTCTTAAAGGTGGCTACTTTTTTTTCTTTCTTTCATGACCCTCTTCCCACTGGACCTGGAGCCAGAAGCATCATTGCTCTTCATTACCCCCTTTCAAGTAATTTTCCCGCCTGCCTCCCGAAACATTCAGCTTTAAATCTCAAGTGATCAGACAATATTGAAATGGCACTTCCTTGCTTCTGTCTTTTACTCACCCTAGATTATTCTCTTTCATTTTCACCAATTTCAGCCTCCAGTATACACTCTCTCCAATATAGCTGGTTTTAATTATGATGATTTCAAAATGCACATAGAAAATGTTTCCAATACTCTGGAATCTCTCTTTTTTCTCTGAGAGTTATCTTAATTTCAAGATATGTCAGCTGTTCACTCTTAGAGTCTTCCATTAGTTTTGTTGGTAGTGGTGGTATGTGTTTACTTTAAAATGATGAATTCTACTATTTTTCTAATTGATCTTAATTTCAGAGATTCACTCTTTGTACACTAATTCCTATATTTCTAGCTCATGTCTCTAGAACTTTGACTCTAATAATTCTGAAACTCAATCAGGACTTGCGGTTTCTTGATCCTACCAACTTTTCTTTGTCCCTCACACTCTATATGCAGTTACTCCGTTCCATACTCAGAATAAACACACCCAGACCCCTTTTCCTTGTCCTTGATCTATTTTATTCACTTGGAAAAAGCATTTTGTATTTATTTTTAATCTTTGTACACACCAGCAAGGCTGGAGGAGTAAACAACCGTGCTAACTTGACTCACAATAAATTCACAGACACAAAATTTAAGTGTGTTCTTGATGACATTAGAAAACCTTACCTTTGCATTAGCCCTTCACTTTTTCACTCCACTCAACTACTATAGACCTTTCCTCTCAAGTTTCCTCCATTGTTTTCATTTTCAGCTGATTATCTGGATTTCTACTTCTCTGAAAAAGTCAAGCAATCGAATAAAACTCCACAAATCTCCACCACCACATACATACACACATACACACGACTCTTTATCTCACATACTCTATTCTCCTGACTGTCATCATAGATTAAACTATCCATACTACTACCTGATTTAGAACATTTACCCAGCAATTCTACCCTTCTTTCCTATATCATCAGATTTCCCCATTCTACTAGATTATTCCAGGTAATATTTTCCATAGTCACACATGTAACCTTGACTTTAGGAAATTTTATATTTCCTTCAGATTTTTAAAAATTGTATATTTCTTAGGTGGGTGGCACCCAGGTCTTAGTTTTATTTATTTTTATTATTTACATACATACACACATGTATATATGTATACATATATACATACATATTTATATATATTCAACATGCATATTCAACATATATACACATATATTACATATATGTCACTCTTTTGTATGTATAGTAATTCATAACAAAATATTTAACAGAAAGAAAATTAAGGACAAATATGTTATTTAGAGTGACTGATTTCATTTTCTCAGTAGGGCATATTTCCATTAAAAAGTACTTTAAACATTCAAGCCACTTGTAAACATACACAGAGACATATGAGCTGTGTGTGTGTGTGTGTGTGTTTGTGTGTGTGTGTGTGTGTATGTGTGATTTCAATTATACAATTTGATTTAGAGATAACTATAACAGGTTTATGGAATGGTGAGTGTGAGGCATCTTCTGTGATGAAGGAGACCATAAAGTACAACAGACAATAGACTTCTAAGTCAAGGGAACTTCTCAGGGCCCCATTTCCACCAGAAGAGATTGTCAATACCTATCTATTTTGTATTGACATCTAAATGCCTCAAGTTGTTTCCTAAGACTTAAATTTTTACCATTTTTTTAACATGTACTTACTTCTCTAAGTATTCTTAATTGGCCACTCCTCTTTCTGATAAATTCCTTCATCTTCTTTGCCCCCAGTGTATTTCATTTTCTTCCTTATTTATCAAATACATGTGTGTATGCGCATGCATGTGTATCTGTGTGTGTGTGTGTGTATGAGTATAGACATAATTCCATATTGACGAGCTTTTGCATCACCTAACCAAATGAGTACGTAATTGGTCTTCTCATCGCTGTGCATTATAACTACTTAAATCAAGGTTTTAATAAATTGAATGAAATTACAAGGCTAGTCTCCCCCAAATTTCCTTTTAACTTTAATGTTTCAATCAAATCTACTCCCTATTATGACTTCCCTGACAATTCTAATCCAAACTGATTGTGTTTTGTGTGAAATATCATAATACTGATCAAAACTCAGCATAAGTATAGATGACAGATAATAGTCAGAAGAGATTATCCCTTCCTCAACATGGATTCTGCAGTTGATAAGAACTCTGGGTGGGAGAAATAAAAAAAAGATAACAAATTGCATCAGGTATTTGAGAAAGGATGCAGGCAACTATGGTAGACTTTCATGAGACATTTTCATCATGAAAAAAAAAATCGGATGCTTTTGAAATAATATGGAAGTGAAATATTTTCTCAAACCAATCTGATCATTAAGACTAAAAGGCAGTGTCCAGCCAAGACTGTTAATTCGTATCCAATTAAGATAACGCAAATAATCTGTTGCATAGTCATGTTTCTCCATTCTTAAACATGTTTTGGTATTAGGAAACATCTTGAGAGAATATGGCCATATAAATACATGAAAAAATAAAACAGGATATATTTTATTGCTCACATTCATTATCTACTATTCTTTACTTCTATTTAACTTTTATGCCTTTAAACATAGCCTTTGTAATATTTTCTTGAGCATTTATTGCTTTTAACCCAATAAAAATCTCCTTTATGTTATTTTTTTAGTATTTATTCCAAACCTATGTTCATTGTGTCATACTTCTGAGATATTTGATTATTTTCCCTGTTGATAAAAGAAGCAACAAACTAGACATTATTTTTTAACAAGAAGCCATGAAATTCCCCACTATATCAAGTCATTAAATAGAAAAGTATGACCACCACATTATAGTAATTTTTAGTTGAAAAATCAGTCTTTCTATCCTTTCTATCACACGTTTCTCCTCTGATTCC
Organism: Rhinolophus hipposideros; assembly: GCF_964194185.1. Classification (NCBI taxonomy): domain Eukaryota; kingdom Metazoa; phylum Chordata; class Mammalia; order Chiroptera; family Rhinolophidae; genus Rhinolophus; species Rhinolophus hipposideros. The sequence goes on from NC_138048.1 coordinate 93,385,911, forward strand.
AGTTTCAGTCTAATATCTAAAAAACATTTCAGAAGGCATAAACACTTGCAGAAAAACAGATCCCTGAACTCACGTCTTAGCAGGTAAAGAGAAAAAAAGCAATCTGCTCATCTTTAACGGCTAAAATGTAATCATATTTTATGTGCTTTTCCCCTTTTACTGCTATTTCATATATATAGTACTGTATATATGTATGTTTGTGTGTGTGTCTATATATATGTATCATATATCATATCATATATATATATCATATATATCATATATATAATTATACACACTAGTAATTTGAGTGAGAAAGGTACACTTTATGGAATGCAGGATTTTATATTTTTATTTTTTTATTTTCCTATAATGTTCCTTCTATTACTAACCTCTGATGCTATTAAATCCCACTGTGATATTTTTCTGGCAATAGAGCTTATGAAAAGTACAATTCTTCAGAAATTTCATTAATACCAACCCATAGACTATTTCCTGGCGTATCCCTGCATGACAGTGTTACTCTCATCTTCCTTCCTCATAGCACTCACCCTCCATTATGTCTAAGGAGAGAAATTTGATTCATAATTTGCTGGGCAGTGAAAAGGAAATTTCTATGTTTCAAGAGCCTGTAATCCTAAGTACTATTTACACAAGTGTGAATTAATATAGGTTGCCAGCAGATAATGTTTTAAAGTGTTTTATGACTGTGAGGAGTAATAAAAAAAAATTTTAGATTAAAAAAAATAAACCTGTCATGACTGCTATGTTCCACAATAAAATTGAGAAATAAAGGCTATATTCACTTTATTCACTTTTTAAAAAAGGATTGAAGTGGCAAAGAATTTATGTGTTGCTTTGTAAAAGACCATCATTACAAAATAAACATATTAAAGATCACTTTTAATTTCAGTTAATATAGGAAATATTATGTTTTCTTTTTTCTAAACTACACCCCACCCCATTTTTCTATTATTATTTGAAGTCAAATCTCTTAGGTTTTAGTGAAGGATATCCGTAGGTCCTGCTTATTTGCTTACTTCAAAATGACAATTGTGTTTCATGTTTTCTTTTAGTTATGGTTTGTTTCCTGAGGGAGCTTTTGTGCCCGCTTCTAACATCCAGCTTCCCCTTGGCTATCCCATTGACCTAACTGGTTGGCATTGAACCCTGATCATAGATCACCTGGTTTCCATGACTCATTGGACAGGTGAGAACCTATAAAGTTCCCTGCCTTCTAACAAGTGTGCTCTCTTCATTCATTCTTAAAATGACAAAGCCATACAAATGGATAAAACAAGTTTAGCAAGTATGTGTGGTGTGGGCAGGAATTAGGTGTGGTTCTAAAATGATAATACAAAGGATACTTTAGAAAATAGAACTTCTCTATTTCTTAAATGTGGTGGTCATATGAATCTACACATGTGAATTAAAAGAAAGCCATACTCTATTTAGATGGAGCAGAAACACAAGACAGAGTCTTCTGATTTGTAAACTTTAGAACTTATTGAATGTAAGAGGAAATATTAATAATGTAGATATTACTCTTTTTAATGTACATACACACAAATATTTGCTATAGCTATTAGAACTGAAATGATAGGAGCAGTATCAGTAAACACAAAAAATATAAATCAAAAGAATAGCATAATATATCTTGTTTTTATTTTTATTTTTTTGTTTGTTTTTTTCTGCAGGTGAAAAAGGCTCTTTGGTAAGAGGAACTTAAAATTATATTTTGAATGAGCTCAGAGTAGATCCAGGGGTGGTTCAGGTAAAAGTCAAGAACATATTATGAATTATCTAACAAGCCACGCTAATAAAGTATCTGTGAACTATTTATTGTTATAAACTATACAGCAACAATAGATTTTTCTTAACGCTAAAATATTTCACAAATATCTAGGTAAATTTCTAGATATTCCAAAGAAGATATATGATAGCTAGTTTGGTATAATTTATGGCAAAGAACAAAATTTCCTTATAGATTAACCTCGCCACAATTTTTAAAGCGTGAAACTAGAAATCTTAAATCCTTTTATACCTGTTTTCATCTCCGTAAGTCGCAGATTGATTTGGTCTCGATCAGCTCTGGCAGTTTTCTTTCCCACCTTCATTAATAGTTTGTTCCTGCAAATCAATATAGCAAGAAATAATAAATAGAGTAGCTCCATTAATGATAAAAATAATTCAGTGACAACTAGTAAAATTCTACTATTTTCAGAAATATCAGGAAAGTGGGAGAAATGTTACAGAAATGTGAAAACTTGCATGGAAATAAAAGCATGCCATAGATAAGGCATTAAATGTCATTCATCCTTTCCTTTCTATTATTTTGTTTGTAAAATACAAATGATTTCAATGTCCTCCTTCATTTGTTTCTAGATTTGCCTTTTCCAGTCTGGTAAGCATTTGACAAAGCTCTTGGATGCTTGACATTAACTACATTTACATTGCTATAGTTTTCCTAGATACCAATAATTGCAAAGAAAATCAAGCTTTATTATTTTAAACTAAAGATTCAGGGTTTTTTTTGTCATTGAAAATAAGTAACTGCATTAAATTTTTCATAATGACAATGATATTGAATAGTGACAAATAATCACGTTATTAATTTGATAACAACCTCAAAAATACTTGGATTAAATATTTTTTCAAAACAAGATCATTAATTTTTAAAAATATTTCTAATCTTATGCGCCATCTTGTTAAAAAATAATGTTTGATATCTGCATTTGTCTTTTATTATTTTTTCTTCATCAATAACAGAAAATGCACAACTTAATTTTAAATGCCTCCAATATTTGGTTAATACATAGAACAAATAACGGGTAAGCATATCTTCATTATATCTCTGGGCCAATCTTATGCGAATGCAACTATGGTGACTCAAAAGGAATAAAGCACTCTGAGTCATCCCAAATACAACAAGCACCATGATTTTGAACCAGATGTCCCAAGCACACATCACAGAGACATATAAAATATGATAGATAACATATTTTTTTAATTTATCGGGGTGACAATTGTTAGTAAAATTACATAATTTCAGGTGTACAATTCTGTATTACATCATCTGTAAATCCCATTGTGTGTTCACCATCCAGAGTCAGTTCTCCTTCCATCACCATGTATTTGATCCCCCTTACCCTGATGCTAAGCAAAATAAGTCAGACAGAAAAAGCAGAGAACCACATAATTTCACTGATATGTGGTATATAAACCAAAAACAACAAAAGATAACGTATTTTTGAAAGTTAAAAAATTTCACCTAAATTCTCCTAATGTGTTGTTTATTTAAGTGAGCCAAGATGCCCAAATGTTTGTGATTTTTCTATTAAGCCAATGAGTAAGAAACTTACTTTTATATTTACTTTTAATTTAACTAATTTAACAATAACAGATACTTAGTGTAGCCTGAATCTTTATTAGTCTTCAATGTCTTTATTAGTTTGTTATATTAGTTTGTCATAACTGTGGATGGGAAAGGGGCCACATATTAAATCTGACAAGTTTAGGAGGCTGAAAATAACCACATAGGATGGCGTGAACATAAAAATTTCTAACTAAAGTGGGCCATGGCAGAGGGTCACATATTTAGCCTGTAGCTTCCTTGACAAAGGTCAATCTGTACCTTAAATGAGCCTGTCTATTGCCTTTTTGCACTTAAGATAACATCCTTGGAATGTCAGTAATCCCTTTTTCTGGACCAGAGCAGGAAACTACAGGTCTAGTTTTATATTCCTAATATATTTCATTATTATTCTTGTCCCTTGATTGCCATCGCTATGTGATATAAAAAGTGAACTACCATGTTTCCCCGAAAATAAGACCTAGCCGGACAATCAGCTCTAATGCAGCTTTTGGAGCAAAAACTAATATAAGACCTGGTATTATCTTATCTTATCTTATCTTAACTTGTCTTTATTATATCATATCATATCATATCATATCATATCATATCATATCATATCATATCATATCATATCATATCATATCGTATTGTATCATATCATTATATTATATTGTATTATATTATATAAGATCCGGTCTTATATTATAGTAAAATAAGACCAGGTCTCATATTAATTTTTGCTCCAAAAGACGCATTAGAGCTGATTGTCCAGATAGGTCTTATTTTGGGGGAAACACGGGATTACCTATCCTGCACTCACCTATGTAAAATAAGTACCTGTCTCTCCAATTTACTTTTATCCAATCCCAGAGATTTCCCCACTTTGCTTTCTCCTGCCCCCTTAATCTACCACCAGTGGATTTCATGTAACCCTTCTCCTTTGATTCTATGTATAAAATAAGCTGCAAATCATTTTGCAGATCATTTTCTCAATCCATTGGGATTTTGCTTCCCAGCTATTGTTGTCAATTTGCCTTATATAAACTCTTATAAGCTTTCTCTTAGGCTGGATGTTTTTTTCTTCACGTAACAAAGTACCACAAAATGGGTGGTAATTGCTTACATAAATTTAATTCCTCACAGTTCTGGAGGCTACATGTGACATCAAGATGTCAGAGGGTTGATTTCTTCTGAGGCCTCTTTCCTGGGCTTGTGGATGGCTATCTTTCCCCTGTGTCTTCACATGGTCTTCTTCCTGTACTTTTCAGTACCCAGATTTCGTCTTCTCTTTGAAGACACCAGTTATATTGGATTAGAGCCCATCCTAACTGGTATAGGATTTGCCAAAAATTTCTGGGTTTGAGCAGGATCATGTCTTGTGAAGCCAAAGAATGGACACATGGACCAGGGAGAAGCAAAGAGTTGTAAAGGAAGATAGTTTATTAAAGCAAGAGGAAAGGTTCTAGCTCCAGAGCAGGAAGGGGTACCCAAAACTGGGAAGTCCACTAGCTAAAGCAAAAAGCTTTAGTTTTATATTTCTATTTCTACCTGGGACGGGAATATTGGGATGCTGGTGCCTAACAATATGATGTTTATCAGATCCACTCTGCTGCTCCAGCCTACGGGAGACTTTTGAAATGTTCCAGTTGCCCTAGAGTATGATTAAGGTTTTTGCCCTGCAGGAGAAGGTTATCCTGAGGCTTGGAAGATATCGTCAGTTTCAGTTCCTGCTCAGTCTACCAGGGAATTCCTAACTGCCTGATGTCATACTAACTAACCTGTCTCATAATGAACTCATTTTAACTTAATTACCTATTTAAAAATTTTGTCAGGGAATAAAGTCACTTTCAAAGGTGCTGGGATTTCAGACCACATCATATGAATTTTAGGGAGATACAACTCAGTCTCTAAAATTCAACGCTATTTTGGTTTGACTTCCCTACAAAATCTTTAAAACATATGCTGTAATACTCATGACACACCTTCTATTTATCTGAGATTCCAATTTTCCCACATCTGATTTCCCTAATGCCATAATTACCACCTCTTGATAAACAGCTCATAAAAAATGTGGTGCACTGGGAAAGGGACACTTGAGGTTCACCTTATAATTTATGTCTGAGAACTTTATAAATGGTTCAATTTCATGTCTTTATGACTCTATCATTAATAAAAAAACTACAGTGAACATATTCTATATTATGAAATATTGTATTTTATTTTACATTTGAACCCAGAAGACAATGTAAATTTTCCCATTACATGACATTTTACGATTATTTACTCAATTAAAAGAAAAAATGTGTTGTTATACAGAACCTATTTTATGAGGAAATTCATGAACTCTCAGCAGAGGATGTTATACATCAATTTGTTTAATTGGCTTCTAATTGGCTGTTTCAGAAAGAATACTAAATACTGCCTCATGTTTAATATAAGTAATTTGGCAATGGAGACAATACCATCAAAACAAAAAAGAGATATATGAGGTCTGACAATTAAGTTCGCGAACTTTTTGCTAACATTTTTTGATATAAAAGGGATTATTCATTATGAACTTGTACCAACTGGACAGTTAAGAAAGTTTACTGTTTGGAAATGCTGAAAAGGCTGTGTGAAAAAGATGAAAATGACCTGAACTTTTCGCCAACAATTCATGGCTCTTACATCACGACAATGCACCAGCTCACACGACACTGTCTATGAGGGAATTCTTATCCAATAAATAAATAACTGTATTGGAACACCCTCCCTACTCACCTGATCTGGACCCTAAAGACTTCTTTCTTTACCTGAAGTTAAAGGAAATATTGAAAGGAAGATATTTTGATGTCATTCAGGACATCAAGGGTAATAAGAGGACAGCTCTGATTGTCATTCCAGAAATAGTTCCAAAATTGCTTTGAAGGGTGGACCAGCTACTGGAGTCAGTGCATAGCTTCCCAAGGGGAATACTTCAAAGGTGACCCTAGTGATATTGAGCAATGAGGTATGTAGCATTTTCTCCAGGATGAATTTGCGAACTTAATTGTCCATCCTTATGTAACAATAGCACAGATCTGATAAAAGCAGAGTGTGATACAAGATGCTAATTTAAAAGGCACTGAGACAATCTAATTTAAATATGAAATCAGAGCAGATATAAGAGAAGAGAAAAATAGTTTTACTTATTAGTTTCTTGTTGCCATTGCAACAACTTGCCATCAACTTCGTGGCTTAAGCAATGCAAATTTATTCTCTTTGGTCCTGGAGGTTTGAGGTCCATAATGAATCTTTAGAAACCAAAATCAAAATGTCAGCAAGGCTGGTTCTTTCTGGAGGCTCCAGGGGAGAATCCATCCCTTGCTAGCCTATAGAGGAAGCCAGCTAACTAGCATTCCTCAGCTTGTGGCCCATCTCTCCAATCTCTGCTGCCTCCCTCATATTGCCTTCTTCCACTATTCTGGACAAATAATCCTTTGTCTCCTTCTTATAAGGACACTAGTGATTATATTTAGGACTCATGTGAATAATCCAAGATAATCTACTTTTCTCAAAATCCTTAACTTTATCACATCTGTAACTCCCCTTTTGTCACATAAGGCCACAGTCACAGGTTCCGAGAATTAGGAATAAGCTATCTTGGGGGCCATTATTTAGCCTACCACAACTTACATATCTTTCAATTTCTTGCACGCAACTTCAGGAGATACCTAAAATTCATAAACCTACAGTATATTTAGCTGAGTATTTTGGCATTAGAGTTAGTGTGTCAAATCAAGGGCTCACCTAAGAATATGTAGGAAGTCCTAGACTTCCCATGGAGCACAAAGCAGGGGTATACATATAGCTCTTTTTCACCCAGATTAGTTATTTTTCAATCTTTAAGAATCTAATATCTCTATAGAGAGAACTCTATGCATTGGTTGTCATTCATGAACATGTTTAAAATTCTTTTTTTAAAATTTATTGGGGTGACAATTGTTAATGAAATTACATAATTTCAGGTGTACAATTCTGTATTATATCATCTATAAATCCCATTGTGTGTTCACCACCCAGAGTCAGTTCTCCTTCCATCACCATATATTTGATTCCCCTTACCCTCACCTCCCTCTCCCCACCCCCTTACCCTCTGGTCCTTCCATAGATGAATGGATAAAGAAGTTGTGGTATATATACACAATGGAATACTATTCGGCGTTAAGGAAAGATGATATAGGAACATTTGTGACAACATGGATGGATCTTGAGAGTATAATGCTAAGCGAAATAAGTCAGACAGAAAAAGCAGAGAACCCTATGATTTCACTGATATGTGGTATATAAACCAAAAACAACAAAAGAACAAGACAAACAAATGAGAAACAAGAACTCATAAAATTCTTATAGATCCCAAAATATAAATAGAATCCATTTAATTTGAAAATATTTTTCAAATTAAATTTTCTTCCATGTAATCATTTTATTTTTTTCTTTGTTTGTTTATTCTGATGGGTTATCTTATTAGGCATGTTTCTGGGCAATACTATTATTTCATATACTTAGATACATCAATTTAAAGTAAGTTTATTATTATTTAATATGCATTCTTCTTGTTTCTATAGCTAGATTGAAAACCGTAAGGAATGAGACCAAATATTCTACTTCATATGTATTAAATAGCCTATATCCAGGCTATTTTAGGATCACTCCCTTTCCCTACAGGACTGAGAGAGGCATCTTATAGTATATTTGAACTTAATATTTGCAATTCAATAACACACAAAATTCACCTACATGCTTTCATTGATGCTGATTTGGTGTTCACACTTTGAAGGATGTTAGAGGTCAGCATTCCCCAACTTTTTCTCTGATGACACTTACTTATGTGTAACAACATTTTTATAATCCCAGATAAAATAAGGACATAAGGATAATGCAATGATTTTTTTATAAAAAATATATTTTATATTTCATATAAAATATATTATATATATATGTATATATTATATATATGTATATATAGTTTGTTTGTTTTGATTTTAACATTATGTTTATCCAAGTATGGTGTTAATATAAACCAGTAATGCACATTAGCCAATTTCTGTTTTAACTGGTCAGTTCCTTATGATATCCATACCTGTAAATATTGTGAATGCCAGTCCTAGGTTTGATTTAATTTTGAAGGATCTTTAAAGGTTATTTTCTATAAAATTATGATAATATTATATTTCAGTTCTTTTCTGTAGATTTTTATGTAGCCTTATTTGCCAAAATACACATTTGAAAACCTTAGGTCTATTATCTCTCTAAATATTTATTCATTCTGTATTTATTCACATTAAAATTTTATAGTTCAGAAAAACCCAAAATCTTCTAACATATTAGATTATTTTAGTACCTCAGAAACAGATCTTCCTCAACAAGGGGTTAAACGGATGTTTCATTCACTAGATAAATTAGTTTATTTTGCTTTAGCAATGGAGAACTGTTTTAAAGATGATTTTACCAGAGAGCAAAATGTTATTAATATATTTTTAAATTGTATGTTGCCTTAGACGGTAAATTAGATGAATGTTTTAATTCAATTTCTTTGTAAAATGTATGATGCACAGAATTTGAAATAGGAAATAATCCACAAAGCAAGATTAAAATGAACTCTTAAAATGAAAAGAAACTCATTGTGAAATACTACTATGTACTCCACACACATTTATAAACACACTACTTTAAAGGTGATAGGAAATGTATGAAACTTGATTAATAATGAGATATGATGAATAGTATGCTAAGTCAGCCTTCATATACTTACTAGACTAGCTATACTAGGGTAATTTAAGATGTAGTTTTGTGTATATTAAATTATACATTTTAGAACCTCTTTCAAAACATAATAAAATTTTAAATACCATAAGAATCATTGGGTCTGTTTCATTGTCTCTATTCAGAATTATAATGTTCAATTCATTCCACTTTTACTCAGGAAATTTAATCTCTTACTTTCAGATGCACAAAGAACCAAGAGAAATATTTACTTTATCCATTTACAAATTAATCTTATTTTTCAAAGAAAGAAAATTTTATATGCAAAAATGCTCACTTCTTAAACATATAGTTTTATAAATTTTGACTAGTGTGTCTCATGTAACTACCAACTAAATAAGATAGAAAATATTTGCTTTGCTCCCAAAAGTTCCTTAATACCACTTTTTAGTCGCTTCCCACTCCTGAAAGGCAGTCACTGATCAACACTCTGTTAGTATGAATTAGAGAAAAGAGGTAACAATTTGGCATCTGTCAAGATGGGAGGAAATACTCAAGACATTTTGGCAGTGACTAACATATGTAGATAGGGTGGAAAAATCTAAATATGTCAGTGATAAAATATTTGTCCTGCTGGATGGAGCTTAACCCTATCCTGTCTTTGTTACCCCTGGTGGGCATATCCATTTCTTAAAAACCTTCACATAACAATAACAAATAAGACTTTGATTTACATTCCATTTGCTACAACTCAGCCATGTGACCAAATCTAATTGCAAAGGAGAGTAGGAAATATGGGCCAACTATATATGTATCTAAGAAGAAAATAAAATATATTTTTAAACAAATACTAGCAATATCTATTACATAGGAGTTATGTGGATGACTATTTAAACATGTAACTCTTTCAAACATGGATTTGAAATTTTGTTTTTCAGGTTTAGGCTTGCTCAGAACTTGAATTCTAGGATAAAAATGTAAGGTCTTCATTTCTATGTGATTTGTTTTATATACACATTTAATCAGTGTAAATTGGATTCAAGTAATTTGTCTTTCAAATAAATTTGGGTACTTCCACAGTGACAAAATTTTATTTATTATATTTTCAGATATAGTCATCTGTTTATATGTAATAGTGTTAAAAGATATCAATATAAAAAGAATGGCAATTTTTGTTCTACCTATTTAGATAACATATTACTTCTTCTGAAAACCTTGATATAATTTTAACAGTCCCTCTTTGGAAGTCCATTTAAAGCCAACATATAGTCCATTAAAGTTTTGTTATGTATTCTAAGAAAACAACACTTGTCATGCTTCTACTAAATGTCAGAAAAGGTACTTGCTACATGTTGTCAATATAATGATAGAAAAAAAAGAAAACAAACCAAAAACAAACAAAAACAAACACTTTTTTTTTTTAATCTTTTTGCCCCACACAATGTTTATATTCTAGTATGGTAAAATAATAGTTATGAATTGAATATTTACTATGTTTTCACTTAAACCTTAAAAATAGAGCACATAGCATTTCCTTTCCTTTATAAGTGAGGTCATTTAGATTCACAGAACAACTTGTCCAAGGTCTCATTAGTATTTGTAAACATGGGACACAAACTCTAATGTGAATGTCAGTACTCCTCCAATGCCTCGATATCACATATGGGATTGGTACTTTTCATATATAACTAATACTGTGTTATAAAACGATATTGTCTTATCATTTTGGTGGAAAGTGTGTTTCATAATTGAGTTTTCCATGTTTCATTTACAATTATTTCTTATTCTGATGTTCAAATAAATTATGCTTTATGCTATATACCTCACCTCAATTTTGAAATAAAATTGTCTATTTTCCTTCCAGGTAGCTTTTTAAAATTTGTTTTTTGTTCAAAGTGGAGAGATTATTTGCTGATATATATAGTTTTTTTAAACGATGACTAAACAGTGCCATCTTCTGTTGATGTTTTATTCAACAATTGGGAATAAGGAATTGTAAGATTGGGTTAATATAGATCAGTAAAAAGAAGAAAATTATTTGGAAATTTTACTATCTTGGCATAATGTACTATATCTTTGAACACTTGCAAAGCAGCTAATTATTTCAAAGACCTCTTAGGGCAAAACATGTTTAAAACAGTTCTTTGTGACTAATTATCTAAAACCTTTGAATATTCATTTAAACAATAGAGAGAAAGGGAAGGATTCAGAGGGAGATAAGTGACAGAAACAGGTGGCAAGTGTTTGTAACAAATTGGTGTTAGTGTGTCATAGGAATAAAAATAATCAAACCATTGATTAACCCCTCATTTTTCTATATATTTAGAAATACATTTTTAATAATGAAAAATTCTCCAATTATTTATTTGCTAGATAATAAATATGAAAAATACAGGTAATTTTTTAAAATAAGGTATTACATCAATGTTAGTGATTTTTAGGAAAAATCTCATCTAGTTCCTAGATTTTAAACTTAAGTCAAGAGAAGTAACTCACATAAGAAGTATTTTAGATTTATTATTTAGCTGAAAAACCATTCATAAAAGCCTTGCTATTTGGAAAAATATATTTTCAAGTCCAGCTTACTTTCAACCATTGCTGTCATCTTAAGGAGTAAAACAAAAATAAAAATGAACAAAATCTATAAATAAGTCTACTTATCTGATCAAGATTTCATAAGGACACTTGAATGATTGTATAAGTATTTTTAAAATAATGTATCTGTAGATAAGATTTAAATGGTATGACTAAGTAATGTTTTAAGAAACACATCAGAAATCATGTTTAAAATCCCAGGCCAGGAATATTGAAGTAATCAATGGAATTTGAAGTAATCAATGGCAAATCAATGGGTATTAGTGGATTGAAACACTCTTATCTATAAGACTCCAAACGGATAAAACAAAAAACAAAAATTAAAGGCAGCCTCCTTCCATGCTTCCAAAAATAACTTTTTTTGTGGTTACTTGCTATGTATGACCATTTTGGATATTCAGAGACAAATCACTGGCAGGAACATGTGTATATGTAGAGGTCAAATACAAAGTGACGGTATATGACCAGCACCTTCACACACCTAGTAGAGAAAATGTCCTTTGTTTTATAGCTAAATTATTTACAGTGTACTTTTTGTATAAATCTATTTCTTTAAGACTTATTCTAATGATTGAAAGTAGGTTTTGTTATCCATCCGCTTCTAGATTAATTTTTATCCTACTGAAAAATCTCTCCGAAGATTCCTCAATCCCCAAAACACATTTTAATTAATTTAAATTGTTGATTTTTGTGTGAGGTTAGAGCAATCACTGCTGGGCAACAATGGTTGGGGGATACATGAAATTGACGCAACTGAGTACCATGACTAAAAATGCTGGATAACTGAGGTCCGTAAGATCAATGGATTTGAAGATAAGGCTCTTCTATTTCAGAGTGCTTCATGTGAGGGTCCTTAGTGTGCTTCTAATGTCTGCTAATACCCATGTTCTATTCGATTTTAGGATATTTTATGTTGATTTGAAAAAATGAAACACACTATAGAAAACCCTAAATTTCATATTAATTTTGTTTGTTCAACTGAAAAAACCAGCAGTGCACCAAAAATTTGTGAGGGCTAAAACTGGTGGACTTGGGGAGATTGGAAAATTGGCACCTGCAATCATATGTACACATTATTAAACTAAATGTTATATTTAACCTTATGAAATAGAAAATTTTATCAGTCAAAATAATCAAATATCGGCAATTTAAAATGATTAAAGTAAATTAGTGAAAGGAGAAATGACACTAACTTTTACCCAAAATAGTTCAATGTACAATCAGTAGATTGAGAAATATAGCCTAGATTAATAAAATAAAACATAATACTAATTTATAGGATCCAAGAGTAATCACTTAAAAAAGAAAACTCTGAACTAAATAAAGGTATTGGTGGAGGTTAAGGGTGGGAGGTATTCCAAACCATTGAGACAGTATCATAACTTCTTATGTAGAGAATTTATATATTTGATGTGCAGATGCTGAGGTGAGGTCAAGGCTCTTTCAGTCCCTATGATGGCTTTAATGCATCTATGATGAAGAAAATAACCATATATATACATACACACACACACACACACACACACACAGATATATATATATATATATATATATATATATATATATATATATATATGGTTTCATATTGCCAAGAAAACTTCACAAGCTTAGATTGAATAATTTAATAATTTCTAATTAATATAAAATAAAGAGGTAAACATAAAAAGACTAGTGTAATATCTTTAAAATGTGATGATTCACTGATTTAATAGTGATATTTGATAGAAAAAAATGGCATCATGTCACTGATTAATGCTGAACAGAAAAGTTTTGTATTTGGTGAAAAATAAAGTGGGAGTAGGCTATACATTTAGTGAGGGTAATTCTCAGTGTTAATTCTTTGAATTTCAAGAAACAAGTTAGAAAAATATGAAAATATTCTTTTCTACACTGACTGGGAAAAGATAAGTATCATAAGGTAGAAAAAGAATTAGTTAGGAAAAGAAACAACACTGTGATAATAAAGGTCAGTTAGAATGATGAAAACAATTCAAAATAATTTATAAGAAAACAGGATCACTACATTTCAAGTTGCAAAGAATAAGACTTACAGAAATCATCATTTAGATTTTCCAAAGCTTCACAGAGATTTGAATTGCTTTCTAGGTGGTATAAGCAATTCTATTAAACTTACATGTTTTGAAAGTAGTTGGGAGGCTATTTTTGTTGTTGGTTTTGATCCAGGAGAATACCTTGATCATATTTTGTAGCTTCAGAAAATAACTGGTATCAGCTTGACAGATGGAGTGATCTCTGATGGCAGAAACAATTTCAATAGCCCAGTCAAGAAATTATGGATACCTACCACAATAACATTACAGTCAATGGAGTGGAAGTAATGAATGCAAGTGACATGATAGAATGGACTTGACCATATGTTACAGAAAGCATGTGGAAGAGGAAAGAAGTGAAAATGATGTTGAGATTTCTAACTTGGATGGTTGACCAGGTGATACTGTTAACCTAAAGAATGGAAATGAAATGAAATGAAATGAAATGATATGGAATGAAATGAAATGAAATGAAATGAAATGAAATGAAATGAAATGAAAGGTTATGTATGTGTTAGTGTCCTATTGTCACAGTAACAAGTTATACACTTAATGTGTTAAAGCACAACCATTTATTATCTTGCAGTTCTAGAGGTTAGATGTCCACACTGGGTTTCATTAGGCTGAAATCAAGGTATTGGGAGGACTATGTTTCTACTGAAGACTCTGGGGGAGAATCTGTTTCCTTGCCTTTTCCAGCTTCAATAGTCTGTCCTCATTCCTTGGTCCATAACCCTTTCCCACCTTCAAAGCCAGCAATGGAAGAAAAAGTCATTCTCATTCTGTCATCTTTCTGATTCTGACTCTTTTGTATCCCCCTTCCTCATTTAAGTGTCCTTCTCATTACGTTTGCTCACCCCAAATCATTCAGGAAAGTCTCCTTATTGTCATATAAATAAAATAGCAAACTTAATTACATTTGCATCCTCAATTCTCTCTTACAATATGACATAACATACTCAAAATCTTAATGAATTAGGACATGGACATCTTTTGGGGAGAATGTCTGTTTTTCTGCCTACCAAAGGCAAGTTATAGTGTAAACAATGAAGTGTAGCTAAAGAGAGAGAGAGAGATTTCAAGCATACTAAGTCTAAGATTCTGGTTCTATAGTCACAAAGAAATGTCTAGGAGCAATAAGGAACTTGGATAAACTCAGTATTAGATCTTTTTCCAAACTTTTTAGATAGGTTTGTCCTGCCAATGTATATATAGGTACTGCTACAATTACCCAAATGCCTAGCTTTGAGAGTTGGCCATTTTTATTCTCTGGTCTCTGTATGTTAGTTTTCTATTGCTGCATAAAAATTCACCTCAAACTTAGCATTTTAAAACAATACCCATTTATTAGCTCACAGGTAGGTCAGAAGCTCATCGTGGTGTGGCTTTGTTTTCTACCCCGAGTCACAGAAAACTAAAATCAATGTATCAGCCAGAATGAATTATCATTTATAGGTTATACAGAAAAATGTTTCTCCAAGGCAGTTCTTGTTGGCAGAATGCAGTTCCTTCTAGTTATGAGGGTATATTCCTCATTTCTGTGCTTGGGACCAACTGAATGCTACTCTCAGTTTCTAACGCCCACTAACATCTTTTGCTGTTTGGTTTCCTTCATCTTTAAGCCATTGACAACATCTCAACTACTTCTTCTGCTTTCCATCTCTCACATCTTTCTGCAACCAGCAGGAGAAAACCATGCTTTTAAAGAGCTATGTGATTAAGTCAGACTAACCTGGATAATCTCCTTATCTTAAGGTCAATAGTGCCATATAACAATAGGTTAACACAGATTAATTACACAAATAAAATTAATCACACTCAAAGTTCAAAGAATTATACTGGCTGTGTAAACCAGAGGA
Organism: Rhinolophus hipposideros; assembly: GCF_964194185.1. Lineage (NCBI taxonomy): Eukaryota > Metazoa > Chordata > Mammalia > Chiroptera > Rhinolophidae > Rhinolophus > Rhinolophus hipposideros. The sequence continues at coordinate 93,401,474 of NC_138048.1, forward strand.
GTGAATGTCTTAGAGATCATCTTACAATTCTGCCTACCTCACTTATCATTACTGCTTCTGTTTTCCTGTCTTATAACTCTTTCTAATTGTTGCACCTGAAATCTTGATTCTTATTTTCATCTTGATCCATGGCTTTCTCCCCTAAGATAATATTGGTATCTTCCTTTTAACTGCTTTTCACTGTATTCCTTCATAGCACAGAGTGCTTACCCAACCCTCTTCCTCTCTTCCAGGTCACAGAAAGATGAAACATTACAAGTAGAGTCTTGGGTTGTTGCCACAAGTGTGGTGTTGTTGGGACAGTGTTGTTGGAATATATAACTAAAGACAGGGGCAGGAAAGAGATCTGAGATTTTCTTTGGATCAAGTATAGATAAAAAAGTAAAGAAAAAGAATGAAGAAAAGGGAAGAGCAGAAGCAGGAGGAGGAGAAGAAGTAGACAAAGAGGAAGAGGAAGGGAAAGAAGAGGGACAGATTTTGTAAGACTGTATGGTGATCCATGTTAACTAGATATATTGTGGTGATCATTTTGTAATAGAGTTGACCCTTGAACAACATGGTTTGAACTGTGTGGGTCCACTTATACACAGATTTTTTTTTTTTTTTAATTTGACAGTTTCAAAAAACTCAGAGACTCACAGATGAACCAGATGGCCTAAAACAGATAATGCAAATTTACGGTGTTGATAAATACAGTATCCATATTACTGTAAATGTTTTTTTTTCCTCTTCCTTATGATATTCTTAATTAACATTTTCTTTTCTATAAGTTACTTCACTGTAAGACTGGAGTATACAATACATAGAGCATACAAAATATGTGTTAATCAACTGTTTATGTTATTGGTAAAGCTTCTAGTCAACAGTGGGCTATTAGTAGTTAAGTTTTTGGAAAGTCAAAAGTTATACTCAGAGTTTTGACTGCATGGGGGTTGGTACCCTTCACCCTGTCGTTGTGCAAGGGTCAATTGTCTATCCAAATATCAAATCATAATGTTGTACACCTAAGACGAATATAATATTATATGCCAATTATGCTTTAATTAAGAAGGAAAAAAAAGGAGGAGGAGAAAGATAATTCAATTTAAATATATGAGATGGCTCTTGCATCACTGTAGGAGGAAGGAGTGATCCTCCAGGACTATCTTTAATAATGGAGGAAGAACAGGAGGAAGATGGGAACGTTAAGGGCAATTAAGAGAAACAGATACAACAATGTATTATCTTAAACATGTTTTAGATTATGTCATTACTAACAAAGGTTGCTTCTCTGAAACCAAAATAAAATAAAATAAAATGAAATAAAATAAAATATCTAAACACATACATATCTTCTAGTACAGTAAAATTCATTCATTAGACAGCATATTATCATGTTTTCAGTTAGGTTCCTTGGAGAGGGAAGCATTTCCTAAAAGATGACAAAGGTGGGGCCAGGCATAGGTATTTGGTCTGAGGATGATGAAGCATATCGGTGTGCAATCTATTTTGAGATTTAAGTAAAAGAAAATCACATAGAGACAAAATGTGGAGATGGAAATGCGTAAATGAGTGACAATGGGTGGAAAAAAATGAATTATGAGTCAACTATTCCCAATGACAATAACTTGTTAAGAGATAAATCCTCACAATCCTGTTCCCTTCCTTAATGAGAGAGTTTGTTAGACTCACGTTGAATACAATTTTAATTAGCATAGATAAATGGACAGAAGGATAATAGATAGATAGTTAGACAAAATCACATATGCTGTCGAGAATACAGTTGCCTTTTGATATTCATAGGTGGCAGACTTCCAGTTTTTCCACTTTATGCTTCTATAGTAGAATCATTCCAGGCTAAAACTAAAATGCATTTATTGATTGAGGTGAGGAAAAATGAAAATGAGACAAAGAATAACTTGGGAGTGAGGATGCTAGAAGAACAGTAAATGGGGTCAAATATATGGTGATGGAAGGAACTGAATCTGTGTGATGAGTACACAATGTGATATATAGGAGATGTATTATAGAAATGCACACTTGAAACCTAGGTAATTTTGCTAACCATTGTCACCCCAATAAATTTAATTAAAAAATAAATAACTTTCAAAAATGTTAATGAATTAGAACTTCCGTCTTGATTTAAACATTTAATTTTATAAGTTGCACAAACCTGATGATTGAATCATATGGATCCATTTAGTTATATTTGTGAAAAGAATATGGGTATTCTATTGTATAATTCTTGAACTGGGGAAGAGCAGAGACAAATAATGAAAAAAATGGAAAGAATGTAGGAACTTAGTGACCCATTGAAACAAAAGCAAATCTTAATTTCCTCTTGACAGTACATTTTTAAGTCACAGGTGAACAGCTCCATGGCTGGACAACTTTATTATTTAATGGAATTGGGGAAGGAAAGAGGGTCTGGCTGGCTTCAGCTTGAGATAAGCAAATATGAGGCAATGATGAGTAGAGAGATTTAATTATATGGGTCATAAAAGTGTTCCTTATCACCTTCCCACATTTGTATAGATGTGACTCACTTTCCGTAGGGACTGTCTGAAGTTAAACAGTGGCTCTTCAGAAACACGGAGGATTTTATTAGTCAGAAGTTCAACAAAGACCACCAAGAGATTTGCCTGGAAGGAGCCTGCATCAGAAAAAGAAAGCAAAAACCCAGCATAAAATGCCCAAGGGAGCCTGAGGAGACAATTTTGCTTCTTATAATATATCTGAAAAAGGAATTTCCAGAATCCTGGTAGAAGAAAATTATCTTGTTTAAATAGCTTTTAATTATCTACAAGTATCCATGAGTATTTTGTGAATGGAATTGAAAGGGCTGTTTAAGCTGCATAGGTATTTTGTCGTATATGGCAGCCTCCTGAAGGTTGTTTTCTTCTCCAATTAGAATTATTTTCTTTGGTGCTGGATAATTTTTAAAATCCCCTTGAGGTTTTCCTCACTCACCAAGAAATGACATTAGTTAGAGTTACAGGAACTTATTTGCACTAATTATGTGCAGTCAAATGTGTTTAAAAATAATATATATATATATATATATATATATATGTATATATATATATATATACATATATGCATTAGTTGCTCTGTGAAGTGATTTGAACTTAAAGACGCTTCAGCGGTCTTATCTTTACATTTTCAACAGTATTTTGAGCAGAAGAAAGAGCTAAAATAAGACCTGTTATCTTGCTCCATTACAGATTATTCTATAGCCCCTAAACCTGATTGTCTTGCTGTCAATTGCACTGAAAGAATGGACTACCGGAAAAAAAAAGAAAAAGATTTCAATACCCATTGAAGATGGAAGAAGTTGTGTAAAACACATAACTGTACTGTCTCTACTAAAGAAAACTCAGGCTTCAGACAATAGTGATATCATTTTTTTTTTAAATTTTTATTTCAGTCAGGAACTACCCCATGAACAAAAATGCACAGAGCTATTGCATAATTATTTGGTGGTAAATTGACCTTCAACTATTCCTGCTGCAACTATTGCAACTATTCCTTCAACTATTCCAAGATGTGCACTATGGTGCACGTCTTGTGTGTTCACACAGCTACAAACTGGTTTTGCTTAGGAAATTCACTTTTGCTTGTGATGAAAACCCATCAAAGAAAATTAAAGGAAAAATAGGTGTTTTATCAACTTCTGAGGAAAATTAATAGAATATTTAAAGTCTTTATCTTAGTTGTGAATCTTACCACACCATTCTGACTGAGCATGTCTATGAGGCTAAAATCAAGTCCCACAGGGTAAAGTCATGTGTAACCAATTTAAGAAGATAATTACAATTATTTACTTATGAACTGCTCTGTTCTTATATGAACCACATTTAATGTAGTCTGCCTTTATACCTTATAAATGTATAACACTTGCTTCAAAATGTTCTCTAAATTGCAAAAATTCATAGTTCTCAAATCAATAATAACAAAAAAGTTTTGAAATCCTGGCGTTAGGTGTAGACAAAATTTTTGCCAGTATGGGAAGTGTTGACATGTTTATAAAAGAAAATTACAGAATATGCACTCACAGAGTTTTTTTAAGGAAAGAAATATGCGATTTGACATTTATTAGGTTGGTGCAAAAGTAATTGCGGTTTTTGCAATTGTTTATAACCTTTTGAACTGCAATTACTTTTGCACCAACCTAATATATTATCAAAAGCCACTTGCTATAAATTAGTCTTTAGGTATTAGAGTAGGAAAATCAAGTATTTTGGCCTCAAATTGAGAAGTGAAAAATAATTTACCAAGTCTTAGAAAATAGAGGCCACAATCACACAAATTAATAAATAAATGACTCTGACTTCAGTATTCCAATCCTAAATATATGATGAGGTCTATCTTGACATTTTTAAACATACTAAAATCAGTACCAAATATTTACTGGGTACCAACTCTAGTCATCTATGTTAATCCAAGTCCTCTCAGAAGCAGATGCTACTATGGTATTAAACATGTAAGGGTTTATTAGGAAAATAAATGTGTGAAAGAAAATAAATAAGACACTGGGAAAGGTGGAAGAACCCAAAGCAAGTCTGACTCCAGGTGAAGAAGAGAGGAAGAGAAGTTAGGTAGAAACATCCTGGACGGTGATGCAATCTAATGAATATCTGGAAAATATGTCAAAGATTTTTTTGAGCCCAGATCAGCTGACAATGCAATCACATATTTCTCAGGAAATGGTCTGCCTCAATTTACCTGCCACACTCAGTTATTAACAGGAGCAACCTGTGGGAGAAAATGCCTTGGCTCACACACACAGATGACCTAGGGCTCTATGTCAATTATGCTTTATATAGCAGATGTCTGAGAAGCTCATTCTCATAGGTCATCAGGAAAATATTCTTGGTATGATAGGGAAAAACAAGAGTCAACAACAGAATATGTTGCCTCTCTGCAAGAACCTAAAATCAAATTTGACACCTGCTCTGACTTTGCCCACAAATAAATAAATAAATAAATAAATAAATAAATAAATAAATAGTCTTTAAATTTTTTTAATTAAATTTATTGGGGTTACATTGGTTCATAAAATTATATAGGTTTCAAGTGTACAGTTCTATAATACATCACTGATATATTGCATTGTGTGTTCACCACCCAGAGTCAAAGCTCTTTCCATCACCGTATATTTGATCCCCTTGACCCTTTATATCACCGCCTTCCCCCCTTACCCTTTGGTAACCACTAAACTATTGTCTTTGTGAGTTATTGCTTGTTTGTTTGTCTTGTTCTTTTGTTGCTTTCAGTTTTATATCCTATATATGAGTAAAATCATATGGTTCTCACCTTCCTCTGTTTGACTTATTTCATTTAACATGATGATCTCAGATCCATCCATGTTGTCACAAATGGTGGTATTTCACCTTTTCTAATGGTCAAGAAATATTCCATTGTGTATATATACTAGATCTTCTTTATCCAATCATCTATCAAAAGACATTTTGGCCGTTCCCATGTTTTGGCCTTTCTTGAGCTTTTATTGCTATATGACTACCGTTCGATTTCTCTACTCGCCTTCAGAAATATATCCCATATTGCAAACTCCGATGCCAGGAAATGCATATTCCCTTAGTACTATTAGTGAAAACAGAATATTCCCTAAAGTTTGGCATGATTTTTGGATCAGTAGAAGAAGACAGGTGAGGTAGATACTTTCAAACTCCATTCATGATTTAACTCTCTTCAACTTCTCAAGGGAAGTGATATTTGGGGTTATTTATAACTAGGTTCTTTTAACTAAATAACAATGGGTCCTAGTCTGTATGTGAGGAAGCAGAAGTTTTAACATGAAAATTTGACTCTCTATACAATCTCATTTCTTTAATATGTGTGAGATATCTGTAAATCAAATATGTGTAAATTGCAAACAGAGGAAGCTTTATGCTATTATGTATTTATCATTCCTAGGCCTGTCTTTTCTCTACCTCCTGTGTCCATTTGTACTTTCTACACTTGAGATGATTCTACATACTGTTAGGTGAGGTAAGGTTGTGAAGGGGTGTTGCAGAACATCTTGTGTCATTACATTGCTGAATATTCAGCAGATCAGTATAAGAGGAGAGGACAAACACTGAGAAAAGTCAGAGTAGAAAAGGAGTGACAGAGAGTATTTAGCATCAAGAGAAATTTCCAAGATAGGCATTAAAATATCTGAATTATAATCTACTTTGAATATTTATGAATTGTGTGGTTGTGATAAACAAATTAACTAGTTAATATTTGTGTTAAATATTTCAGAAAATAATTGTGGCATACAAGGAACAAATACTTGGAAAATATCTGAAAAATTATAAGCTCTATGATGATTAAACTAATGTGTTATAGAGTATCACATAATACTAAATATATATGCATTTTATTATTGCATACAAATGTATATTCCTGCATTATTTCAGGTACTAGTAGAATCAGGCTTAAAGTAATGTTGTCATGGCTCTGCCTCCATTTCTCAGTTCAGCTCATTTGTATTTCTCCTTTCATATAGACATTTTCATTCCTGCTGCAGATAAACTTTTGCTCAACCAAGTAGGATGACTACAGGAAATCATTCCCTATTTGTTTCCAGCTAATGATCTAAAATGGAGACAGCATTCCCCAGCATTCCCGGGAGGAAAATTCATAGATCATTCTCACTGGCCTAGTGCCTGTCTTTGAATCAATCACTCTTCCCATAGGGATGCGGTGCTACAGTTGGTCTGGCCTGGCCTGGCTTAAATGCTCAACTCTCCCTGTTGCCAGGTAGAACAAAATACAAAGAATACCTACACCACAAGACCATGAATGCAATAAATTCCAATGAATCATTGAAAGAAGATTGAGGAATCACTATCTTAGTTTGAATTGTTGAAGATAAATGCCAAACTATGATATTTCTAGTTTGAAAATTTGAATTGGAAGGTGAAAATTGGGAATTTGGTTTGGTAGAAGAAATTCTGAAAGAGATCTGTACAAAGCACTAGGAATCTGGAAAAAAAAAAAAAAAGAAAACAAATTTGGGAAGGTTTCAGGCATAGGGAAGCAGAAGTGTGCCTTCCATTGAAATTGTGCCACTAATTTTAGAACTAAATGATATTTGATGTTTCACTGAAAATATCTTATTAATTGGAGATGCTAACAAATCCATTCTAGTTTTTCCATCTTAGGAAGTTCTACCTCCCCAGATCAGGCAATCTATTTCTTATCAAATTCCACTCCTATGTGGGAAGATATAAAGAGGAATAAAGAAAAATCAAAAAGAAATATAGATGTACTCAATGTCAAACCTTATATTCTAGCTCTCCTACCGTTTCCTCTATATTTTTTAAAAAATATATATCTTAATCTCTATTTACAATATATTTAAAAATGCATGCAATTTTTCAATGCTCAATTTTCTTGAAATACATCAACTAATAAAAATAATGAGGGACACAACTACTTAAAAAGACACCACTCTAATGCTTCCTGAAGTGTGATTGTAAATAGAACTGCTTTCTTATGACAAACTCATAATTTGTTCCCTTTTCCTACATAGTTCAGTGTTCACTTCTGTAGTCGTGAAAGTGGTTTTAACCTCAAGGCAGTTCTAATGCTAATCAAAGAAGTGGGAGTGACCTAAGCAAGAAATTACAGTAAAACTTAAGTACACGTTTGTCCTTGTAGCATGCTCACTCATCTACTCAGGAAACTACTTATTTTGTTGTATTTTCCAAATTTGCTCTTTTAAAGCAACTAAATTATAATAATTTTATCCACATTACCTTTCTAATGTACTCGTTATCTTAGCTGGAAATGAAAAACTTATGGACCCCAGGAAATGAAAAACTTATGGACCCCAGTATAAGGAGAGTCAAGCATTTTAAATGTAAGTAATTATCAAAGATTAAAATAGAAATACTTCACCTATTTGCCACTTCATTTGTGGATTAATTACTAGAGATTTTGAGTAGCATCAGAATGCAGAGAAAAACTATATTTGCTAAATAAAAGAAAATTTATTTTCAGCTTTCAACATATTATTCTGAGATTCTGAGTTGTTCCTTGGAAAAGAAGTAACATTCAATGTTAGGGCAGAGAGACATGAGAATCTTTATTTGGGTTTGCTGTCAAAGAGAATCTAAAACATGAATAAAAGGGGAAATGCATTAAATGGTTTTAGTGGAGTTTATGTTGAAGAACGGATGGATGAATGAATCAGTGGCTCAATGAGACAAACCATCTGCCACCGGGTCCCTTAGGCTATTACATGTGAAGATGCTTGTGTCCTCTTATCAAATAGCAGGATATGCATACCTTCTCTCTCCATACCCATTACCTCTCCATCTTGGGCCCAGCTTGTATTCTTCTCAGCAGGTGCACTCTGCACATTCCTGTCCTGACTTTCAAGGGGGAACAAATGACAGAGCCTGGAGGTTTCACACAGAAACTTGACAGTCCTTAAGTCCCAGTAATATTTACCTAAGAGAGACACATTGTCCTCTGGGTTCATTTCTAAATTTCACAGAGCCACTGATCATCAAAGCTCCTTAATGATCATTAGCATGTCTGATGTAATTAACATGGCAAACATACAGTTTTCCATTTTTTGTGTTGTGGGTATAATTTAATAGCAGATAAAACCAATTTGAACTAGCTTATAGTATGGTCATTCTCCAGAAAAACATATATTTTAGTATAGTCTTTCTTGGCTAATTGACCACAGAGAATGATTCATTTTGACCTGAGTTTTAAGGTTTTGAACAAATGAGGTGTTTGCTATTGAGCACAAAATGTCCTTTAGCTGTGATTTGATATTTAGTCCATCTTGCTGTATGTCTAAATTGAGAAATATAAAGGACAATTTTAATACATTCAATAAAAAGGTTACAATTGAAGGTTATAATGAAAAGGGATTGTCACAGGACATGTGATTGTGCATCCACAGTATTAAAGGCAGTGTATGTTCTATAACTGGTCTTTACAGTTATAGATTAGTCTACATTCTATCGTATTGTACAATTGTTTATAGCCTATAAATATATCTGATAGCAGAAGACAGCTATATCAATATTTGTTATGAATTATATATATATATACATATATATATATATAAAGTGACATACCTAAATAAATTGACTGCATATTACTACCTTAAAATTCATCATCATCATCGCCACCATCACCATCATCAACATATCATAGTTATTATGCCAAACTCACTACATATATTACTGTTTAATTTAATATCATCAATAGCTCTTTGATTTATGTTTAATTAATCCCATTATAAATGCAAGAAAATAGAAATCAGGAAGATTAAATAACTTGCCTCAAGACACACAGTGAGAAAATGGCATAATTCAGGAATTGAATACGCATCTCTTGTACTAGATGTCTTACCGGACACTACCATAAATTCTACAACTTCTCTTAGACGCACACTTGATAATCAAGACTTGCATTTGATTTTACTGGCATATTCACATGGCCCTGTTTTCCTAGCATTAAGGGGCTCCATGAAAATTCTCTAACTTCCACTTCTACAGCCTACTGTTTTATTCAATTATATGTAAAATGTAACTTCTGAATTCCTCACTCTGTCAATTTAGCTGAAACTGATAGCAGATTCTTGGCACATAACTTTTATTATTTCAGGTAGTGTTCTTCTAGAATGTTATTCTTTCCACATCATAAATGTCTTTTTTATTTCTTACCTTATGCAAATTATCATCACCAAAATCCAATGTTTTGCCAGAGTTAGAAATAAAATATTACCTGAGACTTTGAAGTATAAAGGTTACTTGGATTTGCCATTCATAGTACCCATTTTCTAGGGACTACATCACTTCCAGGTCATTTAAGTTCTGTTACTAAAATACACAAAGTGAAACAGAAGAAAAATCAGAAAAAACCTGGTTCAAGTTGTACAAAAGACTAATCTCATTAGAAGGATTTACAATCCAATTACATAAATTCTAACAGACTGGATAAATCATTGAGGTTATTCATATACTAATGAATAGTAAAATACTAAACAGAATTTACTAAACAGTTTAGTAAAATACTAAACAGAATTTCACTGTATTGAGTAAAGGAATTATTAGCTAGAGCTTGAAAAAACAGAGATCTTTGTTTTAATATGATTTCATTTGCTTATAAAGTGTTTCCTAAAACTAGTTACAATTGTCATGGTTTTTTATAATAATGTTTCCCTTCATTAAATTCAAATCTTAAAGTAGAAGAGTTTGGAATAAATACAAGTATGATTAATTATAGTACTTTTGCTGAGTAAGGATAATATGCATTTTTATATTTAATTGTTTTAATAATTAACATACTTTACATAAGTACATCTCTCCAGACTATTCTTATACAACTAGCTATAATTTTACTGAATAAAGCACTAAATAATGAAGCATTCATATTTGAACAGGTGATTGAAAAGTATCAACTCACTAAACCTCTTTTCATTGCAGTTTTGAGAAAAACCTATATAAGGTAGGGAGTGAAATGGAGAAAGCAAGGTTAAAAAAAAAGTTTGAAGATTACAAATAGTGTGTTTTTTGTTGTTATTTTGTTTTTCTTAACTTCAAAGTTTCTCTTGCATTTGAACTAATAGTTCTCTAGTTTAGCAAAAATAAAGGGAGTGGAGGAGTTGATCAGGGAGGATAGTTAAATCTTTTAAGAACCGGTGTAGACATGCCTCTTGAGAATTTAGAGCATATTATATATGGAAATACTCAGCTGCCAATTAGAACTGCTGCACAGTTGTGAAATAAAGCCTAGATAAGGTGTCTGAAACTCCAGTTTCTATTCTCAGTCAATTTCTGACTCACTGTACAAATTTTGGGATTCTCTTTAGTACTTTCTTTTGATTCCTTTCTCTAATGTCACCCATGAAAAATAATTAGCTTTCTTAATTATATTTTAGTAGAAACGATCATCAATTTCATATGCACACTGATTCCTTCATTCAAAGTGCTTTTAACTAAGTGCTCATGAGATGCCACACCTTCTAAGTTCTACTATATGGCAGTGAGCATGGCAGTCAAAGACTTTATTCTCAGAGAAATTTAGGGAGAGGCAGAGAGACAACCAATAAATGAGCAAACAAAAAAAATGCAGTGCATCATCTCAGATTGCAATAAGGGCTGAAAATAAGTCAGCGTTTTAAACAGAATGACTGAGAGTTACTGCATTTCCTTGTGGAAGGAAGGTATTACTGAATAATTAAAAGTTAAGAAATTACATACATTTTAGAAGAAAATCCAGTTGTAACTTAAATGGTGGACAAAGTCAAAGTAGGAAGGTACAGGTAAGCTTAGACTATTGAACACATCCTTGTTATTTCAAGCCTGACCGACAAAAATTCCCATGCATGATACTCTGCCTTCTTTCCATAAGATATTAGCAAGCGATGGAACTTTGAAAATTGCCCATTGAAGCAGACAGAGCCTGGAATTCCAAGGGCTTGGGATATTCAATTATCATTCGGATGGAGATGAAAGATAACCAGGAAAATTTGTTTTAGACTTTATGTGAGCAAGAAATAAGCATTTATTGCATTACATCACTGTAATTTTAAGATGTATCTGTTACATGAAGCAGAATTACCAAAATTGATATAGTCAAGAATTTGGGTTTTGTAAGTGCCATAGAAATGTGTTACCAGATTTCAGGCAGGGACAGTGATGTAATTTGGTTTATGTTGTTAAATTATCACTCTGTCAGCTGTTAGGAGAATGGCTTTTAAACAAGTGCAAGAAACCCCTTAGCAGTAAAACAGTCAAAATCTGATGATAGTCTGGACAAAGGTAGTAGTCATAGTTACGGAAGGAAGTCAGCACATTATGGATGTATTTGAATGTAAATATAAAAGATGTGGAAGATGGACAGGATGTAGAGGTGATGTACAGAGAGCAATAAAGCATCTTTTGACTCTAACTTTATATTTTGAGCAAAGAGTTGAATGTTGGTGTTAATTTTTAAATGGCGAGATAGAAGAAAAATCTATTAAAATTTATTTTGTATTAAATTAATTGGGGTGACACTGGCTAATACAATGATATAGATTTCAATTGTATAATTCTATAATACATAATTTATATATTGCATTTTGTTCACCATCCAGAGTCAGATCGCCATCTATCAGCACATATTGACCTCCTTTACTCTCTTCTACCTTCCCCCAGCCCCTAACTCTCTGGTAACCACTAACCTGTTGTCTGTGTCTATGAGGTTTTGTTTGTCTTGTTCTTTTGTTGCTTGCTTTCAGTTTTATATCCCACATGTGAGTGAAATCATATGGTTCTCAACTTTTTCTGTCTGACTTATTTCATTTAGCATGATAATTTTAAGATCAATCCATGTTGTCTCAAATGGTAGTATTTCATCTTTTGTTATGACACAGTAATATTCCACTGTGTGTATAAACCACATCTTCCTTATCCAGTCATCCATGGAAGGACACTTTGGTTGTTTCCATGTTTTAGCCACCATGATTAACACTGCAATAACACTGAACATAGGGATACACATATCTTTCTTAACCAAATTTATTGGGGTGACAATTGTTACTAAAATTACATAGGTTTCAACTACATGATGTATTATAGGAAGGGTACATATATCTTTATGGATAAATGTTTTCTAATTTTGGGGGATAGATACCCAGAAGAGGGATTAATAAGTCATGTGGTAATTCTATTATTAATTTTTTGAAGATTCATACCATTCATACTATTTCATCATACATTCATACCATTTTCCATAGTGGCTATACTGATTTACATTCTCACCAGCGGTGTATAAGGGTTCCTTTATTTCATCACCTCTCTAATAGTTGTTATTACTTGTTGTCTTCTTGATGATAGCCATTCTAACAGGAGTGAGGGGGGCATCTCATTGTGGTTTTGATTTGCATTTCCCTAATAGCTAGTGAAGTTGAGCATCCTTTCATATAAATGTTGGCCATTCGTATGTCTCTTTGGGAGAAGTGTCTGTCCAGGTCTTCTGTCCATTTTTTATTTTATTTTTTTAATTAAATTGTTTGGGGTTTGTTTGTTTGTTTGTTTGTTTGTTTGTTTGTTTTTGAGATGTATGAGTTCTTTATATATTTTGGATATTAGCCCCGTATGGGAGGTGTTGTTTGCAAATATCTTCTTCAATTCAGTTGGTTGTCTCTTTGTTTTGATGATGCTTTTTTGTTGCTGTGCAGAAACATTTTAGTTTGATATAGTCCCATTCATTTATTTTTGCTTTTACTTCCATTACCTGTGAGTTCAAATTCATAGAATGCTTTCTAAGTCCAAGGTCCATAAGTTTAGCACCTAATTTATTTTTCTACACAGTTTATTGTTTCAGGTCTTATGTTTAGGTCTTTGATCCATTTTGAGTTAATTTTGGTATATGGTGAAAGATAATAATCTAGTTTTATTTTTTTGCACATGGCTCTCCAATTTTCCCAGCACCATTTATTGAAGAGTCTTTCTTTTCTCCATTGTATGATTTTTTGCTCCTTTGTTGAAAAGAATCTGCCCATACATATTTGGGTTTATTTCTGGGTTTGCAATTCTGTTCCATCGGTCTGTGTGTCTGTTTATCTGCCAATACCACAGTGCTTTAATTATTGTCACTTTGCATTATAATTTGAAGTCAGGAGAGTGTAGCCTATGGTCCTGTTCTTTTTTCTCAGGATTGCTTTGGCTATATGAGATCTTTTTATGAATCTATAGTAATCTAATAATTTTTCATTTAATTTCTTTAAAAGTGTTATTGGGATATTGATGGGGATTGCATTAAATCTGTATATTGCTTTGGGTAATACAACCATTTTACCTATGTTGATTTTTCCAATCCATGAACATGGAATATCTTTCCATTTTTTTGTGTCTTCTTCAATTTCTTTTGACAATGTCTTGTGAAAGACCTATGCACTGAAAACCACAGTAAAATAATATCATTTGAGGGGATTTAAGTGAATTTTCTTTGAAGCAGAAATTTCCAGAATTAGAATCTTTTGAAGTGTTGGAAAACTTGTCCAAAAGATAATTAATTTCATGTTTATTCTCAATTTAGTGAAGAACAATTGATGCCTTATGATCAATATGATGAACATATGGAACCTAAATAACATGTATATGTATATATATAATCTGTTTTCAAGCTATCAGAGGAAAAGTTATCATTGAGTTAATTTTCAAAACTGCCTAAACTATTAACATAACTAAGTAGTGTGAATAGAGACATACATGCTGAGCAATTTAAATACTAATTTTCCTCACAGTCTGATAAAGACAGACTCAAATGGATACAATACAGACAAATGTATGTGGTTGTGAGAGTGCAATATCAAGCTAGAAATCCAAAATAGAGTTCAAAAAGATATACTGGTATCTGCAGGAATGAGACTCTCACAATAAACATACAATATATGTATGTATGTGTATATATGCAGGAAAAAATGTCACTAGTTTAAAGTTTGATTTCAAGGCATATTTTATATATCTCAAAGTTGAACTATGGAGAGTACATGTACCAGATGGTGAGGAGAAATGAACAAAAGAAAGGAAACAAAGTAATTGATTTGTCTTAGCACCTAAAAACCCTGTTCTGATATTCACATCCTTGAGTCTGTCTCCTTAAGTATTAGCTGTACCTAGTGACTGATTGCTAACAAATAAAACACATCAAAAATGATAAGATTCCACTATCTGAGGTGGAAAAATAACAGTGTTAACCCTCTACACTCCTCTCTCTCTCTCTCTCTCTCTCTCTCTCTCTCTCTCTCTCTCTCTCTCTCTCTCTCTCTCTCTCTGTTTCTCAACAGCCTCTGGGAGAAGCTGGCTGTTATATTGTGAGAGGGCCTTTGGAGAGACCCATGTGACAAGGAACATATGTCTTCCTTCAGGCCCCACCCAATATGGACTTGAAGCCAACAGGACATGAGTGAGCTCAGAAGCCCATTCTTCCCAGCCAAGCCTAGACATGGTGGCACTCATTCCCCCACAGCTTCACTGAGGCCTCCAGAGAGATCTTGAATCACAAGCACCCAGTGAAGCTACCTAATTATGCACAATAATTATGTAGGATCCTGGTGTGGGATCCTGACCCAGAATCACACATAGAAATAATGAGTAATTCTTGTTTTTAAGACTCTATGTTTTGGGGTAATTTATTACCTAGCAATAGATAACCAATTCAGATAACATTGGCCTCTTCAGCTAACATTAGGTAGAAATAATTACCATCATCTCACTTTATATAAAACCATTTCATGTATTGTAAAGTTTTGTGTTTTTTTCTATGTTCTTCACAAAAATGCATAAGAAAAGTCATTAGTATATGTATCATCTACTTTATAGCATTATGCTTTTTTCTCTTTGTCAAAATCTGAAAACTAAAGCAATTATTTTTGTCAAAGAAAAAAAAGAAAGTCTCATTACTAAATAAGAGAAAAATTGGTAAGCAACTAGTCGTAATATCCCATGACTACAGTTTCTGTTTAAAGTTTTTAAATTATTTTTTTAGACAGAATTTTTTTTTCTAAACCTTTCAGTTTCACGCTACATAAAGCTGTGAACATAAAATCTTTTCTGAAACTAAAGCATTGATATTTGAATATTAACAGAGATTTTTAATGTAAAGGGTATAAAGTTGTGAATATAGGATAATGGCAGTAGTTTGATGTGTTTGCCAAATTCTAAAGCAGCATTCTGATCTAATTTTAGGGAAATTGGCAGTAGATCAAATGTTAAATGATGATTTGAGAACATAATTGTTTTAGCCACACATATGAGCTAGGGTAATGTTGTCAAGATGATTCTCCATGCAAAACTATCAAAATCAGGGAAGGAAACAAACTTAGACCAGTCAGAGATAATCTGTTATAAACAAGTAATACCAAATAAATATTTTTTAAGCAACTCAGTGATGATTTCCAGAGACGTCTGTACTTAAAATAAACTCTGATTTTCTTCCACGTTATCTGGGTACTAGACCTTCCATCTGGCTTACTTCCCTGGACCCAGGAGAACTTGTTTTTTTGTTTGTTTGTTTGTTTGTTTGTTTGTTAATATGGAATGTTTGTATTTATCTGAGTTTAATTTTTATATAGCTAACATGCAATATTATATTAATTTGAGGCATACACAATAGTTATTCAACATTTATATAACTAAACAAGTGATCACCATGATAAGTTCAGCAACCATCTGACACAGTACCACACTATAACAATATTATTGACTATATCCCTATGCTTTACTTTACGTTCCCCATGACTATTTTGTAACTACCAATTTGTATTTCTTAATGCCTTCATCTTTTTCACCCTGCCCTCTAACCCCACTCCCATTTATCACCCTGACAAATCTAGTACCCATCAAACACCATACATAAATAATACAGTATGATTGATTATATTACTTATGATACACCCCACATCCCCATGACTATTTTTTAATTGCCAGTGTGTTCTTCTTCTTCTCCTTCTCCTCCTGCTCCTCTTCCTCCTCCTCCTTCTCTTCCTCCTCCTCTTCCTCCTCTTCCTCCTTCTTCTTCTTCTTCTTAGAAGGGCACAGCTCACAGTGACCTATGCGGGGATCAAACTGGCAACCTTGGTGTCATTAGCACCACACTCTAAGACAACTGAGCTAACCAATCACCCCCAATTTGTACTTCTTAATTCCTTCCTCTTTTTTACTATCTCCAACTCCCCTTCCTTTTGGCAACCATCAAGATGTTTTCTGTATCTATAAGTTTGTTTCTGTTCTGTGTGTTTGTTTAGTTTGTTTTTTAGATTCCAAATATAAGCGAAATCAGCTTGCATCTGTCTTTCTCTTTCTGACATTGCCCACTCAGCACAATACCCTCCTGGGTCTATCCATATCACCACAGATAGCAAGAACCCATTTCCTTCCCTGACTGAGCAATATTCCATTATCTATATCTATATCTATTTCATCCATATATCACCTCTTCTTTATCCATTCTTCCATTGACAGACACCCAGGCTGCCTCCACATCTTGGCCATTGTAAACAATGCTGCAATGAACATATGGATGCACATGTCCCCTCAAAGTAGTGTTTTGGGATTCTTTGGATAAAAACCCTGAAGTGGGATGACTGGGTCCTTCTTTGTCTATTGTTATATCCTTTCTTTTAAAGTCTATTTTATCTGGTATAAGTATTGCTACCCCAGATTCTTTTATTATTATTATTTCCATGTTTGTGAAATATTTTTTTTTCTATCTTTTATTTTCAGTCTGTGAGTCTTTCAATCTGAAGTTAGTCTCTTATAGTCAGCATACGTAACAGTCTTGTTTTTATATTCATTCAACCACCTTATTTTTTTGATTGGAGCATTTAGCCCATTTGCATTGAAAATAATTGATAGATATATAGTTATTGCCATTTTGTTGTTTATATTTTTAATCTTTCTTTTTTTCTGGTTCGGTGGTGGTGAACTCCTTTAGACTTTTTTTTTTTCTTTTTTGGTCTGGGAAGCTCTTTTTATTCTTTAATTCTAAATGATAGTTTTGCTGGGTAACCTTGGTTGTAGGTCCTTGCCTTTCATCACCATGAACATTTTCTGTCAATCCCTTCTGGCCTGCAAAGTTTCTGTTCAGAAATCAGTTGACAGTCTTATGGGAGCTCCCTTGTAGGTAACTAACTGTTTTACTCTTGCTGTTCTTAAGATTTTTTTTACTTTTCTTTAACCTTTGGCATTTTACTTATGATATGTCTGGTATGGGCCTCTTTGGGTTCATCTTGTTTGGGACTCTCTGCACTTCCTGATCTTGTTTATTTATTTCCTTTGCCAGGTTATGGAAGTTTTTCATCATTATTTCTTCAAATAGGTTTTCAATTCCCTGCTCTCTCTCTTCTTCAGGAGAACATTTTAACATAAACCCTGACATGGGGATAGGCTATACAAACAATTTCTGTACATGATAATATCAGTGGTCCAATTTGGATTATTGATGGATAGTTGGTTAGCCCACATTCATTGTTTTATCTTCATAACTATTCTTCTGTCTATGTATACATATATGCATAAAATATAATGCCATGGGAAGAATGAGGGAAATAAAACGTGGTCTTACTTATTCCTCTGGGCTGCTGTTTTGGAAGGGCAAAAAAAAAAAAAAGAAGACTACTGTATTAATATAATAAAACAGAATGCCCAAGAACAAACTCAAATACCATGACAAAAATTAAACACATGATAAATGGTATTTCACATGGAAAGGGAGGGTAATTATTCAGTAAACAGTGATAGATCGGTTAAGCATTGGAAAGCAAAATTTTACAGTAGTTAAGAAAACACTCTCCATTTAGACTGCTTGATCTTAAGACTTGTCTTTCAGACTCACTTGTTCCGTCTTTGGGGAAATATATTAAACTCTTTATGTCTTAGTTACCTGATCTAAAAAGTGAAAATAATAATACTACCTGCCAAAAAGTTGCTGAAACTATTTTATCATGTAATATATATCAACTGTTTATAAGCATGGGTGATCCATATTAAGTGCTCAACCAATTTCAAATATTATGAATATTACCAGAATAAGTTTGGAATACTATTTTATATAGATAGATTCATGATATTCTCAAAGAAAGAAAATGCAAAGATTTATGTTATCTCAAAATGAATGTATTTGCTAATTATTGCTCATGCTTAAACTGGTGGTTTAAAGTATAAATAATTTATCGAAACTCATGTGCCAGCAGGTTATAGTTAGGGATTCAACTGATTTAGGCTGAACTTAGAGCAACTGCAGATGGCCTATATACATTTTTTTTTTTTTTTGCTATCCAGTATAGACAGTCACACATATGCAGTGTAGGTAAATTAACATAGTTGCTGTGACAGTACAATGTCAGCAGCAGGTAGCCTAATTACTAATATAGCAGATGGAAGTTGGACACAGCAAGCCTGGCTCTGTTCCATATTTCTCTCATCTTCCTCCTGGAACCATCACACCAGCCTGGGTATTTTTTCCATGGCAATGTCAGGAGCAAAAAGTGAGCAAGAAAATCACGGAAGGCCTTTTAAGACTTAGGCATGGTATTGGCACAATCTTTGTTCTTCCTGGATCTATTGTTTAGAACAGGTCACATGACTGAAAACACGGCAAAGGAATTGAAATGCATACTCTGTCCTCTTGGTGGAAGAAACTGTAAAGTCACTCAGGAAGGGCTAAGAATATAGGGAAGAAGTGAAATATTAGGGCCAATAATGTAATCTACCTATCTCCAGAAAAAAGGTCCTTGTACATAAGTACATCATGAAAGGGAGGAAATAAAAATGTTTCTTACTTAATGTCCAAATGTAAAAAATGGCAAGCAAAATAAAGACAAATAAGAAAATAAAATTATTTACTGCAAAATTCAAATGAAGTTGTCATATGCCAATTAAATAAGATAAGAAAGTCCAATAGAAAATATAGAGAAAAAGCCACTCTCGGATATTTCTAGATGGGGTTTAAAGAAGTACAAACTTTCTAGTAGCCATTTTCCACTGTAATTTGAAAGTCACTAAAATTATTTCTACAGATATCATACTCTAGAAACCTTACCTAAGGAAAGGGGAATCACAGATATGCACTAATATTAATGTATAATATCATGAATTAAAATAAAATTTATAATAGTAAAATCCTTGGAAACAGGCACATTTTATTTAAATAGTGTGCAGTGAATAATATATTATAAGTAACCAAATAAATAAACATGTTATAGAAATAGAAAATTCTTCATAGTATTTTGTTGATGTGATGTTTTCAAAAGTATACCAAAATTGGGGAATCATAAAAAATATAAACACTGTTCTTTGGATAGTCATAATACACCCAAGTTCATTAACATTTCTGGAAAGTCATGCAGTGGAAGCAAAAAAAGCAAAACACCATTTCCTAAGCATATTTTATACCATAATCATCAAATTAGTTCAGTAACACTTATGAACACCTGATGAATTACTGCTCAACATGACATGCTTTTTAGAATAATTATGCTAAATTTACCAAAGGAAAGGATAAAATAAAGTGAAAAAATTATAATTATGGTGATACCTTAACTACAGAATGCTGAATTTCAAAAGTAAGTAAAAATGATATTTCTGCACAATGTAATTTTTATATATACTGCGTAGATATATATTTAAAATACACAACATAGCATCGTCATATATATGAGTATACATGTATATATGTTTGTATGTTTTTTTATATGGGGAGAGCTGAGAGAGAAAGAAAAAAAGGCAAGTAAATAGATAGATACTATAAGGAAGCTTCATATGGAAGTTAAAACTCAAGCTCTGGAACTAGACAATTGAAACTCAGCCCTACCACAAAATGAAAATCACCCTTACAGCTTATAGGTGTTCTGATTTTCTACAATGGATGTGCATGTTTTTTATATAATCAAAAAGTGGTAATTAGAAATGCAAAATTACATATATTTGGAACATATATCCCTCTAAATGGAATTTGTACATGAAATATAACCATGGAAAACAATGATAGCATTTCCTAAAATTCAATCAAACTAGCTTATGAATTTGTGACTATAAAATGATAATAACATAAAGTGGCCCCATTAAATATTTCTTAGAGGTTTGAGCACTTAAGAAAAACTCTCTAATCTCACCTTTACAAATGTGTTCTAGAAGAGGTTCTTAAATTTACCTCTTGAGATTTTTTTCAATATCTATGTTTATGCGTCTAATTTATTCAGTGCTGACAATCTCCCATTTGTCTAAATTACTGCTCAATAATAGTCAGTATTATTAAATACTGTATCTTGATTATGGCTAAATCATTGAAAATGTAGTATTCTAAGGCTTTTATATGTGATAAAATACTGCAATAGAGATTTTGAGGAAATTCACACAGAGAAAATGGGGGTGTTGGCCAGATATGTTCAAACTTTACATGGTTAGGAGCTTTCTTTATGTTATTGTTAACCCATGCTACATAACTCTATAGGTGTTTCATAAAGCTTTAATTGAACAAAATAATCAAGACAAGACCAATAACCAGAATCTTAATGCAGAGTCCAATGAAGGTCAAAGATGAAAGAAAAAGAAGAAACTAAAAGCTTGTGATGTTTTGCACTGAGTGGGAAAATGTGTTTTTTCTTGTTTGTTGCTCTTCAATACCACAAGGTCCACTCTAGAATAATATTACATGGCCAATAGATATGAAGAAACAACATCTTTTGAAAATTTTTATGTTTGACTTTTATATCTGACATCATCCTTTCATTCAATAAAAATATTCAAATATCAATTATATCGCCCACACTGTGCAAAAAGCCATTGAAAGGGAGTGAATCTCTTTCACTTTTAAGTTGTAGATACAAAAAGTGGTCCACTGAAGTGTTTATTCCCTAATGCTTCAGGGATACGAATAAATATTTTAGAATGTAAACCACAATGAAGCTAAGATGTTTTTTCCTTAAGGAGAATGCATGCATTTTATTTTGTGAAGAGATAAGGGTTGTCTACTGGTCCCTGAGAGTAAAGAGGAAAAGAAGAAAAACAATGGCAATATGCAGGAAAGTAGCTATCTGTTACCCATGCCAGAAGCTGACTTTCCAGTAATTGCAAGATCACAGCTTGAACCAGAGTATTCATCGGAGCACCTGGAAGACCAGAGAGCCAACTGGGTTGATACCAAAACCTGGAAGCTATGAGTTCAGAAGTATCCTGGGGTTGGCATGTTCTTCAAGAGCAGATGATTTTTCATTATTTTTCTTTTCTTAATCCCTGGAACAACTCTGAAACATGAATTTGGATGATTACAAGATTACTTTTTTTGCTGGAAGGGCAGTTTCTGTCACCAATCTACAGATTAAATTCTCATTAATTTTCCTCTATAACTTTAAATTCAGAGTTTACAAAAGTAAGGGGCATTTAAATGTCCAATGAATATTTTTTGAGATGTGACTATAGGTAAGGGAAGTGTGTTTCAATAACCTATTTGTGAAATGACAAAGCCATGTTTTAGTGGTTCTATTTTTAGAGCTAATCTCCTCCTAGTGTTTCTCCCTCTCCTTCAATTTCTCTGGAATCCAACTTACTTTAAAAATATGTCATTTTAAGTTTCATTGGATATATTAGGTAAAGAGTGTGGTAGTCACTTATCAAATGATATAAGATTTCTTGCATTTATAAACCTTAATTGTCTTTACATATATAAAGGTAACATATTTTCCTAATTATTATTAAATTCAAAATTTCTAAGCAGAAATGACCTCACAATAAGGAAAATATCTGTTCATTCACTAGTAAACTTTCCATGAACAGTTACAATGCTCTTCTCTCTTTAACAATCCCTTAATGTGCCAAGAATGGTCTAGTTTGTCAGAAATCGATGGTGAATGCTTCTAAATTTTCTAGTGATGTCACCACAAATATTATGGTACTAGAAATAACAAATATTCAGGACTTCCTTTCAGTCCTACATTTTACCCGAGACAGCCCTGACTGTCAGCAAAATCAGTTTGTCCAGGTTTTAATTCCTTCATGGTCCTGGTTGTACTCATGAGGGAAAGTTCTTGGTTGAAGTGCTAATCATTGCATAAAAGATCCTAAAGTTTGGGAGTCCTAATGAACCTTGGAGTTCCCTAAATTCAACTGTTTCCTTCCAGAGAACTGGAGATGTTAAGCTACGTGTTCCTAGTTACACAATTTATTACTATTACATAAAGATATGCCTAAAAATTAGGGCATGTAATTTAAGTCTATTTCCATTTTTATAAAATTCTTTCACTGAAGTGAAACATTCAGTTTGCAAAGTAGTGAATATTACATTTAGACACATAAGAATTTCTTATGTAGAGAATTATTCAGTAGTCTTTCTTCTGCCCTACAAATATATGGGTGAACATCAGTCTACTTTATTTTTTGTGTGATTTCAATTATTTCAGTTCAGGTATGTGCAACATTTTTGGGTGCCCAGTAGTTCTTTGTACTCTAGTCATTCCCTGCAAAGAAGCTATCATCAGGCAATGAACCGGTCTCAATCAAGCATACATTGAGAAAGGAAATACAACAGCCCCTGATGGTTGTCAGATTTCATCTGATAACAGGCTAATAAAAGGATTGCATGTTCTGCTGTTGAACATAAACAATATCATGGAGTACCAACATCAAACAAAGCCACTATGTGTTGGTGAAGATGGAGACAAAAGACTAGTTCATCATTATATTTGAGTGTGTGTTGCATACACACACGCACACACACACACACACACCATCTGAAGCACAAAAGTGTAAAAAATATCTCCTTCTTGTACCTAACATGAGGAACTGCTCCTTATTTACCGATTAGAAATACATAGCACTTGCCCCTTTCCATTCCTCCTAAATAAAATTTAAGACACAGAATTACATAATTGTTTCCACTTCCTGACAGCATCAAATACAAAACGAACTCCATTTCTTTGAAATCTTCCCCAAATATCCTATCATATGATCAATCCTATAACAGGCTTTTCCTAACCTCACTTACTGAGATGCCCCAGAATGACCTATGGTGTGGTTTCACCTTCATTGAACTTTGTTCAGCTACAGGTATGTTCAGGATGGCAATCTTATAGTGAAATTCAAAAAGTTATATCTGCTAGAATTGTTTGTATTTAAAGCTATAATTGTGTAATGAATTTATTTTTTAATCCAAGTAAATGTATGTATAGAAAAACCATAGAATAAAAGAAAACCATTTGGAAAAAAAAACGTTAATTTAATATCCGTGAAATGAATCATATTAGATATCGTCCTATACTACCTAACAGTTAGTCCAGGGTCCTCTTGTATGCAGATGCTGTCCCACCCAAAATTCTTTACATACACCATACATGGAATAGACTAGATACTCATTAAGCACCTGTTGTCAGTAACAGTGGTTTATTTTTCTATTCAACTAACAGTTATCAAGTACTTCTTAAGTGTTAGGTATCTGTAGCAGGTTGAATTCTTCAGTAACAGACACGGGGAAGAAATATTTGTTAGGACCAAAAGGAAGGTGAAGGAATTAAGATTGGCCAGAAAAAAGAAATTGAACTATGTTGCAGGATGACAAAGTCCTGGCCAATTCATGAGTAGCTCTAAAATAAATATCACCCATTAGTGTCACACATTGGCCTGAAATGTTCATCCTTTATACTTCATTTTTCTCATCCACTAGGTACAGGATGATCTGGGAAAACTGTCACCTCAGGCAGGGTAACTGAAGCTGTAACATTCCTTAAAGGATTTGACAGCTACAAGTGTCTGATGATTACACTTTCTGCAACTGGACAACAACTCCTTCTTCAAGGGAGGAACTGAGTCTCCCAAAGTGTCTAACTATTCATTTGCTGTTACATACGAGTTACTCATTCAAAATGAACATAAAACTAGATAGCAATTAAGAAATATCAAGAAGTAATAAGAAATATAAAAACCAAGCTGTAATACACAAGTGAATTAAAAATTATTTTTGTTTTACATATTTTTTCAACAAGGGCTACTTTATGTTGTAGGGGTTTCTCTATATTTCTCTGCACAGCTGCAATAGTCTGACAGCTAACTACCCGGTTCTCCACTCTTTATTATTTATTTCAAGACAGCCATTGTTGATTTGTTAATTTTTTTCTTTGTAACTCTTAATCCCATTGTGATTAAGCATCTCTCATATTTATGGGCAATTTTCATTCTGTTTAGTTGCCTCAGAATTATATTGTCCCGGGTATTAAAATTCATGACATAAATAATCAAAAGTAAGAGCGTAGAAAGTCTTCAGATGTCACCAGCAATAAAATATGCAAGTAAAATCTGTGACAGAAATTTAACATTTACAAAACACTAGGAAATTATGTATCAGAATTTCCCTTAAGTATCTCAATGACCTGTCACTGGCTTATTTTATTTTATTGTTATTTTTTCTTTTCAGAGATTGTATTATTTATTCACAGCACTATGGCAAAAGTGGATTTTTTTTAGGTCTCTTTAAACCTACATGAAACATATATTTCATGCAAACATGAAGGCTCACACATAAGTACATAAACACATACTGGCATGCACTTCCCACAGGTATTGTGCCTACAGGTGGTGTATGTACAGTTATAAATCAATTGTTTAGGGAGAACGTAAAGAAGCGGAAAGTGTGCATTGGGATTCAAATGGTCCAAGAGAGAAGAGAAATGGGAAAGGAAGCTGGAGTGATAGGAACATATTTAGTGAGATCTGACCTGAAATTGTACTTGGCACTATATATTTAATTTAATTTAATTTAATTTAATTTAATTTAATTTAATTTACTTCAGCAGTATTGAGGTACATTTAATATAAAGAAAAGTTACATAATTATCATACACATTTTGATGAGTTTATTAAATATAAGCATGCATCCATTACACCATGGTATCATGCAGATATCCCACAATCAAGGTATTAATCTTATTCATCACCTCCAAAAAATTCCTCATATCTCTTGCTTTGTGTGTAAGGGCGTGTGTGTAAGTACACAGCATGAGATCTACCCACTTAAATTCGTAAGTGCACAGCACCATATTGTCAACTAAAGTTAATATGATTATGTTGTTCAGCAGATATCTAGAAATTAGTTATCTTGTATGACTAAATCTATACAACTGTTCCTCAATTCCTTGAACAACTGTTCCACAATTCCTTCCCCCCTCATCCGCTGGTATCCACCATTCTATTCACTGTCTCTATGAATTTGACTGTTTTAGATACATACCTTATTTAAGTGGGATCATGCAGTATTTGTCCTTCCGTGTCTAGCTTATTTCTCTTATCATAGCATCTTCCAGGGCCATCATGTTATTGTAAATGGTAGGATTACCTTCTTTTATAAGAATAAAGAATATTCCATTATACGAGTATACAACATTCACTTTATTAATTCATCTATTAATGGATAATTAGGTTGTTTTCATAACTTGGCTTTGTAAATAATGCAAGAATAATCATGGGATTGCAGATAATTCTTTGTGATTATGATTTAAGCTTTTTCAAACATATACCCCGAGGTGCAATTGTTGGATCATATGATAGCTCTATTTTTAATTTTTTGAGAAACATCCATACTATTTTCCATAGTGACTGCATCACTTTACATTCTCACCAAGAATTTACAAAGGCCCCAGTTTCTCCACACCAATGTTTATTGTCTTTTATTTCTTTGATAATAGTCATCCTAACATCTATTATTACCATGTTTGCCCGAAAATAAGACCTAACTGGAAAATAAGACCTAGCATGATTTTTCAGGATGACATCCCTTGAACATAAGCCCTAATGCATCTTTTGGAGCAAAATTAATATAAGATCCGATCTTATTTTGGGGATAAATGGTATTTAGGATATCAGCCATCTGATTGGGTGACATTTCATTGTTTTGTTTTGCATTTCTCAGATGATTAGTGATGTTGAACATATTTTCATGTACCTGTTAGCCATTTACATGTCTTCTTTGGACAAATGTTTATTCAAATTCTCCATCCATTTTTTAATTGGGCTTTTGCTTTTCTTGATTTATTTATGTATTTATTCATTTATGTATTTTTGCTAATAATTTGTAGGAGTTCCTTATATATTTTAGAAATGAACTCCTTATCTTATACATATTTTGCAAATATTTTCTCTCACTTTGTAGGTTACCTTTTGATTCTGTTGATTGTTTCCTTTGTTGTGCAATGCTTTGTAGTTTGATATAGTTCTACTTGCTAGCTTCCCTTTTGTTGTCTGTGTTTTTACTGTCGTATCCATGAGATCATTGTGAAGACCAATGTCATGAAGGTTTTCCCTTATTAACAAAACATTAGCTAGACTAATTAAGAGAAAAAGACAGAAGATTCAAATAAATAAAATTACAAATGAAGGAAAAAATCATTACAACTGATGCCACAGACTAAAACAGATCATAACAGAATACTGTGAACAATTTATGCCTACAAACTGAATAATTTGGAATAAATGGATAAATTCCTAGCAACATTATCCTACCATGACTGAATCATAAAGAAATAGAAAATCTGAACAGACCATAATGAGTAAGAAGACAATCAATAATCAAAACCTCCCAACTAAAGAAAGTCAGAAACAGACAATTTCATTCACTTCTCCAACATAAATGTATTAACTATGTGTTATTTGTGTTTTACAAATGAGAAAGCTGAATACTAGAGATGTTAAATAACATACAGCCAGGATACCAAAACACAGATTGTCTGACTCCTAAATCATTGTCTATTTACCACTATGTTGGTTCTAAAGCCTGGTACAGGTGACATGCTACTTAACTGACCAAGTTTCAACTTTAAATTTTCAGTTTAAAATTTACTCAATGATATATTAATAGTACCTCACCACTACATTAGTTTAAATTCATCTTCTTTCTCTGAGCTCCCTTTAAAAAACTTCCCTAGAAGTTTTCTATGACCCTCTTTTATTTGTATTTCTTTAATCTCCATCAAAGGCTTCTTTACATATGGAGCTAGTAGCTACCTCTTAAATTATAGGTTAATTTTTTTTCAAAAATCTCTTTCTGATTTACGATGTAGCATGTATCTTACAAATAACTCATATTTGAGGTGCCCAAGTGTGTATTCATAAGCAATTCAACCAAGTCAGTTTTTCCCAACGACTTCCTATTTCTGGAGGCAACGTCACCATTTTTCTACAGATGAAAATGTGGGCCCCTCTTTACCATGACACTTTCTCCTTTTCCTTCTTTAGACAATTAGTTGACGTTATGTTTACCCTTTATTTGCATTCCTACAAACATCGTCAAGGTCAATCCATTGTTAAATCTTAAAACAACTATCAAAATAAATATCTTTCCAGTCATTTTTCATCTAATATATTCTACTGAACCTGGTCTGTCTAAATGCATAATATATCAGCAGGATCTTCCTCTTAAAAATTATCAGGGATTCTTTATAGCCTAGTGATAACTCCAAATCTCCTATCCTGCCACTGAATGCCTTCCAATGTTTTTCATGGCATTCTTTTCACCAAGAATGCTGTTTCTTTTTTATCAGCAATCAATGCTTTCCACTTGCCCACGTGCGGTTGAAACCTCATCTCCTACTTCTCATCCAGTAAAGAATGGCTTGTTTTTATTCTGCTGTAACATAGAACTCTTTTGTACCTCTCTTAAATAGTTACTAAATGCTTCCTTAGAGAATGGGTGCTATCTTCTACTCTGCTATATATAATACTTAAGGGCTGAGATGTTGCCACTCTTAACTCTTGGTTGGCCAGCCATTCTCAACAGGATTTCCCCTTCATCTCATCATGAATGTGAATTGCTCAAATTCTCTGTATTATGTCAGGTTCACCAGAAACAAGGCCTATAAAAGTGATTTATTCAGGGGATACATTCAAGTAAAGAAAGTAAGGTTAAGGGGGGAAATACTAGGCTGGATGTTGTTTCAACTACAGATTAGATTCCACCTGCTCTCACAGGGAGCTCTAGAGTACAAATCACATCACAGAGTTCTTCCCACTTATAGCAAGCAAGATGGACTTTGGTAACTAACCTCTGTCAGTTCATCATTGGCATGAGAATTCCTCCCACTCTTGGAGGTAAGAATGTGTCATGTCCTGGATGAGGTGATTCCTATTGGGCTGTGAGCAATCTCCAGGGAATATGACAGCTAAAAGTCATTGGAAGCCCCTAGAAAATGTATATATAAAACCAGAAAAGAGGTCTGGCCAAGGCACCAACATATATTACAATTACAGTACATCTCGGGCACTATACAGATCAACCTACTTTTCTTATTAAGTTTCAACTTAGTTTTTAGTCAGTTTACTTCATTGGACTTATATGGGAGCTGCTTCTTCGGGATTTTAGATAATCAAAATTTCTAGGAAAAAAAATCAAGAATAGAGTGAGACAAAGTAAATTCCTTATTGCTGATTTGATCATAAATTTCTAAATGATACTCATCATCTCCCACCTCCATTACTCATGCAAGATTCCATTCATCTGGACTAGCATTTCTGATCTTCTGGCAGGAGGGCCCCAATGTGCTGCTGGTGGTCATAGATTTAAGTTTAATGGAAATCTTACATGTCCCTTTGTGTAAGTGTCTCCCTATAAAAACCAAAACCTTCAGCCACAGAACCTAAAATTAGTTGGGTGGGAAGCACAGATACTCCAAGTGGATCACTGACAGTGATGGTGAATCAAACACTTCCATTGCTACCCCTTGGTTTCCAGAGTTATGTATTGTCTTGGCATAAAATTAACCCCTGGTTGTTCACCGAATGTAAACTAGTTTACTAGACTCTATAACAGTAACAAAAGATTTATTGACATTCAAAGAGAGACAATTCTGGCTAAGGGAAGTTTTTCCAGGACAGAGCTGGATAGGGGCAGTTGAACCAATGAGAAGGAGTGCTAGGGTTTGATATTTTTCTATGCAGGATATACAGTGCTAGTCAGCTTGCAGGGGGGCTACCATTACAGTTGTCTTCTTCTGGGAACTCTTCTATTCCCATCTACGATGGATGTCAGTTTGGAGGGATTGCTGTTGTGATTGGGAACCATTCTGTTCCCATCTATGATGGGTGTTTGTTAGCTTGCAGGGATTTGCTGTTGCCATTGGGAACTATTTTTTCCCCACCTATGTTGAATGCATGGTGTTTGTCAGCCTGCGGGTGTAGTGCTAGCTAGGGGAGATAGAGCTAGGAGGTTAATGTTTAAACTTGTTCCTGTTAGCCCACAAGCTTGCTCCTGTTAACTTTGCCGGTCTCATCCTGCCAGCTCACAAGACTGCTCCTGTTAGCTGTTTACTTGTCTTACCATGTATGTTACCTCTTGGGGAAATAACATGAAGTAATGATCACTTTTAAGGTGTTATTTTCAAGTAAGCGTCACAAAAGCCTTCAACATGTCATTTCACTCTTATGCCAAGCTACCAGTTTGTAAATAAACACAACAAATATAACTCTATCCTTCCAATAGCTTGAGCCAAATACAGTCATCTTTGACTCCTGAATTTCTTGAACATACTCTATCCCTTTCATTATCACATCCTATTAGTTTTGCATTCAAAATATATTCAGAGTTTCATTACTGCTCAATGCCTCCTTTGCTAACTCTGTAATCCAAACCACAACAATCCCTTACTTCTGGGCCATCAAACTGAGTATCCTTTATTTGACCCTTGTCCCATCACCCAACTGTACTCCTAATACCAAGTCTGATGTTTTCTAAAACATGTAAGTGCATATCAGTTTTCTGTTCCAATCCCACCAATGGCTTTCTTTCTTGTTCAGAATAAAATCCAATTTTTTTTATGAAAATCTACAAGGCAAACTTTGTAACCAAACAACTTACATTTAAATCACATATTTGTATGTTATTATTTGTGTGAAATAAGCAAGCGAATACAATTATTTCTGTTTCAGTATAGTATTGAGATAATTATATGAGTCAGTGTATATTATATACTTATACCTGTGCCTGATGCTGAATGAAACTACATAAAGTTTAGGTAATATGTTTGTTGTTTCTGTTCTTATTATTAGTGGTGTTTTTTAAATTTATTTATTTACTGTATTTATTATTCAAACAAATATTGTTCTTGTCATGAGATTCTCAAAAAATCAGAAATATGATTATTTAATGGTGATGCAATATTCCATTTCATATCATGCCATTTAATTTCTTTCATCTATTCATTCAATCATTTGCCCTATCTAGGTATTACAGCAGCTGCTAGAAAAAAAACTTTGATGAAAACAAGTTTATATGAGGCAGAAATCAATAACATAAAACAAGGAACACATGCATGACATACATCATTGAATATGTTCATTATTCTCTCTGACAGTTTCACCAAAGTGTGTGTTTGTGTGTATGTATATATATATATTTTTTTCCACCAGATATCATGCTGAACTACTTAATGCTGTAGTAAAAATATTCTAGTGAGAGGCTTTTATGAATACGGGGAATATGACAAAGTCTCATCCATTCCTTTCTTTCATTGTATATGCTGTGCTTAAGGGGAGAATTGGGTCCAAGTAGAGGTTAAATTTTATTTCCTTCTATATAACTTTTACATGTGCCAAGGGTGCTATGTACAGAAATAATGTTGCTGTCTAGTCACTTCTCAGCTACCAGTAGTCATGATTAAAGTGTAAATTGCATGAACCACATAAGACATCAGAGACTAATCTATATGAAGGATATCAGTATCATATGTTCCACTGCTCAGCTTATGACATGGAAACAGAAAAAATGATTGTTTCCCTGAATGAAACTTCCAGTAAGTGATTGAAATGAATGCTTATTTATTTTTAAATCTTAAATGCATGCCCTTTTATTTTTCCTTATTTTAATATTTACCTAATTTTCTTTATTATAAGGAAAATATTAAATTAAATTATGTCTTCACCACCTTCCCACTCATGCCAACAGTTTACCTCTTGGGCATTTTGTCACTGAAAAATGGTCACCATATTAAATGACTTAATTTAGGCATGAAGCTGCAGAAATAAGTTTTTGGGAAAAAACACTATAATATTTAAAAGGGGTAAAATAGATTTTCTTCTTTTGAACTATAATTGTATCAAAAAGTTTTACTAATTTTCACTCAGACACAAAGATTTTTTGAGCTGCCGCTCCTCACTTAAATTAAACGTTGGGGCGAGGGGAGACTTCTGTCTTTGCAAGGGCATCAAGATATATTTATTTTTAGGACAATATTTCTTAGATACATTTACATATGTAGATAATTTATTCCCTTGAAAACCAGGAAATGGGAGCCAAAAGGAAAGTATTGCATTTTCTCTCCTAATGTAAGACTTTCCTTGGAGCCTAGAGAGTAGAGTATTGTAGTGACACAACAAAGCTGAAAGATCTCTATAAGAATAATAATAAATGGCTATAAAACAGTCCCCCTGGAGACTTGTTCTAGCCCCATTCTTGATATTTTTTGTTTCTCGTATCACAATCTGTAACTAGGAATGGAAATTTGAGTCAGATAACTTACATTTTATCATCATAGGAAAAGAGGTTTAGATCTCCATTGAGTTCTGCCATCATTTGTACCCAACCTCCAGTGAGCATGCAACTGCACTCACAAACATACCCCCCCCCAAACACACACACACACAACTCTTTTACCTAAACCTTCTGAAACTTGGTCTCTGGGAAACCATCTTTCCAAACAATATTCTCCATCACATCTCTAACAACACTAGCAACATGTGCATGGTACATTTGCTTACCTTTTTCTAATCTCAGAATAAAACCAAAATATTCTACTAATTTGCACACAGGATAAAATATTATGTTAGCCTCAACTCCCAACAGACTGAGAGGAGAATCTGTTTTATTATGTCCTACTATTATTCTTTGAAGAGATGACAGACTCTTCAGAATACCTACTAACTGAGCTACATGGTTCACGAAGAGTAAATTTATCACCACTCAGTTGTTCTGATGTGAAAAATGGAACTTAAGTGAAGAAGATGGTGCAAATAACAGCAAAAAGATGGACAATTTAAATATGGTGTGTGTGTGTGTGTGTGTGTGTGTGTGTGTGTGTGTGTAGTCAAATAATATCAGTTGCTATTTTCACATTAAATGAACAATTTCTGGTGGAACTAAATATCCTCTTCCTGATTACTGCTTGTTTTTTAGAACCTCACCCATTTAGCACTTTCTAAAAAAATTGATATTGCAGGAATATTAAACTGTAATTCAAGTTTTAGCTGATATGTTATTTATGCATGTTATTCTAACAGAATAATAACAAGCTCTATTTTCAGAGGAAAAATACATGTATAATAGCTCTGAATATATGTTAAATATCAAGAGGCTTTTGGAAAACTATTTTTTTTTATGAAATGAATGTAAATAGAGCAAATTCAAAGCCAAAAAATTAGGTATGAATTTTAAAACTAAACGAACACTCAAAAGTGGTATAAAATAAATTTTAAAATCTGGGCTATATTTAATAGACAAATTTTTTTCTGTTTTAATTTTTAATACCGTAGCAATGTTTAATGTATAGATAGAAAAATGTGGTCAGGATATAGACAAAAATGTGATCAGGACATTACAGCCAAGCATATTGGGCACATCACAGCTTTTAAGGAGGGAAGAGGGTACAGAAAAGATGCCTGTTCTGTAATCTAAATTAAAAATGCCTATAACAAGCATGGATTCTCAGAGCACCTTAGTAGTTTTTCAGCAGTTTTCTCATATACAGTTTATATAGATGATTCTCTTCACTTTGTCCATACTTTTCATTATATATATTATTTTAAGCTATTAATTTTCTATTATGCAAATGAGTACTGTTCACCAAATATGCTGAGGCCTCAATACATTATCTACTTCCGAGAACAATATAACGTGTCACTGATTTTTGTGAAGGTCGAGATGTGAATGCCTTATTACATTTCCTAATGTGGTCCCAATACCTACAGCCTTGCATTTAGATTCCACTAGAATTTGGCCCAACCATGTAGTCTTCTCCTGTGCTGAATCCATTCACATAGTTGGTGCTCTAAGCCAAATGGATCTTATTGTTCCAGAGCATACCTTCTATCCTTTGCATTCTTCTTGGCTTTTTTTGTTCCTACCATTCTTAATAATGTTGGTCTCAGGAGACCTGTATCTTCTTAAAAATCACTGAGGACCCCAAAACAACATTTGCTTATGTAGGATGTCTATTAGTATCATGTTAGAAATTAAAAATTTAAAATTGTTATTTTTACTACTTTTAAACATGATGATAAATCTATTAAATATCATATAACATACATTCATGAAAATATTTTCCCAAACAAACAAAAACATTAGCAAGCAGAAAAGCATCATTTTACATTTCTGAAAATTTATTTAATGTTTATCTTCAGAGAAGACAGCTGAAAATGAATATCTGCTACAGAATTCAATCTGCTGTATAATATGTTGTTCTGATGAAAATACATAATATAAATCAGGAATCACACAGAGGGTTATTAGAAAAACGAGGACCATTTTAACAGTTTTTCAGTAATTTTGAATATTCTTTGATACTGTACCAAAACTTCGCAATTTATAATGTGAAATCTGAAATAATATTATTGATTTTTTAAAAGTCTGTTATATTAACATCTATTGGTTTCTCTCACAGTTTGAATGGGTCTTATACCCTCACATTCTTTTGTGCCACAATGCATTGGTTATTTGAAAAATATTGGTTCACTAAACTGAAGTTCTTACAAATGTTGGTATATTTCTTTAGAAATATTTAAAAGACTCAAACATTAATATTACCACCAGCGTTATCAAAATTATCTTTAAGTGTCGGAAAATGTCAAACTCATGGTGGCAGTTACAAGTTTTCCAAAATTTTAGTTTTTGCTTGAAAGCATGGACTTCATTATTTGCAACACAGTGTTAATTTTCTTTGATGTTACAGTGAGTATTCAATCTTGGAGAGCCTCAGATTTCAGTCTTTGACCTTTCTTCTCTGTTCTCACTCTTGAAGTAGTATCATCTACCCCATTGTGTTAAATACCATTTATATACTGATAACTTTTAAATGCATATTTCAAGAGTACTTCATTCATTTTTGAGAAAATCTATTATAATTACCCAGACCATAGTTTGTGTCTATCATTCTTCCAAAAAAAAATGGAGTTTCTTGAACAAAATGTTTAGTTCAGCTCACAAATCAAACTACCACATATGTGCTTTCATTCTAAATAAAGAAAATGAACTTTATTATGCAATAGAACTGATTTCTATTTATTTCCAATTTTGTCATAAAAATATTTAAAATATATATACTCAGGACTAGAGTATAATTTTTATTTTTCAGTGTTTTTTCAAGTCTTTTGTAAGTCCTCTCTTTGTTGTGTTTTATTTTTACCTGTGTGGCAGTGAAGAATACAATGACAATGAGTACATTTTGGTGCCACTGCCTTAATTTGTGCTACATCACTAGCTGTTTTTATCCGCCATTGCTTTTGCACCATCATGTCAAGTGTCAACACAATGAAAAAGACATAACAGCTTAGCAGTATTATGAAAATAAGCCTGACTTTGCAAACTTCCTGGAGTAATCTTGGGGCTCACACTAGGATCGGTGGAACATACAGTGAAAACCAGTGGCTTACATTATTTTCTCTGTTTAGCATGCCTTGGCATCTCGGGTTTTCCAATCCCCATTATATTCATCCTTACATTTTAAGAACAGTTAAATCATTACTTCCACCATGAAATCTTTCCAGACATTTCGAGTTAATAGTGATGTCTTTTGTATTCAAATGCATAAACATTTTATGCTGTTTCCTAGAAATGAGACGATAAAGAGATTCATTCTCCACTCTTGACAAAGTCACATTCTATTAGGGAATATTCATTTCTGAAACAATAGCAGCAAACAATTACAGCAAAATGTGGTGCAAGCAAACACAGATACACAAAGCCTTAATGGAACGTACACATATGGTTTGGTAGGTGCCCATCTTAAAGCCATATATATATATATTTTTTTTTTTTTTGTAAAATAAATAGCATTTGAAACAAGTAGGATTGTGGTGTGGAGAGGGGAACCATATATTTTAAAGAGAACATGCAAAGCTACAGAGGCAAAAATACTAGTCATACATTCAGTGGGTTTAGTGTAAGATGTGTAGAATAAGGAAGGTAGGAGTCAATTGTTAATAGACATTAGTTTTTAGAAATGAATTAAAGTCATTAAGGGAAAGAGGTAAATTTCACAATCCAAAATCACTGGTGATATTTGTAAAGCATCTCAACTATGGGGATAAAAATTCAATATCCATCAATCAGTACAAAAATCACCACTGACTCCAAGAAGTGGCATGTGGCTATAGAGCTTTTGACTGCTACTCATTTTGTGTATTTCCATACACAGATAGTATTGGGGTTATCATTTGATTTCTGATAAGGTGGCACATAGCATCTGAATATTGCAACTAATTATAAAATAACACTTATATAAAATCTAAGTCTGTTTAATTGCTCTACCCATTGTCTTAACATGCCAATGAAGAATACTTTTTATTTGTTTGGTTTTTGGTTCTAAGGAGTTGGATTTTACAGACCTTATAATGGTGACAGAATAACCTGAAAAAGAGGATCTTGCTGAAGAAAATGTAATACAGGTTTCATTTCCTTCTTAGTTTTCTTTCTACATATAGGTCTTATTCTTTGATTCTTGCATAATAAATCAGCATAAATACTTTTATGATCTTTGGATAGTATAAGACTTCATAGCACATTATCTTATCCACAGAATCAAATACACATTAGTTTTTCCAAACTGCCTTCTCTTACCGAAATTTGACATAGACGTTTAACTCTGTCCACCATATACAAGTGGAACTCCAAATTGCTATGCATTCAGCAACCTCTTTTGACACTAACTTTTGCATAGCAGTAATGTAGCTCTTATTAATTTCTTATTAAAAAGGAAAATGTGTTATCTAATATGTTTGTATAAAATTATATTTTACTGTTTAAAACAAGCATATGCAAACGACATACAGAAAAGCTTTATAATTAAAAATCTGAAGAAATATCAAAATTTCATAGTCTGACGTTCTTTTTATATATTTTACCAAAGTAACATTCCTTACATATAATTTTAAATATTCACATATAACTAAATAAGTGAATTCCCTATGGCATCCAATGTCTATTTTTGATGAAGAGAAAAATATCTTAATTTCAATTAATTTTATACATATAGGTCATATATTTTGGTAATTTTTTTTGTTTAATTCCCTTTTTATGAATCTAAATGTGGAGAGATTTAGGCAATTTCCACCTCTGATTATTTCAAATATCTTTCTTTAGATGATACATGTTTCAGTAATAGGACAAAGTGAGCCATATAGGGACATGACTAGCAAAAACTTTTGATTTCTTGCCATATTATTTATTTAAATTGTGTGCCTCACAGTTCCACTTGGTTTAGTTAGATGTCTTCACAAATACTTTGCCAAGGAGAATATCTTTGACATAATACTTAGAAAGTCCACACATCAATCAGGTAGGAAGCTTGGCTTTCTGTACTATACGGCCTATGTAAATGATCTCTTCTTGATCCTAACCACTAAGACTTCCTTCAAGGATTATGTATCTATTTAAGAATACTGATTTCCTGTCCTCATACTCAAAAAATTTCCTATCAACATCTAACTGGCTACTCCCTGCATACTTAAAATATATACCCTAGGACTCTAAGTTTATTAGGAGGATATTAGATAGAAAAATAATTATATCAAAGAATATGAAGAAAATATAACAATGTTTAAGTAGTTACCAGGCATGGCCATTAAGTTTAGTTCATCACATTCTGGAAACCTGAATAAAAATGGAAACATGATAGATTATGTAATTTGCATTATCTGATAAAATGAGCTTAAACTAATTATTTCAGGAAACTCCTTTTTTTTGTAGTGCAAAATGATAAAGACAATGTATCAGCCTAATGGACATTTTATTATTCAACTGAATTGTTAAGACACAGTATGATGGTTTTTTGAGGAGATCTATCATATGGATATTAAACTGCTCAATTGAAGTCACATCACAGTGAGTTAGGTACCAAAAACCTAACCAATTTGTGGACATAGAATGACCTTCATCATTTAAGAAAATTCATTTTGCAAGTGGTTATTTAATTTAAAAATATACTGAAAAATAATAGATGGGTAAATGCATTAAGTAGCCTCCTGTAAGAGATACTCTAAATTCTTGACAACAATAATTGCTCTTTCATTTTTGGGGGAAGGGTGCAGTGGGGCAAATAGCAACTTTGATTTTGGACTTTTATCATTTTGTTCACAATTTAATTCAGGAAATATTTATAAGTATTACTAAGTTGACAAGGTTCACAAGGCTTTGCGAGGGCCTGAGGACACAAAGTTTCTGCACTGTCCATTTTTATCAAGGTTATGAAGCTGGACTTAAGTTGCCCTGGGAGGTGACACTCTCGATGCAGTGAACCTATCACCTTCTTCCAAAAGCAGTTTGTGTTGAGAGACTCACTATGCAGTATAATAGCCAAGAGGGGGATTTAAAAATATATTTCATTTGTCGAAAAAGTAGTGAATACTTTCAATATAGGAAGACACAGTCTAGGAGATGAACCTGTAGTGTACATTTCTTCCTTTTTTATTCTACTTCCAAGTAAGAAATATATTCATAAAAAATCCAGTTTGACAATCAAAGTGTGACTTTGTCTACAGAATTCACATAGCTTTGCTCTCTCCTGTATAATTCTA
The DNA here is from genome assembly GCF_964194185.1 of Rhinolophus hipposideros. NCBI lineage: Eukaryota > Metazoa > Chordata > Mammalia > Chiroptera > Rhinolophidae > Rhinolophus > Rhinolophus hipposideros. The sequence continues at coordinate 93,439,735 of NC_138048.1, forward strand.
GTATATATGATATCTATTAGGAAAAAAAAATCTAAACTCAGAGCACAGTAGCCTCAGTATTTTTCCCAGTCCTCAGGATGTACCACTCATTTTTCTGTCTCAAGAATCATTTCATCTAAACTAGTTGTTTCAGTGTATCAACGTCAGTCACTCCTTAATCCCCTGAAGATAACACTGGGAAGAGTGAAATAAAATGAAAGCTATAATCCCTCTTTCTTTCATATCTCTATTTTGAGAGTGTGGAGATCACTTGATACTACATTTTCTACATCACAGAGTGAGTAAAGCAGAAAAATACATGTTTCTTATCTGTAAATAGTATCCGCTGAATTCATAAGTCCATGAATTTCCAGCCACAGGACTGAGTATCCTCTACGTCGTGCAGCCAGTACATTCGAATTCCCTCTTAGCACAGCTTCCAAGAGCATGAATCTATCATTTGGAGCTGAGCTACATGAAGATTCACCACCGTTCTGGGCAATTGGATCTTGGTAACATCGCTGTATTTCCTGAATTGGATGCCAATAAATTATCCGTGAGTGACTTTAAAGTGGCTGATTGGCTTCGACTCACTTAGAGATATGCTTTTCTGCTATAATTGAGTGTTGCCCTTAAGCTGAAAAATTGGCAGCCTGAGCACGTGTTTGGTAGAAATAATACCCTTGGTCTCTAGGGTTGGGTTTTGACTACACTCCACCATTATGCCTTGAGTAGGGAGAGTTACTTATTTTTTTTTTCAAATTGTACATAAAGAATGTATGCCAAAGAATGGTAGGCAGAGAAAGAAGCCTTCCCTGACTACCAAAAAGAAAGAAAGAAAAATTTACCTGACTGATCTCCCAAGAAGAAAATTCCACTTAATTTAAGCTATCATTTCAATTTAATTTTGTTGCTTTGAGCTCTGTATATCCAGATGTCTAATGTGTCAGTTTATTTAACTGGCCAAATGTTTTTGGAAGTACAATGTTCTATTACCATGACCAAATCAGGGGGGGAAAATGCCTTTAATCATTTAAATTTGCACATTCATTGTAAAATATGTATCAATCATGACTATATGTGTGAGGCACTGTGCTTCTTAGGTAATCAAAGATAAATTAAATGAGTTTCCTCTCATCCAGTGCATTGCAGTTTAGTGGAGGAGATAGATATATAAACCAATACCACCAAGGGATTTGCCCTGTAACAGACGTTTGGATTAGTACAATGGTGAAGCACGCAAGAGAAAGTACTATTTCTATTTTAGAAGGTATAGACGCCTTCCCAGAGGAGGTGACGTGAGCTTCAAAACTCATTATTTACTTATCCATTCATTTTAATGGAACTTACTATCCAATGCAGTTTCACTTTCTTCTTTAATTACTTTTTTTTTTCCCCCCTGATGCCCTATTACTGAGGCTGAGGCTTTAGGTTGATTTTTTTTTTTTTTTCCAGATGAGAGGAGAAGGATCATCTGAATCAAATTAGCTCTCATTGTTCAGTTTTGAGTGTCAGAGAAGAAATCTGTGACCTTTTCAGCAAGATGGCAGCATTGAAAATCAAGCTTTACCAGGTGGGAGAAGAAGAGAAAGATTTACTTAAGTTAATATGTTAATAGCAAACTCAAGACACTAGGTAACAATGTTATTATATACCCAGGATAGAAAGCAGTAGAAGGATGATGGGAAGAGGAATAAAGTGAAACACTATTTTGTAGTGCAAAATAAGACACATTTGGGGTTAGGCTTCAGGAGAGGGGTCATTTGAAACATCCAGATGGGTGTGTGTAGGAAGCTGGCTCAAAGATATTAGGGAGGGAACAGCTGGAGTCATGTCTCATGGAAATTCAAAGAAAAAAGTTGCCAGAGTCTAATGTGAAAATAAGACAAAATAGCATTATAGAGCACTAGGTGTTGGAGATAGACAGAGGAGCCTGAGGAAGTGCCCTGGGTTCCCTGTGGTTTTCAGAAAACCTAGGGGTACTTGAATATTCAAGTGAAAGTACACAGGTTTCTAAGAAGACTGGTAAATTGTAAGAGGCTTGGGGTCATGACAAAGAGAACGTCATCAACAAGGCTTAAGAGACTAAGAGCAAATAGCTGAGACCACTGGCTTTGGGAACATGCATATCAGTCCCAGGCCATTTTGGATACCCCCTAGTTAGCAGTACAGGCAGTATATTAGATCAGTCACTCCCCTGAGAATGATGAGAACCAAAAGTCACCTTTATGGTTCACAAGACTGCCTTTTCTCAAGTGCCAATAAGTATTCCAATGCTTTACACACCTGGCAACCATTGTAGGCAGGCCATGGTAGAATGTAACGTGTGCAGAATGAAGACAACGTTTCATTTGAAAGACCCTATTCAAACCAGCCCCAATAGAGCACTGGACACTAAACAGACTGAGAACACATACTTAAGTTTCTCTTGATTGGGAAATTCTTCAAATGCATGATTAAATCTGGCTGGAGACCAGTGGAATAGCAGCTCTTAAGGGAAACCAGATCAGTCATAAAGAACAGAGAAGCCACACTTTCTGTTATCGATGTTGGGTTAGAGTGAATGAATCTGCGATGTCACTTTCTCTGTATTGACTATACAGAGTCATCACTCCAGCAACTGGAAATATCATTGTTGGACAAGATAAGTAAAGGTCTTTTCTCATGGAGTTCACATTGAAGCAGGAAATGTAGACAGTACAAACATGATATTAAAATAAAACATTGGGGCCTCCTATATTAAGAGAGTGTCTTATGGGAGTACATAGGTGGGACACATAACCAAACCTTTTTAGTAGGGAGTTGCTAAGAAAGACTCCCAAGAAGGTCATTTCTGAGAGGAGGCATAAAGGATGCATTCACACACCATCAGTCAGACTGGCCTTAGAATTGTGAGTGCAGAGATTGCTAGGTCTCATGCGCAGTCATTTCAAAGGCATCGATCCCGTCTACAAATACCCTCAGGCACAGGCAGGGTCCTAAGTCATCTCTTCAGATTATGCGATGTCTCCTTATTTATCTGAACAGTGTTTCGGTGAAAGCATGCCAGACACACTGGATTGAACTGTCTAATTTATTATCCTGTCACAGAAGAAGATGTCAGCTAGCTGGAGGTGTTGCATGCCAGGACGCAAGGTTCTCTCCTTAGACCTGTCCATTTCAACGGGTTCATCAATAATCACAAGGAAGATATAAGGGGTGTGATAGTTAAGTCATGACAAGGACAAAGCAGAGGGGACAGTGAATACAATAAAAGACAGAGTTAGGATCCAAAAAATTTTAATTCCCTCAAACCATTTTAGAGACAGAAATAGTTCCTGAACTTTGATCCTGAAGCATGCAACTGTGAAAGTATAAATATCACTAGATAAATCTTAACAACACCATATGTGGGAAAAGAAAAAAGAACACAAATTGAAGTTAAAGATTTAATCAATAGTACACTCAGTGGAAACCAACAGTGTGACTCCTATCAGCCTAATTTAATGGAATATTTTAGTCATTGTTAATAGAAACACAATATCTAAAAGAAAGGAATCAAAATCCCTTTCATGCACTTTGTTTTCAGGTCAGATTTAGAATATTGCCTGGGTCTGAGTTCTATACTTAATTTATACAAATTGGAATATTTGCTGTGTCAATAAATGTTTTGTGAGTGCTTATTATGTATAAATCATTGTACCATTGACTCAGGATAAATAGTCTCTTGGTATTTAAGAGAACAAGTTAGTAATCTTTATTGATATATATTCAGAAAAACTCAGCTAGATTGGGCTGGTAGAAGTGGAGTTTGGCAGAGGACAAAGGTCTGTGAAATACCAGAATTATGATGAAAGATAACTGAAATTTGAAAATATGGCAGAATTTCGAGAGATTAAGAAAGTGAAGAACAATAGGAAAACTTTTAAGGGTTCAGGCACTGTACTAATATATTTATTGTTTAAAATTTTACTCTAGTTATAAATGTAGTATTTCCCATTCCTTCAGGTACAAACTTCTTTCTAAGGGAATTCTTTTTGACAATAGAAAATTAATTGATTACAGCATTGAACATAGTTTTTTTCAATATTTGTCCTCAGTTGCAAATTAGCTAGTAGGGTTTGACTTCAATGCTGTGAGAGGAAGGAGCAAAAAATACCTATCAAAGGAACATTTTAGGAGTTACACAAAATGCTAAAATCCAGCACATTCTAAAGGCTTACTTCCTTCAAGCATCAATAAATCAAGAAAACACACTTGATGACCTTTATATCCTAGGTGAAAGTTTTCCAGTTCCACTTGGCAAAGCAAAACTTCCCCTTTTAAAAGATAGTTCTTTCTTTAATGTAGAATATTTTATTGCACTTCTCTGGTATTATTATTCTAACATTATTTCCACAAAATTCATTGAGCAAAATTAAATACAATGTGCATAAAAATGCCTAAAAGATTTCAAACTCAAATTAAAGAGCACTGAAGAAGAAGGAACATAACATGATGATCTCTGACCAAACTCTTTGAGCTTTTCCCATGCCTTAGTATAAGAGCCACAAGGCTGGGGAAACGCAAGGTCAAGCGTGCCCTTCAACCATGGAAGGCATTCTCTATCCACCCCCCCAAATCCCTTTACTGAACTGGTAGAGAAATCTATCAACTGCGTATTTTTTTTTTTCAAAATACACTCTTCTTCCTATAATGTGCTAACATTTTTCTAGGTATTGGAAATACAAAGAAAAATACAATGGCCCTTGCCTTTAAATATTTCACAGAATTGTATTCAGGGAAGTAAACAATTATGATATAACTTCCATAGCACAAGTATGTACATTCCATAGCATATTAAAGACAGAGGATAATAGAAGACCACTTAACTCAGTGAGAAGGAAGACCAAGGACTGTTTGCTGGAAAACCTGACATGACCTGAACCTGGAAGTATAGGAGTTAGTGACCCAGGAGGACCTGGTGAAGCAAGTCCCTGTCAATAGTAAAAAAATTACAAAGTCCCAGAAGCAGATGAAATAACTAAATACTATGTCTCAGAATATTGGTTTTGGACTCACAAAATTAATCTCAATCAAATCAAGATTCAGTTTAGAGATTAAAATATGTCTGACTCTATAAGTTGAAGGCAAGTGTCAGAAGTGTAAAGAAAGGAAGGATACATGTAATGGAAATCGGACAGAGATGGAAGTTGTTACTATTACAGTCATTTTGTTAGTTTGTTCTTTGTATTTTTGTAGTGGGTTTATACATAATTTTAATATTCCAGAGCAGACTTTCAAAATGGGGTGGATTAGTGACTAAAGGGTGATCTATATACTTTTTATAAAACTTGCTTAAATTTCTCATAATGTAAAATAAGAGGAAAATGATGGAATTTATCCTCATATAAAAGAGCAATACTGCCCATTCCGATATCTCATTTTTCAACTATCAGGGTTGTTTCTGCCTTTCTCCTTTTATTTATGTAAAGAGAAATGCAGAGACTGCAGAAATGGGGTAAGAAAACCTTGTTAAACTTTTTCAACAATTCATGTTATAATGTTCAAAGCAATTACTTTTGCTGTCAGCAGGAATAAAATTTACTACCATTGGAGAGTGCAAAGAATAAAATGTATTGCTAAGAATTACAACATAAGCTGCATGCAAATAACCCCGCAAGTTCTAAGGGCTTGTCTTCCCTTATTTGTACAGCTGAGGCTTCAGTCATTAGTTGCTGAGGCTTTTTTTTCTTTAATTCCCTAGAAGCTGGAGCAGAATTTTACCATCGCATTTGCTAATGCCTACCATCTTGAGGGGAAATATTTTTGGTGCTCTTTTACAAAAAGAAATATTTGTTTCTAAACAAATCACATATTAAGAACATTGTGCTATCAAAAATAATGGAAATTATACAAACTATATTTTTTCAGACAAATGTTTGGATTTGACCCTTGAGGCAAGTTTGAGTGTAAACTTTAATCTACTGTTCTCAAAAGACATGTGGATCTTTCATTGAAAACTCTTATTATTCATGCCCATTTCTATATGAGAGTAATATATAATCCCAAAACAATGTAACTGCTTGACTTCCAACCCCAAAGTCTTATCAGGTCAAAGTTCATCCATTCTTTCAGTCAATACTAATAAATAATGACAAATGCACATAGTTTAACAAGTCAAAAAAAATCTCCAAAAATTCTCTGTTGTTATTAAATAACAGAGAGCAGTCCTGTACTTGATAATCTTTCTCCCTCAGGTACAACACTTTTAGCAGTCTCATCTCATGTGTAAGGTCCACGTGTTATAAATATCTTGTATTTGGTCAGGAAAACAGAACCCAGTCTACATTTTCCATAGGAATGGTTTAATACTGGGATTCAGAGACTTACACAATTGCTAGCCTAGGGATCAGTTAGGCAAGTGGGTCCAGAATATCTTGTCCTGTAATATGGAAGTGAACAGTTTTCAAGGGCTCTCACTAAAGCCACTGCAAATCTCAAACACCTCTGGAAAGCTTCCCTCTGACTATTTCAAACTATGGTACCAGGACAGGTGATTCTCCTGTCCCTAACGGGAAAGCAGGTAAACGTCAACTGGGTCCTGTCATCGAGACCTCTAATTTCTCTTCATACGGGTAAGGAGATTCTAGAAAATGTAGTTCTAGGTTTCTTCTGTGCAAAACAGATGTTAAAATTCATTTAACAGATATGTATGACTAATGTGCTTATGAGTGTTTCTATTTTCATACCTTTTTCCCGATGATAATTATTGTTATTTTTTCATATTCATTTTCAGTTTCTTAATTATCACATACCGAGTTCTGAAACACCTCCTAGTAATTTTTATACACGTTGAATCCACCAGATAATTTATCATTTCCAGTCACTAATCATGGAAAGCACTAGCGGTGCCAATCTGGAATATTTCTACTTGCTCTAATCTGGAATATTTCTAATGTCATTTCTAATGACATTTCTAATGTCAAAGCTATTATTATTGTTCATTTTCTTCTGGTATGCTTTTTCAGATCCTTTTTGGTTTTGTGGGTGGAATAACTTCCCTTTCTTAGTAGAGAATATCAATTAATTATAATTTTTGTCTTGTTTTGAAAAATGTTTCTGCATTAAACATTTTAACTGTATTCAGTTTCCTCCAATATTCTCAACATTTTGCATGCTCTTTTGGTTTGCCTTACATGTTTTAACTGTGGGCAAACCAAAGTAGTTCATTCAAATCTGTGGGCAACCAAAGTAGTTCATTCATATTGCAGAATGAACTCACTGTAAGCTATATGAAGAAGGACGAAAATCGTCAACTAGTGTACTTCGATGAGTCAAATGTTCTTTGTTCATGAATGAATTGCTAACCAGCTTTATTCTATTGATAAAATCTTCTGATGTTTTTCTAGATATGATGGAAGTGGGAGTAGAGGATGTAAACTCTGGCTGCATGAGTTCTGGGGCAAGTAGAGGTAGGTGGCGAGGGAATTTTTCTGCTCTCTAGACAGGGTTTTAATTGAATTACTTATTTTAAGTTCTCAGTCACATCTGTGGCCTCATGGTACCTGAGGTCCCTATGTGTAGGTACTGACTGGTTTCTTTTCCTCAAAATAGCAGCCCTGAATCCCAACATGGAGAAGAGAGCATAAAGGAAGGAGCAGTTGCCTTGCTATGCAGGCTAAAATAGGACACCTGAGGAACGAACTTCTTTGCACATTTTGTTCTATCTTTCTATTTTAATTCCACCATTCAGTACTACTTTATCTGCCTTCCATGCGTCTTATGACAACAGTCTTGAGCCTTCCGTTTTCTTGTAGCAAATTAAATAATTTATCTCTTCTTCTTTTTCTGCCAGCCTACATGTTGCATGTTCCTCTGCTGAGCAGGTTTTCAGTCACAGTGTATATTCTGCTCAACCAGCTGCAGTAGTTTTATGTTCAAATTGATTAAAAAAACACGAACAAACACAATAGGCTTTGTTTGAGTTCAAATTGATTCAGTTTTCAGGCAAATGGTGCAAAAGCAGCATAACATAATGAAGATCTCATCACTCCTGGTTTCAGCTTCTGATGTGCCGGAATTATTCATAACTTTGGAGTACATGGTTATGGGAGATAAGCCTGAGTAGTATAGACCAACTCAGCTTAGAGAAACCACGGATTCTCGGATATCTTCTACTTTTATGTGTATTTTAATCATGTATTCATGCATCTCCTTCAGGTTTGTGACTTGTTACCATTCTCCAGTGCAAGTGCTTCCATGGATATGGTTTATTTATTAATTACAGGTTATTCAGAAAACAAATAAACAAAAATGTATAGATGCTTTGTTTGGAATGTAATGACGTCAGCAAAAGTTTAATTTATCTTGGTTTATTCCTATAAATTCCTTAGCTCAGATAGCTAGTCCTCCTCAGGCAATCTTGAGGTCAGAGAACATAATACAAAGTAGCTTAAATACTTTCATTGGGCAAATCATTCACTCACTTTTCTATCATAAAAAAAAAAATGTATCTACATCTTTGTCTCCTTTACGGTCTTATCCTAGACTTATTGATCCTCTGAGTTTATAACATTCTTTTATTCCCCTTCTTGTCATTTGAGCATAATTAACAAGGGAGATTTGTACTTTTTGATCTACCTTGCGTATCCAGAAGTTCCCACGATTCAAAAACTTTTTTATCACATTCATAGGAAAAAAGATAACATTACAGAGAAGAAATGCTATTCTTATAGATTTTCCAAGATTAGAAAAAATAACAAAAACCAAGGTTAATTATGATTTCGCACCTGCTTAACTCTGCTAAACAAAGCATAAGAGGAAGGAATGTTATAGACCATTCTAAATCCAGCAAATATCTCAAAGCCAACTCTCATTATGAAGTGAATCAAAGAGACCAAACAAAGCCTTTCTGGTTCTTAATACGATTCTTCTTTAGCAGATCTTTTAAAATATATAATGGAACATTTGTCAGTTTCTTTTCACAGATTAATGGTAATAAAATAATAAAAGTAATTGATTATCAGTTAATTCAGAATATTGTTACAAATTAAGTTTTGTCCTGAAATATTTCCTGTAATAGCATGTGACTACTCACTTTCATGCTGCAGTTTTAAGGAAACTCAGAGGTTGCCATTTGCTGAAAGTGTTATCTTTCAAAACACAGGAGTTTTGGAAAAAGAACGAAAAGGCAGTATGTACAAAATTGCTTATATTTTTTTTTTCATTTGGGACTCTTGGCAGAAGTCATACAAAAGTCTTTGTCAAAATGCATTTACATCACTGTTAATATTTTATTGAAAAATATTTTAATATCAGTATAGAAAATTAATGGTTTGCAGTTTTATTACTGGATCATAACAAATAAAACTAATGTGCTGAAGTCTATGAGATCATCTTTCTATTTATTAAAAAATAAATTTCCTATTCAAATATTCAACCTGGTAATTTTATGTGTATGGTATAGAAATAACCAATTCTCAGTATCTAAATGTGGCTTGAATACTCAAACTCTGTGGCCAAACTTTATGTGAAAACAAAACACATTCCCATGAAGAGTCTGTACTTAATAAGAAATTTAAAATTTAAATATCCCTGATGACGATTGTGATCATTACGCTTTAGGAAATTCCAAGCCTTGTAATTGCAAATTTACCAGAACACACCAAAAACCTGTTAAATAGATTGTTGTATTGTGCCAATATTTTATTAGTTTAACACATCTAATTTATTTAATAGGACTTTACAGCCTTATAAAATACATTTTATTTTGGTATACATGCTGCAGTCATTTAAGGAAATTTGTGCACTAGTTTTGACTTCCATTGACACCTTAGGAATTGCCATTTTACTCTAGTATATAATTTCTATGAATAATTTAGTACAGCAAATTGCATTTGTTATGTGAGCTGTTACCTGGAATAGCCAAACTGCAAGGCTAACTGCATAGTCTCAAGACTGCCAAGTTTTTCCCAAGAGGTCTGACACTAATGGAAATTTCAGAAGTTTCTCTATCAAAGTTCAAAAACTCACTGGGAAGACTCACAGAACTCAATGAAATCTAATATAGTCACAGTCACATTTATTACAGGGAGAGGAAACCAGTTAGAATCAACCAAAGGAAGAGATCCACAGGGGAAAATCTGAGAGGGGCGGAAACATAGAGCTTCCAGTTGCCCTTCTCCTGTGTAGACATAGGTAACATTACCTACTCCTGACTTTGATGTATAAGAATACACACAGAATATTGCCAACCAGGGAAGCTCACTGAAGCCTTGGTGTCCATAGTTTTAATTGGGGTTTCATTATGTAGGCAAGATTGATTGATTAGTTGCTCAAGAGTTTAAACTTGGTCTGGAGATTGACTGATTTCATGAAACGAAATTCTCCACCCTGTTAGCACACGGTTTGTCTTTCTGGCATGGTTTGGCTAGCCCCTATCCTACGACCATTAAGTGTGGCTTGACCCACCCCAAGCCATCATCTTGTTAGCATAAACTACCATCCGATTGGACCAAGGGGTTGATCATAAATAATAAAGACACACTCATAGCTCAGGAAATTCCATGCATTTAGAGGTCACCTCCTAGGAGCCAAGATGAAGGTGAGAACTCTTTTTGGACAAGTTCTTATCACATAGCTGTTCATTCTCTTCCTGTCATAAGATCTACTAGGAAATGATGAGAATACCAGTAACAACAAAAGATTACAATAATGTTATAATCATATTGTGATTTCAGTGTGACCATAGAGAATTTTTTTAAACTTCCATTTCAATTTGCAGTTTTAACCTCTGAAATGTTTCTCAGTTTTTAGATGATGTTCACCTGTCTATAAAATATAACAAATACAATATAACAAAACATATGGCATCATAATCAAATAGGAGATGTACAACTACTTTGTCAAGAGGAAACTGATTACTATGTGAAGATGAAGTATAATTTTGGGTTAACAATAAAATAATTTTAAAAATCCAGGTGTTTACTTCACCAGGTGTTATGGGTTGAATTGTCACATCCAAAAATATTTATTCATATCCTAACTACCAATACCTGTGAGTAAGACCTTATTTGGATTAGAATCTTTGCAGATGTCAATTTAAGATGAAGTAATTAGGATGGGCCTTAATCCATTATGTATGATATCTTTATAAGAAGAGAAAGAAAAATGCTATGCAAAGAGACACACAGGGGGATGTCATATGAGGACAGAGGCAGAGATTGGAGTCATGCATCCGTAAGCCACAGAATGCTAAGGATTGATGACTATCACTGACAGCTAGGAAGAAGCAAGGAAGGAGTCTACCCAATGTCAGAGGAGCATGGCCTTACTAAAACCTTAATTTCAGACTTCTAACCTCCAGAAATGTGAGAAAATAAAATTCTGTTGTTTTCAGCCATGTAGTTTGAGGTACTTTGTTATGGTAGCCCTAGGAAATTAATACACAGAGTAAGTATTATTGTGTATATTAAATGAGCATAAGTATTAAAAGAACTTAGACAAAGGCCTGAAATGTAGTGAGCCTATGTAAATGTTTGCTTCTTTAGTCCTTAACAACATGTACTGATTTCCTGAAAATAAAAATAAGTTGGAATATGATTCCAACCTATGGACAACTAATCTAGAAGATTTTATTCTTGGACATAACCTGAAGTATTATACTTTCTAGATAGAAAGCCGAATTTCATATTTTCTACCTATATATAGTTATATTAATAACTGAGAGCTCTACACATTGTTATTTACTGAGGGTTGCAATATTAATAAGTTATCAAAAATTAGACATACCATTACATAAATAACAATATGAACAAACAAGCAGAAACTTATACTGGAAAAGATATAGCAAAACATCAGGAAGAAAAACAAAATAATAAGTTTCTAAGTAAATTTCAACATTTACTAATTAAAATGATTTGTTTTTTTGTGTAGGCACATCTATATGCACATTTCCCAATTTGTAGGGTGAAATTATTTTAGACATGTTTAGCTATAATCAAAATATATTAAACACCCATTATTTTTACCAATATTAATTGAACAGTACTTTTTAAAATAAAGCTAGCAAACCCCTATATAGGAGATTTAATAATCAAAATCCAGTACCCAAACACATAATAATTATCTTCAAATAAGTATGGAGAAAATAATGTATTACACTTTCAGTATGTCAATAATTATATCTGAAAAGGTCTATTTAACAGAGAATATATGCATTTACCATCACTTTATTAAAGATCATGTGATCACAGTTTCATGTTCAATAAACTAGAAACACAAGTTCATTTCTTTCCTTTATTACATCGATGTTTTCTTATACTTCTAAAACACCATAAAGTATAATCAAGTATCTCCACTTCTATAGAAGTGTTGATGAGAAATATAATGATAGGTGGACAGCAGATAAATTATACTTTTATATCAGCTTTTTGGTGTGCGAGAAAATCATTGTTATGCAGATGACGTCAGGGTTTTCTCAATGTTTTATTTTCTTCCATTAGCATAGTCACATATTACTTTTTTTATAAGACGTTCCAAAAGAGTGTATTATATTCACTGTTCGTGAAAAAACACATTTAATATTCCCTGTTTTGCCAAAAATTGAATGTGGCAAAATTAGGATTTGTATCCATAGATATTTAAACTTGCATTTTTTTCTCAATAAGTTTATTTTTAAAGAAATCTTTCATGACCAGAAACCGAGGTGTTTATACTATTTTTATTTGATATAATTGCATTTAAGGTAGTGATGAAAAACACTATTACATTTGAGTTCATGCTTACAAGTACAAAATGTTACCAGGTTTTCTTTCTACAAAAGATGTATTTTCTTGTTTTATTTTCTTCTCTTCATTCAATCAGATATTGTGAAATATTTTCTTGTGATGGTAGTATACATTCTTTTCTACCAGTTGCAGTTTGCATTTTCTATTTAATTATTTTCCCAGATAAATTTGTTTGAAATAAATACTCTAAGTAAATAAGCTATTATACACAGCTCATTTCTATGCACAGGTCAATGGGGTTACAAATAACAGGATCTGTCTTGAAAACAAAGTCTGTGTGTTGAAAGAGGATACCTATTATAATAATTTGGCTAAATCAATATGGCTTCATTCTGTTTTGGCAGGAATGAAAAAGAAAAAAACTCTAAACAGTGTAGCAATGAAAGATTGTATCTAGTCATTCAAAGAGTTTAGAATATTGTGTACATATACATAGATTTTTATCCAGATTATTTTTCTTCATACAATTTATAAATAAGATTTTCTGTTTGGTTACATAGTGTATTAGAATTTTGATAATATTTTTCAAAATATTCCACAGTGCTCACTAGAAAAAAACTACGAAATAGTATTTAGTTAATAATGGATAATTAATAAAATATGTAGTGTACCTTCTAGAGGGAATAGATCTTTAAGACTTACTTTTAATAACAGCTTTCATATATTTAAGGATAGTAAATATGTATCTTAAAATAAAATGAAATGAAATGAAATCAAATACATAAATAAATTCAGAAGAGAAACCAGGTAACTAAAGATACAGGTTCTAGAGGGAAAAAGTACTTCTACCTAAGCTTTTTATTTTGTGTGTGCATGTGATTGTTGTGACCATTTTTTGTTTTGTTTTGAATTGTTTTTTAATTTCATTTTTTTGTCTTCTGGTTGAAGATTCAAACACTGTGAAGCAAGATGTCAGAGAGAAGGTTTGGAAAACTAGGTAAGTCACCCTTCAAAATTCACCTCTGTTTATAAATATTGCCAACTTTTATACAGTTTGCCCTTAACTCATCTCATGAGATGGAGTTATGTGATCAGTCCTTCAATGATCTCAAATCCCTATTCACCTTACAAACTGTGAGAAAGTAGTCCATTCTAGCATACTCTTTGATTCTAATAGTTAATTATTTGAATTGTTGTTAGGGATATTTGAATTTTAAAGATTTATTAAATATAGAACTTCTTAATGTGAATATTTGTAGGAATGACTCATGCTTCAAAGTAACATTATCTTTTTTATATTCAAATCATATTTTCTTCAAGCTGTATTAATTAGAATTCTCCCTAATGCGTTTCTTCAGAGCCTCAACCACTTCTTACCAGGAAACAAATATACACACCATACTTACTATCGTAGTTATTTGGGGGAGACAATGGAATCGTGGATGTTGGCCAAAGAAGAATTTAGCTTGATTTTTAATGTTTTAATATATACAAGACAATGTTTTAATCTATTAACACAAAGCGTTGCCGTCTTAATATGAGAGCTCCTTAAAGAATATCATGTAAGCAAGTGACTTTCTGGGGTTAAAAAAAGACTCTGTTTAGTAACTGAAAGATCCCTGCTGTGTGAGGAACCCATGATTTTCATGTAAAGACCTCATTTACTTTGAACCAGAGAGCTTATGTCAAACATAGGAAGGGACAACTTGTGGAAACAGTGGGATATCCTCTCTCTGCCTCTTCTTTATTTGTAACTTGTAAATGTTAGTAAAGTTTGCTACTGAGAAAATGTTCTCTGGTTTGTGTGACTCCCATTAGACAGATCTTTGTGTTATCACAGTGTTCTACTCTTTAAGTACTTCACTAAAATGCATTTTGTGATACTCTAATGAGAATTTTCCTATCTCAGGTCATAGTTAAATTGATGTGTACTTTTAACATTTAGGTAATCTTTTAAAAAATGTGGGTCAAAATTTATATTATTTTCATAAAATAAATTGAGAAACATTTCATATGTTTTTAAGTTTAGGTATAATTAAAATAACATACAAGTTTAAATAGAGACATAAGCATATATCTATGATTTCTTCTCACCACTAACTTAATATTTGAAGTAATACAGCAATCAAGTCTCATTTGGTTTGTCAATGGCAATAGGTTGTGTAGAGGTCTCTCTATAGATTGCAGGTATTGTAATATTCTCTTTATAGCACCATGCGGGACTCCAGACCTCCATGACAGTTGGAAAGCTTGCTTCCACTTGATGCCTAGAATGAAGCCTGATATTTTACTGTTATTTGGGGAGCTCAACAGACAGTGGCCTGAGACTTTTGCTTAATAAAGTGTTGTAACTGCTGATATTTATGTGACTGCTGTTTCTGTTGGCCTTGATGGAAATGAAAGCAGACTGGAACTATGAAAGCAGACTGATCTGCTTCCATGTCTGCACAGTTGGAAGAGAGCATTTCATTGCACTAGCAGGTTTGGGGGTGGGGGGTGAGGCAGTAGTGGCTGGGAGGTTGTGAGGTGGGAGTATGAGGCTGGAATATAGAAAATGGAGCTTCTACGCAGAGCTTTAACACACACACACACACACACACACACACACACACACACACACAATTAAAGTTTTGCTTGCTTTTTCTGCCCTCAGTAGCTGAAACAGGTATTTTTGTCATCTTTGCCTGATTGTCCATTGTATGAGAGACCCCAATTACTTGAAAACCACAGGGATACAAAATAAACAACAAGTAAAGAAGTTTACAACTAACTTTAGAAGACTCAGTAATCTGAAAGAATATTAAACTAAATGTCCAGAATAGGTGTTTTTTGTTATTAGTAGAAATGGTGAAAGAAACAGACTTTAAATTAAGCTAAAATTAATAAGAATGTTTAAGAAGTTAAACTTAAAATATGAAAAAAGACTTTTTGAAATTTTGAAAGAGCAATTTTAAAATTAAAGACTACAATAGATCAATTGAAAACACAATAGTTACTTCTAAGAATATGATTTATAGGCTTAGTTTAGTGGTCTTAAGATTTAAGCTCACAAATCCCTCTTAAAATTTGTTGAAAACTATATGCTCGTACCTTCTTTCACATTGTAAGGTGTTATATAAAATAAACTGCTATAAGTTTTAAAAGTTACAAATAAATATTTCCATTTTAGCACACTGAAATAGCGACTTTGGAAAATAAAAATGTTCACATCATTCAATTATATCAAGAAACAAAAATGTTAATATGTATCCAACACTAACTAAAAAGATTTTAAGGTACACTAAAATGGTCTTCTTTAAAGTTGGAAATTTTATACCAATCTTTTTCTTCTTGAACTCACATTCCCATTCTATTTCTTTCAAAGAATTTCATACTAATGTAAAATATTTTATAATTGTAGTTATTTTTGATAATGATTCTATAATATTTATTTGCTACCAGATATGTATATGGATTGAAAATTTATTATTACTTTTTCATTGTTGTCCCAATAAGGCTTTAAGTATTGGAAACATTCTGATTAGAGGTATTACTTTAGTTATTATAGGCTATTGAACATATCATAAATATGTTACTACTTTTAAAGTAATGAAAATATATACCGTTTATATGTTCTGCAAGTTTTGACAAATGTAGAGTTTTGTACTACCACCACCATGCCGTACTCACCTGTTCTGTCATCCTAAAATTTCCTGTGGGGTCCCCCACCCTGGCAACCACTGATTCTGTTCCTAGAATTTTGCCTTCTCTAGAATGTCATATAAATGTTTTTATAAAATATGTAGCCTTTTAATTTTTTTTTTGGTCTGTCTTCTTTCACTTAGCAAAATGCGTGTAAGATTCATCTAGTTTATTAGGTGAATCAATAGTTTGTTCCTTTTTTATTGCTGGGTATGGATGTACCACTGTTTGTTAGTCATTTCATTGTTGAAGGACATTATAGTTGTTACAAATTTTGAGTGATTGTGAATAAACATTTGCATGCAAAAAAAAAAAAGAAAATATATACCGTTTATAAAAGTAAATGGGTCTTAATGTTCAATAATTTGTTTAGCCTTATATGCCTATCATTTGTTGCTTCCATGAAACAGGGTTCAATATTGTCTACTTAATTTCAATTAATGCTGATGAAACATTAAGAAAATTTGTTTAATACAAGTAAGTGCATATGAAGGGAATGAGCTTTACTGTACAATGTCACTCAACAATATGCCAAATATCATACAGGTCTCCATCATGAAAACTTTTCTGTGATGGTTATTGCATTGATAAATTAGATCCTTCAATTATGTTGAAAGCAAAGGGCTGAAAATACTTGATGTGCAAAATAATTTATTTCCAGTCAATAGATGTATTGATTAGATAATACTGTTTAGGAGTAAAGAATAAAATTAAAAATACAAACAAGGGAATAATTATTACTAAAATCAGGATGATGACTTCCTCAATGGAATAAAGATAGATGGTGATTGTTTGGGTCAGGGCACACCATGGATTTCCACAGAGAAAAGAGCTATAACTGAATAATTTGTAGTTATTTCTTAAAATGTTATACGTATACCAGGTTAGCCAAAAAAATCTATACACATGACTTGTATCCATCTCATGTTATCGGTATTTATTAAGTATTACAATTTTAATAGATTTTTCCTTTCTTAAAATGAGTATGCAGTTTTTGTCTCCATCTCTATGGATATGTAATGTTTTATTATATATGATATATATGTTTTGTGTATATAAAGTCACTTTATAAAACGGGAAAATCTGATTTAAAACGTATGGATTAAACAAAAGACTAAAAGTGATGCTTTAAAACATTCCTACCACCTCAAAAGCTACTCTCAGCTTTTGATTCCCAATCCCCTCTAACTTTGCTGTGATGCTGTGGTTAAGGACATATTTTCACTGTATCTGCAGCATGTACACGGCTGGACCATGTGCAACAGCAAACCAGCTACTGCGTTATGTGCACTAACTCTCTTACCAGAACACTCCCATAGGCTTTCAGCACCTATCCAAAAATTGACTGTAGGAATCCAAAATACTCCAAAGAGAATCTGTTCAATATTCACTGGATACAGTTAGGCATTTCCCATGACCTTTCTGTCATGAACTGAGACTTGAAAGACTTGTAGGAAGGGGATTTTTGCAGGGGTGGGTGGAGGGAGGAATCAGTAATTTTGTCTTGGCCAATGTTAAGTTTGAGATGCCTGTATGTATATAAGCATAGATATATAATTTTAGAGTAAAATAACTTAATTTAAATAAATTAGTAACAGGCTAAAATTAGTAATAAGGAATTTTAAATAAAGTAATACATTTCAAAGATATAATTATAAGGGGTCAAGTGTCAGCAAATGGTGCACATATTTCGTCTGTAAAACTTGCAGTTTTGCACATTGAACATTTTAGGATGATTTTTAAAATCAGATGATAATATCAGAGCTAAACACAATGCATTTCAGCAAATATCCAATAATAACCAAGTTTCTGCCGAAAAAACCTATTTATATTTCTGTAAATTGAGGGCATGACATCAGACAAATTAGATATGGTGGGTTATAAAATGAACTATGACAAAATATACTTTATACATCAGAGAAATGTGCTGCATAAAGACAATTTTCATAGAAGATGTAAAATTTTCTGTTAGCAGAACCAGCAGGTTTTGCCCTCCCGTCTAAATTAAGATCATCTGACATAATCAAATTATCTGGAAAAAAAATCTCTCTTTCACTAACCTCTTCTGAAATATCGTGCACCTTTTTCTGGGTCAAGCCCTTTACTATGATTGTTATATAGGAAAATATAAAATGATACACCATTAATATTGCACTATAGTTTGATATCAGAGCTATCCTGGCTTTGACAGAATGAAAGACTATCAGGAATGTTTTGCTAAGAAAGTTTCTGAGCCAGGGAGACAGAATACCCCACGCTTTTGAATAAGTTAGATATTTTCCAAGAACTAATTCCAACACAAACCAGTTGTGATAGGCTGAAGACATTCCTTAACCTTCCCTAGCTTCATGCTCTTTATCTGCAACCTGGGTTTTGTGACATTTATAAGTGATGATACATGCAAAGCACTTAAAAAGCACTGTCAGTAAATGTTAGTTATGAATTGCACTCCAGAGACCTGGAGGGCATCCCAGGCAAACAGAGTGTGTTTGAGAAGGAAAAGATGAATAGTATTAATATCAATATTATATTAATATCAATATTTTTGAAACCTCTTTTCATAAAGTACAGCATACATAACCTAAAATGCATAAATCCTGGCTCAATGAAATTATATAAAATAAATATATCCATGTAGCTATCACCCCTGTCAAAATAATTCCCATTAACAAAACCTTCAGTGTCTCACTTACTACCTCCAACAAAGGGAATCATCATAGACTAGTATTATCTGTTTTAAACTTTATATAGATGAAAGCATAGGTATGTATTACATACGTACATGTTATATATATATATATGCATATATATATATATATATATATAATATATATAATCAATATATTAGGCTCAATCATATGCTCTCAGAGTCACCTATATTGTTGAGGTGGCAGAAGTTTTTTGTTTGTTTTTATTTTTGATGTTCGAATCACAGTTTTGTCCAACAGTAAATAAAGTGATCCACATAGGTAATTTAAATGTTCTAGTGGCCACATCACAAAGGTTAATATAAATAAAATTTAAAATACACATTTATCTTATCTAATCTAATATATCCAAACGTTCTTTTAATATGTAATAAATATAAAAATATGAATGTTGTGTTTTACATATCTTTTTACTAAATTTTCAAAATCTACTGTGTATTTTACACTTACAGGATATCTCAATTCTAATTAGTCCAGATCTGCAAGTGCTTTGTAGCCACATGTGGCTAGTGGCTGTTGGACAATCTGTCTTTAACTCTCCCATAGGTTAATTTCTTTGCCCATTCAAAATTAATTATCATGTGCATTCTCTCTAGTTTGAGGCTACTGCTATTAATGCCGCTATGGACATTCTAATACATGTTTCTTGATGCTCCCACAGATGGATTTGCATTGCAGAGGTATAAAGAGTGGAGTTACTGATTAACAGATTGTGCTTATGTTAAATTTTATAAGTTACAGCAAATTTTTCTTCCGAGGTGTTTGTACCAATTTATCCCCCTGCCAGCAGTGTGCAAGTGTTCCAATTATTTCATACCCTCCCAAATAATTTGTATTGTCATTTCCTTTTTTAAAAAAAATAACTCACACTGCTGGATAGCATTTAAAATTCATTTCCTTCATGAAAAATGGTAATTAGCACTGTTATGCACTTCTTAGTCATTTTGATGTTTTTTTTTGTATGTAATGTTCATTATGATTTTTTTGTCTTTTTTTAAAAAATTAGTTCTCTGTCTTCTGTTATTTATTTATTAATTATTTATATATTTTGATAAATATTCTAGATACACACACACACACACACACACACACATATTAAAGTTAAAGGACTTACTTTACCAGATACCAAGAATTAATACATCTCAGTAGTGATGAAAGCAATGAAGTATGGGCAATAGGACAGTTAAATAGAATGTAACAGAACATTGTGTCCAAAAGAGTCTCCTGTGTACGTATCTTGTATATAATAAAAGCACCACTGCTTTACTGGAGGGAAAGGATGATATTTTCAGTAAATAATGCTGGATAAATGAATAATCTAAATAGACTTTTAGGTATCAATATACAACAGGAAAATTTACTCAGTCTCTTTCTTACACAATATAAATTTGTATATTACAAAAATAATGTATGTTGAAATATGAAAAGTGAAATAATAAAGCTTTTAAAAGGCAATACAAAATAATACTTTAATGACCTTTTTAATAGGCAAACAAAAGCATAAAGGGAATGTCGACATATTGGATATCAACATTTTTAATGACTTATATTCGAGTTTATAGCTAATTTATGATAAAATGTCATTTGGAAATTATATATATATTATTGAACCCATTGTTAATAAAAAATAAAGTCAGATGCTAAAACATTTAAAAAACGCTAAAATGAAAAGTAAATCTCCCATCTACCCTTCGCCCTCACCTTGTTAACCTCCCTAGAAGTAATCAGTATTACCGTGTTTCCCCGAAAATAAAACCTAGCTGGACAATCAGCTTTAATGCATCTTTTGGAGCAAAAATTAATATAAGTTGCAGTCTTATTTTACTATAAGACCTGGTATAATATAATAATAGAATAGAATAGAATAGAATAGAACAGAACAGAACAGAACAGAACAGAACAGAACAGAACAGAATAGAATAGAATACCAGATCTTATATTAATTTTTGCTTCAAAAGACGCATTAGGTCTTTAGTAAGTCCTGGTAGGTCTTATTTTCGGGGAAACAGAGTACCTTTCTCTTGGCTATCTCTCAGAGATATAAAGGGGGTTCCAGAACTTTACCTCGTTTCTGTTTCACTCTCTATTTTTGAGGCACAGTTTCCATCAACAATATCAAAACCAGATGTCCAATGATAATTTAACTTGCACACAGAATATCTGGGCTTCTCCTCCATCACAAGTTTGATGATAAAATTATTGTTCTCCTTCAGGGACTGACTTCATTGCAAATTCAAGTATCTCCACTTTTAATAGTGGTGATAATTATCTTATTTAAATACAAAGGTTTGGGGAAGACAGACAAGACCACTGGATAATAAGGTTTTCCCAGACAATCAATGAAAGACTCCCCATAAATATTCCAGAATTCCCAGTTCCTGACAGGGGCCTTTAGGTTATGCTCTTGTTTATGGAGGTGTATTCTGCCATTCAAATGTGTTGTTTCATTAAGCATTTAATGAGTATATGCTATTACTTACCATTGTACTTGACGTCAAAATATGTGGATATAAGGAATCTCCTAGTTTATGAGAATGCCCTAATAAATGGTATAGATAAATTTGAAAGCTTACACAAGAGGTTATATTTAATTTAGAAGAGAATACAAATGCAGTGCAGAAAATGATCAGCAGGGTTTTGATTTGAAGATACTCAGGGAAGGAAGAAACATTTGTCCAAGACATTAAATAATAAGTGAAAAATA
The DNA here is from genome assembly GCF_964194185.1 of Rhinolophus hipposideros. Taxonomy (NCBI): domain Eukaryota; kingdom Metazoa; phylum Chordata; class Mammalia; order Chiroptera; family Rhinolophidae; genus Rhinolophus; species Rhinolophus hipposideros. The sequence goes on from NC_138048.1 coordinate 93,461,496, forward strand.
TTTCAGCTGAAGACTAGGACAGGTTAAACAGATGGACTGCCTCCCAAAGAGGGGCTACTCATCATTCGTTTACTCTCCAGGCATTTCATGCAAACATTTATTGGTCAACTACTTATGCTAGTTGTTATGTTAGACATTGAAGATACAAAATGGGTGATTACACAGTAGACTACTGCATAAATATTGTGGAAAAGATGCAAATGTATGATTGATTGTAATACAAACAATTGATAGTAATACAATTGAATTATTGTTTAGGTGTAAACATCCAATGTGTCCTTGATGACCTTTAGTAGTGCTGTTAATACAGTAGACCCCAGAGATAATAAGTATTTGCTTTTACATACTCCTGTGTCTGTTGCTTCTGTTCCTTTCAGTCCTCTGATACAATATTATTAACTCAGAGACCTTGCTAATTCACATGATAGTGCATAAGTTTTTGTAAACCTCTTCATAGGAAGTATCTTGAAGCCCATTAGTTGGATTTATGTAATTGAGTCATCACAATATTACTTAGTGTAGTTGGCTTGGGTTATTCTTTAATAACTCTTTTCTACGCTCACTTCAGGAGTAGTTAGACTAAAATTGGAAATGTATCAGCTGTGCTCTGTTTTTCTCCAAGGTAGAGCAAAGATTTACTATCTATTGAAAGGGACGCAATTTCTATATACATTGGAAAATTTTAGGTAGACCTTTCACATCACATTGAAAGGGTCCAAACTGATGTAGCTGGAGAACTTTGAAAAAACACCTAATTCCTTGACCTAGGTCATCTACTAGAATATAAAAGGGAAAACTGCATATGTAAGACACCTGACATTTGATACAGGGACACATATTTGTGACTTAGTTATATGATTCCAAACAAAGATCTGAAACTTGTTTAATAAAAAAATCTGAACTCTGGAATCAAATACATCTGAGATAAAAATCTTAACTTATCTTTTAAGACTTGGACTCTTTAGAGAAATTTTCTGTCATGTAAAATGAATTTATGATAATTTAAAGGAATTTCAGCATACATGAGTAAAGTTTCTACTATAATCTCTGTTGTTCAATATCTATGATAGCATTTGTTTAAGGTTTATTTTGAAAGCATCTGAATATATTAGAAAACAATAACTATGATGAAGTGAAAGGTGTGGAGTTATGTAAATTTTAATGATGCAATTATGAATACAAAAGACGTGTAAAATTATGTAGCATATAAATTAAGTAACCTGGGTTGAGATGCAAAACAGTAAAGGCATACCAAAAAAGGAAGAGTAAAATATTTTTTAGAGAACACACACTGTACAGAGAGCAGACAATAGAGGCAAGTACTTCAGTGGTGCAAACATATTTAATAGTCTGGAAGGAAGGCAATGGCAGTATCATAATAACCTCCATCCTGGAACTGGCATGATGAGAGTAATAGTATGTGCTTTTTCCTCTTCATTTCTTAAAATTAACCATTTGACTGTCTGAAGAAATCATTAGCAAATTTGACACTGTAACTCTATTCTCCGACTATGTACTCTCTTAGATACTAAATTCTGTCTTGTGGTAAAACAAATGTTAATGGCATAGATATATTTTATAAAGGCAATTATTAAAGAATTATGTGTCTGAATTACAAAGAAAGACTATTATATGCAAGTTCATAATTGAAAATTTAAAAAATAACAGCATAAACAAAATATAACTTCTAAACACAGCCCCAATAAAAGTTTTTAAATTTACAAAGTTATCTAAGCTTAGTGTAAGTAGTTTGTATAAGTGTTTGTCTTTAGATCCTGTGGTAATTTTTAAAAAGTAAGGCCATATATCAACTTTAGACATAATGAAACCATGGAAACAACAATAAAGAAATTGTTGATCAAACCAGTAAATGTGTCTGTCACTTGTCATCTTTTACAAAGATGCCCAGGGAATCATAGCTCATTGGGAAAACTGAAAGAGAGCCAATGTCACAATGAGGATTCTATAATTATCAGGTTTTCTTGGGGGTGGGGCACAGGGGTAGGAATAGGTGTAGTTATGTGTCTGCTGGGGAGATGCAAATTAAATATTAGAACACAATACTTCGATCATAAGTTCCTAGATGTTCAGTGATTTTGTTACTCTTTTTTTTCTTTTCTCTAAGGTTTTTTCTTTCTTTTTTCTTTTTTGTTTTGTTTTTTTGTTTTGTTTTTTTCTGTTTGCCATTTTAATAGTCTGGCTCTGTAAAATGTTATCTCTACTCTCCTTTAGAATTAAAATTGAGGGAATAAATGAGGATAGGTAGTGAGAGAGAGAAGGAGAAAAATAGAAAATAACGAATGAATTAACTTTCAATCATTTTAGATGAAAAGAGGAATAGAAAAGTATTTTTAGTAAATATCCCTAGTCATATGAACTTAAATTGTGTCTAATATAAAACCTATTATTTATTTATTTTTCTATTATTCTTGTACTAGAAGAAATAGAGTGAAAATTAGAATGAAGCAAATTTACCCAGCTTTTATAGATAACAAAGAGAACGTTTATAGAGTAAATGAGTTCTGAAAATCCTCATAATGCCAAATTTACTCCTAAACCAAATTTACTCCTAAAAATAGAAAGAATTTACGTGCAGAGTAAAAACATTGAATTATTGTATGAAAGCTCCAAATAGATACCCCAAAGACAAAAATTAGATCCTTAGTCTCTTTTACGTGGAACAAATCAAATATATGTTGAAACATACATGTCTTTGTAATTGAATAACCTTCAATTTGGTTAAATATTTAACGCTGTAAATAAAAGGTATGTTTTACTTTACCAGCATAGTATGAGTTGCTAGAAAGTTTAATTGTTGGGGGAGTTCACGTTTGCGTAACAAAAAACTATTATCCATTATTAACTAACCTTTAGAAAATTCTATTTTAATATTGTTCTGTGAAGATATTTGATAAATTTGAAGCTAATAAATGTGGCATATAAGCAACTGCATTAGTGTAGAAGCTATGGCAAGCATTAGATGGATGAAGCAATCAAATCCTAAGTTAATTAAAGAGTTGTCAACCTAGCGCTTTGTTCACTTGAAAACATACAGAAAAATAACATATAATTTCTAAATAATAAAACATCATAATTTCATAAAGCAGTAAGCTAAAGTAACTTATGTGTTAACAATTTTCTTCCAAATCCCTGTTTTGTGAATATCCAACTTTCATAGTTTAGCAAAGTAAAAATCAAAATATAATTATTTGAATTGCTGGGATATATATGTGTGTGTGTATATATATATATATATATATATATATACACACACACATATATATGTGTATATATATATATATATATATATATGTGTGTGTGTGTATATATATATATATATATATATATATATATATATATTCTGCCAGGAAGACATATGTAATTATTATATTACACACTCATGCATATATATATATATATATATATATATATATATATATATATATGAATTAGGAATGCTCAAATGAATTTTCTCAGAAAAGTGAAACTCCTTTGTGGGGACAGAATCCCAGAGAGCAGTTTCCAGGCTTTCAGCCTCACGTGGAAAGGTGCTGGCTTGGGTAGTAGATGGTCATCAGCTGTAACCAGTTAGCCATTGGCCTCGTATTGATACAACTGCCGTAGCTGGCAAGCACGGAGAGTACAGACTGCAGCTAGCAAGTGGAGTTAGCAAGGAGTTGGTTGGCAGGGAAGCAGATGGCAGACAGCGGATGGTGTGGCTCCTGCTTCCTATGTCTCCAATCCAGACGCCAGCGAGAATATAGTGGTATGAACCCCCTATCTATTGCTCTGTTGGTGTTCCCTTTTGGCCTCACCTTATCCTGCAGTCTGGTGTGGGGAATGGGAGCTGAGACCTAGCAAGACATCATTACTGCCTTATAGGTTAATGAAATACTATATTTTGACTACATATTTTCTTTCTTTTTTTAAAGGAACTTTTCTAAGTTCTTGTAATACTACCGTGTTTCCCCGAAAATAAGACTGGATCTCATATTAATTTCTGCTCCAAAAGACGCATTAGGGCTTATTTTCTGGTTAGGTCTTATTTTTGGGGAGTAGTGGACATAGAAGCAGCAAGAATAGCAATATTAAATAAGGAATCTCTGTTTAAGAACAAAGTGAACAGAAGTAAGCTTAAAAAAAAAAAAGAAAAAGTGGTTGGCAGAGATAATGTGGAGAGATTTCATCAGTGAATGAGCAAACAATATTAACCATCTGTGGGAACCTACCTGACAACACTTGAACTTTGGCCAGGTGTTAGTATTGGAAAAAGTTGATAGTTGTCTGGTCAGAAAGGAAGCTAGTGGAATGGGGAAAGAGGTTATACTTTCTGTAGGATGAAGACCAATCCATCTCTACTGCACAAAATTTAATTATAGAACTGTTGACAATGATAATTTGTCTTACTATATTATACCTTAAATTCTGACCATAGAGAATTATCAAATATTCTCGCCTACTGAAAGTCAAAGAGCAGAATTCTATAAAACCAGCAATATTAGAAGGCTTTAGTATACAGTGCCAGCACTCCATCAAAAGCAGCAAAACAAATTTATTTTCCAAGTCTAGCAATGAAAAGAGTTAAAAAGAATTAGTTTATATTCTCAAAAAGTTGTTTCCTCCCGCTTACACTCATTTGAGCATTCCTAATTCATATTTTTTCTTTGAATGAGAAATAATATATAACAAAAGCAGTTACAAAGGAAACATTCATTTTCCCCCTAGAGAGTTATCAAGCTCTGGTAAAGCTATATCTAGTCATTACAGTGCATAGCAACAAAAGCAATAGTAGCAGGTGTCAGTATGAATTTAAATTAGATGAAATGTTCGCTAGGACTACAGGAGGTCTTCTCTACCAGTTTCTTGAGTGTGCATATGAGATACTCACAAGACCAAATGCTGCAGACCAGTCTAGCCATTTATGTCTTTCTATTTTACTAGAGTGTTCATGTCCTCTCAATATACTAATCTTTTTACTCATCAACTGGTTTATGATAAAACCAACTACAGAAATTTAGGATCTGTGTTCTGAAAGATGATAAATAGAACAAAACAAACAACCTGTTTCTTAAACCAGTTCTTTGGTGATCACATAAGCATAGTCTGTTTTTCATTTGTTTCACAATATTTCTTTGAGAGAAATTTAGTAACACGGGATAATATTAATAATCATACAGCAGTTTTAAGTTAAAAACTTGAAAACTATGTTATCACTCCCAATTATATGTTCCCCTTTCCCAGGAAGAGTATTTGCACATTATTCTCTTTGTCATATGATTTGCAAGACTGTACTACAGAGAAAATATTACTCTCCACCTCATTGTCAGGTTGACCATGTGATTTGTTTTGTTAGTAAAATGTGAGTGGAAGCAATGTACACCAGTGACCAGCAAAGAGCTGTTACATGTTTTCACTGCTCTCTTATAATTCATCAGGCTCATATACCATATTATGTGTGTGTATGTACACAGATATATGTGCATAAAAATTAAGCTAACTAAGTTATATATTGTCGCGTCCCGTGCAACAAGGGCAGTGAGGAAGCGAGAAGGGGCGGTTTGGGTTAAGTTTTTAAGCAAGAAACAACCAGAGACTTAATGCAGTTAAATTTCTCCGAAGGCCAGTGGTCTCTCAGTCTCAGAGGGCTGGAACCCAGAATAAAGCTGGCTGGAGGGTTTTATTGAGAGGTCTACAACTACAAGAAAGCAACATTGTTTCTTACACGGTCTGTGAGGCTCAGACTTCCTAACAGAAAAATGTTTATTCCAATTACTCTTTGTCTGTTAACAGCAGAAGCACAAGGTCCCAGGATGTTTTTACCTAAAGTATGTACCTTTTCAGGATCAAGTCTTTCACTTTTTAACAACTCTGTTGAGAGAAGTAGAACCAGGTGCAAGGGGAAAGCCAGAGCCCGCAATAGACTTTCCCAAGCAGGGGAAGGGGAGGCAAGGCCCCTTCCCATACCTGTCCAAGGCAGCTCATTGGGGTCCCCACTTGGTTCCGCCTGGCTTAGGTTGTATCTCCCGTGAGATACCTTACCCGTCTTTGGCTGCAAACCATCTTTTGGGGACCAGACAGAGAGACATAAGGTGTAAACAAAGGATGGAACAGAGTCCCATCCCAACAGAATTGTGAAAGGCACAATTTCACAAACTCTTCTTTCCTTAAGGAAAGACATGAAGGGACATTTGGCTAGTCTGTTGTGCGACAACAATATATAATAAAGGATTGTTATAATTTAATAGCTTTTTGAAATTATATTTTTTTTCAATTACAGTTGACATTCAGTATATTATATTAGTTTCAGGTGAACAGCATAGTGGTTAGACATTTATATAACTTACAAAGTGATCTCCTGAAATGTCTTGCACCCATGACACAATACATATTTATTACATTATCACTAACTATATTCTTTAAACTGTATTCTACATTCCCGTGACTATTTTGTAACTGACAATTTCTAATTCTTAATCCCTTGACCTTTTTACCCAGACCCACTCCATACCTCTCCCATCTAGCAATTACTAGTTCTCTGTAATTATGAGTTCGTTCCTATTATGTTTGCTTATTTTGTTTTTTACATTCCACATAAAAGTGAGATCATATGGTATTTGTCTTTTTATGTCTGACTTATTTCACTTAGCATAATACTCTTTAGGTGCATCCATATTGTAGTAAAGAGTGAGCTTTTTTATGGCTTTTTCCTTTTTTATGGCTGAGTAATAGCCCCTGGTTTATACATACCACTTCTTTACCCATTCATCTTCTGATTGAATTTTTAATTCATTTACATTTAAAGTAATTATTGATAAATATGTAGTTATTACCATTTTATTAATTGTTTTCTTCATTGTTTTTGTAGTTTATCTCCATTTTTTCTTCTTGCTCTCATTTCCTATATGTTGATGACTTTCTGCAGTGGTGTTTTTGGATTCCTTTCTTTTTATTCCTTGTATCTCTCTTGTAGAGTTTTCATTTGTGGTAACCATGTACTTCATATATGCCAAGCTATATTTATAGCAGTCCATTTTAAGTTGATGGTCATCTAAGTTCCAACATATTCTAAAATAAATACCATTTTTACTCCCCCCTCCATGTGTATGTTTTTGTCATTATATTTTATTTATTTTGTGTGTGTTTGTATGTATCTCTTAATTTACTGTTGTGATTACACATGATTTTCCTACTTTTGGCTTTTAACCTTTGCACTAGATTTAATGTTGGTTGATCCAATGCTTTTATTATGTGTTTGTCTTTGTCGGTAAGAATCTATTATTTGCCATATTTTCTTATTCATATATATCATATATATATATATATATATATATATATATGTGTGTGTATATATATGTATATATATTTTTTTCTTTCTGTTCTTCAAAAAAGGTTCCTTTAACCATTTTGTTTGTTTGTTTTTTTGTAATATTGGTTTGGTGGTGAGGCACTCCAGCTTTTCTTTGTCTGGGAAGCTCTTTTTCTCTCCATCAATTCTAAATGATAGCCTTCTTGGGAAAAGTAATCTTGGTTGTAGGTCCTTGCTTTTCATCACTTTGAATATTTCTTGCCAATACCTCCTGGCCTGCAAAAATTTTGTTGAGAAATCAGCTGACAGTCTTATGGGAGCTCCCTTATAGGTAACTAACTGCTTTTCTCTTGCTGCTTTTAGCATTCTCTCTTTGTTTTTAACCTTGGTATTTTAATTATGGTGTAGGCCTGTTTGAATTTATCTTTTGGGGACTCTCTGAGCTTCCTGGGCTTGTATGCCTATTTCCTTCACCAGGTTAAAGAAGTATTCAGTTATTATTTCTTCAAATAAATTTTCAATGTCTTGCTCTCCCTCTTCTCCTTCTGGTACCCCCATGATGTGAGTATTGGTACACCTGATGTTGTCCCAGAGGCCCCTTAAACACTCCTTTTTTTTTTTTTTTTTTTTTGCGGGAGATTCTTTTTACTGGTTTGATAGGTGTTTTCTGCTACCTTATCTTCCAAATCTCTGATTGGATCCTCTGCTTCATTTAATCTGTTTAGTCCTAGTTTTTCTTCATTTCAGTTATATTATTCTTTATTTCCTCTTTTTGTTTTATATCGCCATTTTCATGTTTCCTATCTCTTTGTTAAAGTTCTCACTCATATCATTGAGCACCCTTATAAGCAGTGTTTTGACTGTGCATTGGTAGATTGTTTGCTTCCATCTTGTTTAGTTCTTTTTCTGGAGTTTTGATTGCTCTTTCATTTGGGACATGTTTCTTTATCTCCTCATTTTGGTTACCTCCCTGTGTTTGTTTCTATGTATTAGGTAAATGTACTATGTCTCCCAGTGTGGGCAGAGTGGCCTTATGTAGTAGGTGTCCTGGGGAGCACAACCTCCCTGTTCACCTGAGCTGGGTACTCGAGTGGTATCCATTGTGTGGGTTGTGTGAGCTCTCCTGTGGTAATTGAGCTCTCCTACTGTAGTTCATTGCTGTTGACATGCCACTGCGTGAGGTCGACTGACTGTGATGACTTGCTGTGACTGCAGTGGACCAGCTGTTTTGTGGGGGCTGACCCCACAGAAAGCAATTCTCTTTAGAAGGTCTCTGGTGCCTGCTGAGTCCAGTCTTTGTGTGTGTCATGCCTGGTGCTAAATGGTGGTGTTCTGATTTGGTCTTAAACCAATCATCAAGTTTGTTGTTTCTGGAGCCTCTTGGGAGGGACTTCAGAGCAGGCCAAGCTCACCTGCTGCCTATGCCTGGCCAGAGATTTGCCTGGTAGAAATTACAAAGTTATCTGTGGTCATCAGATGCCTGTGCTGGACTTGGAGATGCTTGGGAGAGGCTGCCACTAGTGCCAGGCTTGGAGCCACTAAGCAAGAGGTCTAAGGCACACCAAGGCCAGCCTCTGCTTGTTAGGAGTTGGTGTACCTTTGAGAAATTTTTGGAAAGTCCATAGAATGAGCCCACATTGTTGCATGTGTGGATTAGCCTTTAAAGAGGTTTGGGCTGGGAGCTTGAATTGGGTAGGGTGGGGTATCAGAGTATCATCAGGGTGGGATGACTGCGTATTAGCTAGGTTAATGCAGACTTAGATTTGGCACCCACCTGTGCCTGCAAGCTATGTGGGGGTAGGACTTAAAAAGGAACCAGTGGTGCCTGCCAGTTCCACAGAGAGCTTCCCATTTAGCCCTTGTCCTAAAGCCAGACAATTCAGTTCTTTCCCATATGTCTGTGGCACTTTTCTAGTCACTAACCCTTCACTGGAGCCTAGGGCAGTGTGAGTGAGTGAGTCTTTGCTCGGGCCTTTTAAGAGGATGCCTGGTTCTACAGAAGCCCTCCATCTATCTGGACTGTGTCCCTGCTGATTTTCCCAGCCAGTTGCGGGGATTCCTTTTCCTGGCACTGGATCCCAAGACTGGGGAGCCTGGTGTAGAGCTGGGACCACTCACTCCTCAGTGGGACCTCCGCAGCTGAGATATGTCTCCTGATTCTTAACTGCCACATGTAGGTGTGGGTCAGCTCATGTCATAGCTCCCCAAGTCAGTCCTGACATGGCTTCCTCTTTGTATTCTGAGTTATGGGAGCTCTGATCAGCTAGTCTTCAAGTGATTCTCAGGGTGGTTGTTCTATAATTTAGTTGTAATTTTGGTGTGGTGGTGGAATGAGGTGAACATCGAGTTTACTTACTCTATCATCTTGAATGGAAGAATAATTTAATAGTCTTTTACTTTGATGTGATTATATTAAAAACATATTGCATTATGTTAGACTTTTAGGAAACCAGTAAGTTCAAAGTGCAAAGTGCAGTACTAATGAAAGCAACAACCTAAAACAAAGCTGTGAGACAGTGAGTTTCCAAATAACTAGAAATTATCTACACAAAACAACCAATAGGATTCACAAGGCCACAAAAGAGAACCAGTTTTCTTTGAAAGTTATTTGTTCATTCTATTTTTTACTAAGTTAGGAAGACTTAGTAAAGTCTTTATTGTGGTACCACATGAATTTTTAATACATGGAATCTTAGCAGTTAAAGTGTACATAGAGTTGAAGTGTACAGTCATCTGTGGGTAGAGTAATCACCTTTCTAACAGTCTGGACATGTGGTCATTCAAATGTTATATGAAAAAATGCATTAAGAACATTAATACGTATGTTGTTATATTTGTCCTTAGAAAAGATTAAGAAACTTAAACTCATGTACTTTTGTTATCTCTGGGTGTTGGGAGTATATGCATTTCATGTTTTTTCTGTTTTAAATCGTTTTCTAATTTCCTTAAATAAGTTTTATTTTTCTTTCTTTTTTTCAAAAATGAATCAATAAAGAATGAAAATAAATTAGGCAAAGAGAGAGAAAAATGAAATGAGGAAGGAAGGAAAGGAAAGGAAAGGAAAGGAAAGGAAAGGAAAGGAAAGGAAAGGAAAGGAAGGAAGGAAAAAAGGAAGGAAGAAAGAAAGGAAGGAAGGAAGAAAGGAAGAAAGAAAGAAAGAGGAAGGAAAGAAGAGAGGAAGGAAGGAAGGAAGGAAGGAAGGAAGGAAGGAAGGAAGGAAGGAAGGAGAGAAGGAAGGAAAAAACAGAGAAGGAGGAGGAAAGGAGGGAGGAGGGAGGAAGCCCATTCTTTTACTGAATTGAAAATTTCCTCTTTTAAAATTATGTTTACCAGTCATCTTGAACAATACAGAAAAGTTAAGTCTATAATGACCATAATGATTCTATGAATACGTAGCTATGGCAGTCATTATAACTCCTCTTAGATTTCTCTTTTCCAAGTTAATAATGATTCTTTCTTTTTCTTTTTTAAATCTATCCTTGTATTTACTTCAAAAAAGTTCAATGAAGTGATGGTAAAAACTCCAGGATTATCAAATGGGCTATTTTTCTACTATGTAATTTTTTAAAAAGAGAAAATAAATTCATGTATATTTTTAAAAGACATGTGGATTAGTTTACAAGCACACAAATCAATTATCCGAACCTTGTAGGAATTTTTTTGTTTATTTATTTTATTTTTAGAAACCTGGTCTTCCTATGACATTTAATTCTGTCAAATATTTTCAGGACAATATTTTTTATGAAAATGTAGGTGATAGAAATAATTATTTATGTAATACAATTTTATAAACTATGTGTGAAAAGCAAGTAATTCTACATGAATACTAAGCAAAACTATCTGAAAGCTCTCCATTTAATTGACATTTATGAAGAAAAAAGAAAAACAACTATTAAGTCACTTCAAGATTTATGCATTTACTTTAAAAAATATGTGAAAAATTTGAGTTAATCTGTGTTCTGATTAAGAGTGGAACTGATACAATTTACACATCCATGTAAAACTCAATCATGATTTCACTATTAGCAAGAATCCTAAGGCTATAATGATGTAAGAAAACTTGGTTCAATTAAACTTGTTAATGCTGTTGATGGTGGATAAGAAAGTATGATGCTATTCAATTAATGTGTGAGTGATCCTCTGTAGATCCTGACATATCCACTGATTGTTCTTATCAAAATAATGCAATGGGTATTAATGACATTACCTACAACTCTATAAATCTAACTTATATAGAACATTGTATCAGTGATAACTAAATTTTAGATAATGCATTTTTTTAATGTGGGTCATTTTCATGAGGGTATGTACTCTTTGTACTTATTTGTCTTTTTACTTAGCTCATATGACAGAGTTGATTTGCAGTATTTCTTTTACTCTAACTTAAGTCTTCCATCTGAGAAAGAATCAGCTAGAATAGCTACAGCCAATGCTGTTGACCATGAAATTATCTTTCCTGGAATAACAGGAATTAGATATAGGAGTTGATTATATAATTTATTGGATATTATACCCTCTTTTAAGGGTTTTATCTTAAAACATACAAAGCACATTTTGACAAAAATTTTGTTTCTAATTATATTTAAAAGAACTTTCTTTTAAAATTTGTGTTCCTTAAAGTGTTTCTTTCTTGTCACTTTTCCCCATCTTTTTTTTTTTGTTTTTTTTGTATTTGCTGATATTTTAATTTTATCCAGACAAGACATATGGCAACATTAAGTTCAATTTTGTGAAAATCACTACTTTAAGGGAAATGTGATCATCTATAATTGAGGGATGTCAACAGAAATATCCCATGGATTATTAATCCCTTAACATTAATGATTCATTTGCATACACAAACAAGACAAAATCATTACCTAATAGTAATGATAGTAGTAGTAATAATAATAATAATAATAATAATAATAATAATAGTAGTAGTTTGTATTTATTAAGCTCTTACTATGTAGGATGTACTGTTCTAAGTATTTTACGTGTGTGAATTTATTAAAACAATTATCTGACAACAGATTGGATCTAAGAAAGTTTGAACCATTTTTGTCCGTATTTGTTCTATTATTTGAGGCCAACAATTCCAGCAGATGAAGTTACTCATCTGTCATGAATTTTTATATTTGGGCAACACTATCACCTTAAAGATTGTCTGGATCAGTTGTACGATACAATTCAACAATCCATTTCAAGTTAAAGTGCAGCATATTGGTTTTTCCAATTCCAACGTTTGTTTGTCTATTAATACTTGAGTCCGTGTTCTTTTTTGAGTCGACCACGAAATACATAAATACCGCAATCATCACTGATTTTAGATAAAGAGTAGAAAAGTTAACTCTCTTTTTCTATTTCTGGATTTTATTCAGTCCTTATGTATACACAGGTATACACATTCAAAAACATGTTTAGGATGCAGAGATTTGTTCCGAACCCTCTGGAACAGGTTTGCTTACCCAGCAAGCACTCACTCACCTCTTTCACTTCCAGCAACTGAGATTTTTGTTAATTCCTTAAGCTAATTCAAATATTGATAATTTCAGCACTGTCAGGAGACAATTGAAGATATGACAGATCACATCAGGAAATCATATGTATCTAAAAGAAATACTTGTATCTCAGACAACTATTTGTATCTCAAACAAATAATAGCTCTGAGCTCCAAAGAGATCAATTCTTTTTTTATTCTAGCAAAAAATATAAAAATGTATCATTTATAACAAAGATTGTGATATCAATCTAATCAAAACTTCCATTACCATGGTACATATATGTATTACAATTTAAATGCATGTTTTGATTATTTTTTAAATTATTTAGATTTACAGTAATCCCTCCTGATCCAGTTTCATTTCCTGTGGTTTTAGTTACCTGTGGTCAATTGCAGTTTGAAAATATTAAATGGAAAATTCCAGAAATAAACAATTCATAACGTTTCAATTGCACACCGTTCTGAGTAGTGTGATGAGATCTTGTTTCATCCATCTCCATGGCACTTGGGACATGAATCATCCCTTTGTCCATCATCTCCACACTTTGTATGCTACCCACATTCTAGTCACTTAGTAGCCCTCTCAGCTATCAGATCAACTGTGGCTGTATTGCTGTGTTCATGTTCAAGAAACGCTTATTTTACTGAATAACAGCCCTGGAGCACAAGAGCAGTGATGCTGGCAATTGAGCTATGCCAAAGAGTAGCTGTAAAGTGCTTTCTTTAAGTGAAAAGGGTGAAAGTTCTCACTAAGGAAATAAAAGATCTTACATGCTGAGCTTGCTAAGATCTATAGTAAGAATGAATGTTCTAGCCATAAAATTGTGAAGAAAGAAAAAGAAATCCATGCTTGTTTTGGCGTCGTACCTCAAATGAAAAGGTTATGGCCACAGTGCATAAGTGCTTAGTTAAGATGCAAAATGTATTAAACATGTGGATGGAAAGCATGTACAGAAAATGTGGTCCAATTGATGGCAATGTATTGCGGCAGAAAGTACTGAGCCTATGGAAGACTTCAGTAAGAGAACCCCTGAAATGTGTGACACTTAGGGGGTCATTTCTTCAAGCACAGAATGGCTACACAGATTCAGGAATTGGTTTAGACTGAAAAATATAAAAATTACTGGAGAAAAAAAGAGACCACATTCACAGAAATTGTATTAAAGTATGTTGTTAGAATTGTTTACTTTTACTATTAGTTATTGTTGTTAGAATCTCACTGTGCCTAATACATAAATTAAACTTTATCATGGGTATATATGTATAGAAAAAATATAGTATATATAGGGTACAGTACTCTGCGTGGTCTCAGGCATCCACTCGGGTCTTAAAGTGTACCCACCGCAGATAACGAAGGGAGTTGTATTTATTTCCATGAATTTCAGTAGTATAATATTCTCTTTTCAACAAATCTGTGAGAACAATTTTTTTTACAGTTAATTGTCATTCTTCTCAAGAAAAGAAATAATTTGGAAAATAATACAGAATACGATTATTTCACTAATTTTAATGCAGACGGTGCTTTATGATCCTGGGGATCAATGCTGAACTTCATTGCTCCTTCAGTAGTGCAAAGTGTCACTTTAAACCAGTAGGTTTATCTAATTCTTTACCCATGTTATGAAACATAACATTTTTTGTGCTTGAAATTTTCATAGAATGTCAAGTCTGCATTTCATAGAATGTCAAGTCTGAAAAATTTTTAAGATTACAATTAAAACTATCTATCATAATGTATTCATTCATCACTTGTGGATACATACATACATATGTACTTGCATACAGTTACCTTATGTAGTTGTATTAAGGCAGATGTTACCTTGGAGATAATGAACTTCTTTGATATTTAAAGAGACTGGCAACTTTTATTACTAATTGAAATGGGACTTTAGCTTATATGATTAGGGTAAGTTATTCAAAGATTATAGAGAAATTTATCATGTTAATCTTAAACTCAACAAATCATATCATCGATTTTTATTTTTTGTATAAAACAGTCATTAGAACATCTCTATGTTATGTACAGTACATGTTTATAAATAAAATTAGACATAAGAGTTAAAAATTATATATATATATATATATATATATATATATATATATATATATATATGTTCTTAATGATGCCAAACCCATTTGATTCTAATTTTAAATGCATGTATCAGGTGTATAGTAAAGGTGAATAATTTTTTCTCTACTTTCTCTTGCTTTAGGATCCTCTGCTTTCAGATTCTCCTTATATCTGAAGTACTCAGTATCATTTGAATAAACTTCTATGAAAGGAAGACAAAAAAATGAAATAATTTAAATTAGGATAATAAAAATGAATTTGATTGCAGAGGTATTTGTGTTTTAAAAAGATGTCCCTTATGGAAATGTTTGTCTTAAAGAGGACCCATAATGAAGGTATGTCATAATTTTTTAATTAAAAAAATGTTAAATTGAAATATAATTGACATATAATCTTATATTAGTTTTAGGTGTACAACACAGTGATTTTTTTTTAAATTAAAGTTTATTGGGGTGACAATTGTTAGTCAAGTTACATAGATCTCAGGTGTACAATTCTGTATTACATCACCTATAAATCCCATGTGTATTCACCACCCAGAGTCAGTTCTCCTTCCATCACCATATGTTTGACAACAAAGTGATTTGATATAACAAAATAATCGCTACAATATAGCCAGTTAACATTCATGACCACACAGTTACAATTTTTTTCTTGTGATGATTTTAAGATCTATTCTCTTAGTAACTTGCAATCATATAGTACATTATTATTAATTGTAGTCATCATGCTATACATTACATCCCCATGACTTATTTATTTAATAACTGGAAGTATACCTTTTGACCATCTTCACCCATTTTGTCTGCTCCACACCGCCCACCTCTGGTAACCACTAATCTCTTTCAAAAATCTATGAATTCATTTTTCTTTTTCTTTTTTTTTAAGATTCCACATATAAGTGAGATCATATGGTATTTGTCTTTCTCTGTCTCATTTATTTCACTTAGCATGATGCCCTCAAGGTGTATCCATGTTTTCACAAATGTGTGATGTCCATCGATTAGAGATATTTTATGGGACAGCCTGAACTTCAATTGTAATAAGAAATTGCCACTCCCAACAAAGCCAATGCTAGCAATGTATGAGGCTTTGTTTATGTAAAGGCAAATGATTCCTGAAATAAATACTTTGATATGTGTGGGAAGTTATGTGTTAATAAGAAAGGACTTGGGCATTTAACCACTTAAGTCATTCTGACCCAAACAGATTTTTCCAGTTTTCTTCTCTTAGATGCATAATGGAATAAGGAAAAAGTTGGTTTGTATGTCAGTTTTTATGCCAGTACCATATCTTTATGATTACTATAGTTTTGTAGTATAGTTTGAAAACAGGAAGTGTAATGGCTCCGGCTCCATTCTTCTTTCTCAAGATT
This sequence comes from Rhinolophus hipposideros, assembly GCF_964194185.1. Taxonomy (NCBI): domain Eukaryota; kingdom Metazoa; phylum Chordata; class Mammalia; order Chiroptera; family Rhinolophidae; genus Rhinolophus; species Rhinolophus hipposideros. Next base: position 93,477,730 of record NC_138048.1, read on the forward strand.
GTTTTGGCTATTTGGGGTCTTTTGTGATTCCATGTAAGTTTTAGGATTTTTTTTATTGTTTTAAAAATTTCTCTGAAAACAGCTATTATCAAAAAGATAAGAAATAGGTGATGGCAAGGATGTAGAGAAAAAAAAAAGAAAACCTCATGTACTGTTAGTAGAAATATAAATTGTTACAGCCATTATGGAAAACAGTCCTCAAGAAAATAAAGATATAACTAACATATGATCCAGCAACTCCACTTCTGGGTATGTATCTGAAAAAAGTGAAATCACTATCTAGAAGACAGATCTGCTCTTCTAAGTTCATTACAGAATTATTCACAATAGCTAAGACAATCTGTGTACTGACAGATGAATGGATAAAGAAAATGTGGAATTCCATATATATTTGTATATTATTCATCCATAAAACAAAGTAAAAGAAAGAAAAAAATCTAGTTGTTTGCAACAATATGGATCGATCTTGAGGGTATTGTGATGAGTGAAATAAATCAGACAGAGAAAGACAAATACTGTATGATCTCACTTAAATGTTGAATATAAGAAAAGCCACACTTATAAAAACAGAGAGTAGAATATTGGTTACCAAAGGCTGGAGGTGGGAAAAAATGAGCAATGTTGGTCAAAGGGTACAACTTTCCAGTTATAAGATGAACAAATTATGGGGATCTAATATTCAATATGGTAATATAGTTAACAATACTACATTACATATATAATACTAAACATTTACTAAGAGAGTAGCTCTTAATTGTACTCATTATACACAGAATATATGAAGTAATGAATGTGTTAACTAACCTTGTTGTGGTGATCACTTTGCAACCTATACACGTGTGAAATCATTAAGTTATACACCTTAAATTTATACGAAGTTATATGTCAATTATATCTTAATATATCTGGAAAAAATAAACCATGCTAAAATGCTGATCAGAAGACATATGTGAGTCTGTGCGAGGGGAAGGACATGAAGAGGTAGGTTGTCAACTCTCGAGATTCAGTTTGGGGTAAAAAGGTAGAGATTCAACAATTTCAGAAAGTACCCTCCAGTATAAGAACTTGTAGGTCATCTGTCCTGAACAGAGGAGTGGCATAATGAATCTCGTATTTTACACAGATATCTCTGACTGCTGTAGGAAATAATGGGAAAGTCAATGGAGCAGGGGGACATTTTGAGTGGCTCTGGGCATGCTAGACCAAGCTAAGTCTCAGACCTCATGCTGACCCCCAAAGAGCTCCCTAGACATTTACTTCCAACGTTGGGGTTGACTCAAGGACTCACCAGGGCAGAGGCCAGGAGCAAGAAATCACCAACTATATCTGCTGAAAAGTGGTAAATGCCATGAGAAAAGTATCTGGGAAAATCTATTAAATATCAGAATCCAATCTATTCAGGTAATTGATGATACACTTGGGACGAAGGTAGCAGGCACAAGGTCAACAGGGCTAGCCTTATCCCTATTTGGGAAGGGTGTTTACTCTCTGTGATTCTAGGCATGCTGCAAAACACAAATTCTCCAAAAACCTTGCTCCAGAATTCCTAAAATTTCAGTTATACACTTATATCTTTCTAGTAAACAGTGTCTTTTCTACAGTCCACTGTTCCAATTGAAATGCATCTAAAAGGTATCATGTGAAGCTTACAATCTCTTTATGATGAATGAATGTATGAACATATAGGAAGAACAATCAGAATTAAAAAAATAAAAAACAAAAGAAATTGAGTCCTAAAAGATGTAAGGATCTTCACCATATATGGGGAAGTAGGACAAAAATGTTAGAGTGTTGGAGAGTCAATGACCTAACTTTGACCTTTGCCTCCCTCACAAATGTATAAGGGCTAGCCAAAACACAGAATAAAATCTTGAACTGTACATAGTAAACAAACAAACAAAGAAACGAACAAAACATACTTTACAAATATGAGCAGAAGCAACACATTTTTTGCCAATTGATTGAAAAATCTCCATAGTGAAAATATTTAACAAAGTATTCCTTTTTCATTTTAAGGAAAAATATAATAACTGGTATTGATTAAGCAGATCAGTTATATGCTAGTTACTGTTCTAAAGTTATATATATGTTTATGTGGAGATATATATATATAGATATATATGTGTGTATATATATATATATATATATATATATATATATATATATATATATATATATGCCAAAAAATTGTATACAAGTGGACACTGATCAACGTTGCTCAGGCAGTAGTTTGCTGTAATCAGAACTGTCTGGATGCTGATGGTAACCATTTTGAGCACCTCTTGTAATTTCAGAAGTCAAACGTGACTTGTACTCATCTTTTGTTATCGGTATATACTGAGTATTACAATTTTAATAGTTTTTCCTTTCTTAAATGTGTATACATTTTTTGGCTATATATATATATATATATATATATATATATACACATATATATATATATTTATATACGGTTGTTATTAGTATATATAGAATTAGGTTGAATAGTGCTATGGTGGGGTTGTAGACTATGATAGCTGTTATTCAGCCCATGTGGGCAATTGAAGAATACGTTAGGATCTTTCATAACTGGGTTTGGTTGAGTCCTCCTCAGCCTCCAATTAGAATGGATAGGATAGATATGGTGAGTAGGATGTCTCAGTTGATTGAATGTGAAATTTGGCTATCTATCTATCTATCTATCTATCTATCTATCTATCTATCTATCTATCTATCTAGAGAGAGATAGCCAAAAAATATGTGTGTGTGTGTGTGTATATATAGATATAGATATCTATCTATCTATCTATCTATCTATCTTTCTATCTATCTATATATCTTTATCTCAACACAATGAGTTATATATTACCATAGTAATTTAATAGATGTAAAATCTGAAACACGAAAAGATTAAATTACTTACCCAAGAGTACACAGCATTATCTGATTTATGAGGATTTGAACCCAAGCGATTTCATTCCAGAATCTATTAATTTCACACTATGAAGGACATCTTAAAAGAACAACATAATATTTTCTTGACTGCAAGTATAGAAACTTGTCATTTCTTGTTAAAAAAATTACTAATTTTTATATAAGTATGATCTTAGAGTGTAGTTATAAATAATATGGTCACAATAAAATCTCATGCACACAAAAAAACCCTTCTATTTCTATATCCTCTAGAAATACGTGTAAAATTATTCAAAAATCATAATTTCACTGGGGGAAGGGGGCAGGTGCAGTTAAAGAGCTTCACAACTATGTATGTTTGTAGTCTACACAGCAGATAGCAGTGGGACGATGAGTAAGTTATTATATTTTTTATTAGTTTCAGGTGAGTTATTATACTTTTCAATGGCTCATTTTTACCCGTGAAATGTGTAATAATACCCATCTACAATATTTTGTGAAAGAGGAATAATATTTGTATAACAGATGGCATTTAGTAGACAAACGATGAATGCTTACATCAATGAAAAGCAACCAACAAAATTTGTTTTTGTCCTCCTTTTAAAGTGGAAATAAGGCTACATTGAAAATGGGGATTTCAGTTTCCAGCATTAGTATTTTTTGACAACAGAGTAGAATATCTACTGTGGACTCTCCCTGGAGGAAAGCCTATAAAATACTTAGAAAGTTAAAGGTTCTAATAATGGAGAAAGGGAAAATGTGCCTTCATGTTTTCGACACATTTTGAATTATAGTAGACCCCAAGGAAAACAACACTGATCTATTGAAAGCACTATGTTAAGGCTTTATGACCAGTCTGGGTAAAGCTCTATTGGCCCTGCATACAATGTAAATTTAATACCACCATTTGTTTTGTGTATTTTAGTTGGTAGAAAACAATAAGGATCTCTGACTCTGAGAGATGAGTTTCTTGGCAGTAAGAATCCTTATTATCAACTCAAAATAAAATAGCAATTTCCCATGAAGCAATCACACATTAGGGAGAAAACCACTGTTTCAAATTATGTCACAGGAGTAAAAAAGTGTTTCTAGGAAGCTTCTAAAGTCATCATTCAGACTGAAAGCTTTACAATTACTTGAATTGTCTATAGCTTGTATAGACTTGTAGAATAGCAAAATATTTTCAAAGTGCTGATCACACCCAAAAGTTGCATATATATACTCAGACGTATTAGAGTTGGGATATAGGAGAACAAAATTGTGTGCTGCTTGCACTTAAATCTTCTATATTTGTTGTAGAAAAGAAACAGCCATATGGATCTTATATCAAAACACTAGTCGTTGAAGACTACCATTTGCATTTGCAACTCCTTTTTAATATAAAATAAACAGAGACAATGGTCTGTGTTTATGTTAAGTAGCTATGTCTGTCTGAATTAATTTTCTCAGCTTCTGATTTAAAAAACGAGCAGTACACATTTTGTTGTTTTTTAAAAAAAGAAAGACAAAATGTGTAGAGAAAGACAATGCATAGAATTCTAAAGGTGTGACTTTTAGAAAAGCATATTGATTTAGGGAATGGCAATATGGACTAGAATGCAAAATGGTTCAATCCCTATTATAGGAATTTGATATCTAACAAAATTTCATGTTGCTTTTTTTTTTCATTTGATCTGGCTATCCCATCTCTTGGAAACTATAACCAAAATGCACAAGGACAAATGTACAAGGCTATTAATTGAAATAATGATGGTCACAGCAAATGACTGAAAATAACATGATTTTGATAAATATGAAACTGGTTGTTAAATTATAGCAAATACACACAAAGGAGTAAGTACTGTACAGCTGAAAAATGGAGGAGGAATTTCTCTATATATTACTTATGGGTGACCACCTGTATATATTGACAAGGTAATAAAAAGCAAAGTAGAGAAAAAAGTCTTATTTATAGTTCATAATTCACCATCTTTAACAATGTATTTATAAAATTCTATAATATTTCTTAAAAGTGTTAATATTTTGGTTGTGTCACTATTATGATGCTGATAATAGTATTTCATAAAGATTTTCTCAATTTTGTTGCACAATGGGAATTTAAACTTGGAAAAAAAACTTACAAGATTAATTTTACATGTCTTCCCATACCAAGTCACACGTTTTATTGGATAGATGTGATTTTCATCTTAAAATTGCATTAAAACTTATAAAATTCAAATTCTAATGTTTATGTACACTTTACACTTATATTTTACTTTCCACTATTATTCACTTAAACTCTATGCTTTATCTCTACCCCACAAGATGAATTCCGGTTTTGTAAGGAAATGCCATATATACTGGCAAAATTCATTATATAAACAGCCCTTATGAGAAATGCATTTCACCAATCTTTTATAATTTTTCAGTTGTAACTATCAACAAGATCACAATGTACTATCTCTCAGTTTGTCCAACCATTTAAATGCTTGTTACTCTTTATTGATTATATGAAGCAGTTTTTTGTTTTTTTATTGTTTTGGCAAACAATGTAGTCTATAAACTGTAATGGACCATGAATTTGTTTCTAAATTAAGCACCATTAACAAGTGAAGAATGTATATATATAAAACATAGACTACAATACATATATTTTTGAAAATAATATATACATTATAATATATACAATATAAGTTTTATTTTCTTTCATATAACATATGTACTGAAATAAACATGTAACTAACAAATATTTCAAATTCAAGCTTCTTTGAATTGTTCTTGGTGTCCATTTGTTTTAGTAGGAACATAAACACTTCAGTGAGTAGAAATTATTAAAAATGACATTTTCTAATCACTGACCAAGCAATCTTTACTGCCTTCCTTCTGGAGCTGTCCACTAACTAGAACTGTAATAACTAGAATGACGTTGATCACATAAACTTGACTAGAGTGGACAGAAAAAGGACATCCTGAAGGCATGTAAAACCTTTATTTTGAATTGCTAACTATTCCTTACATATTGTCAAAATAAACAATTAATACTTAACCATTCATATTATTTTTTTTCAAATGCATGGTTACATTCTCCTAGGTTAGCAAATCATCTCAGATGTTTTTATAATTTCCACTCTTCCGCTGTATTTAATATTACCTTGGCCATGACTGAATTTTTGATGGCTGGGAAGAAATTTAATTAAGCAACTATGGTCACAGTTACACAAATGCCAAAATATTATTTTAAAAATGTGTATTGTTTTCAAAATAAACATGTTCCAGCTTTATATAAACAAACCATTCAAACATGAAGTTCAGCTTTGGATGACTGACATAATTAGCTCATAGGGAAAGGAAACTAGCATTATACAGCATGAGACAAAATATTGTGTTTTTAATTAGGCATTAGTTGTAATCCTTTTGAGTGAGCAGTTCCTCTCCCACACTGGCATTTGAATGTGCTATTTAATTTGGTTTTGCTGATGCAATGAGAGATTTTATTAATTCTGAACTAAGTTCACCAGTAGCCAGAAATACACGTGAGAATTTCTGGCTGACTACTGTAGAGGTTCAGCTCGTACTAAATCCAAGGTGGGACCATAAAATCGTTCGTTCTAATGATTGGTGGTATCCACTAGCATGCCCCACAACGTGGTCTACTTGTTAAGCAATGAGGATTGTGATCCCTTAACACACTGCTTCTTCCTGACATATCCCATCAATTCAATAGTGTTCAGTATAAGAGATCACTTCTGTCAGGATGTGAAAAACAGCACCATCAATCCTTTCATAACTGAAACATTAATTTTTCCATCCATGGAATTTACTCTGAAAATGAGGTCAACAAACACAGTGTGCCTCTGTTTTACTTTTAGAGATCAATGAGTGGAGCTGGTCTTCCCAAGAGTTTGACCTGTACAACAGTAAAAAAGGTCAAATATATGGTGATGGAAGGAGAACTGACTCTGGGTGGTGAACACACAATGTGATATATAGATGATGTATTATAGAATTGTACACTTGAAACCTATGCAATTTTGCTAACTATTGTCACCCCAGTAAAGTAATTAAAAAAAAAAAAAAGCAGACCTTAATTTGAAAGATTCTGCAACACTAAGTGTGGCCCATCAGAAATTCTGTGATCTGGTGAAAATTTTAAGAGGCCTGCATTTCTAATACATGATGAGTGACTTTTGATATTGTGGGGGAAAGGAGAAAAGAGGTAAACATAATATTATCTTAAGGCTAAGGAAATCTGAGAATTCAATGTGATATTTAATAAAAGAAATAATGTTTCTAAACATGAAATTGAACTACTGCCATGATGCTAACTCACAATAACACCTTTTTCTTTGAAATTTGCATAGGTGTGTACATGTGGACAGGCACAATGGGTTCAGAAAAATACCATAGGAAGAATAGAAAGGCTGTCCAGCCTTAGTTGGCTTTATTGTTGACTGAGTAGTTCTTACCTCTAAAATTCACTGATGTGACCTTTTTTATCTTTGGATTGTCTTGGGAGCAGGAAGGAATAAATCATAAAGTGAGAATAATTCTGTGGTAGTGAATGAATTTTCAAAATAAGTTAGAAATATGCCTTGGAGTGATTGAAGAATGAGAAGTTCACAAATTAGGAGGAAAAGAACAAATCATAAATCTCGGTTGTAAGGAGTAGGACCCAGCTGATGAGGGTTTAGGTTTGGTGTGTGTGCAGATTTGGACTACTGAATCAGTAGGTCTATCATTGGTTTTCAAATTATCTTTCTCTATTTCAAAATCCCCTTTAATTATTTTTGACAGTTCAGTATATACATTTGCAATATGTGTGTTAATAGAATTGTGTCTAATTAACCAAGAGAGTTGTAAAAGGAAGTTTTGATGTCCTTGCATCACTTAGCACCTAAAACAAGTGTCCATGAGATGAACATCATGTCAGGTGGACATAAGTCCCATAGTTACAGAGAGAGATCAATTAAAAAAAAAAGCAAAAAAAAAAAAATGTCCAAGACAGAGCTGAGAGCAGAGAGAAGGGACATGACAGAAATAGTCATAATACAGGCAACTCTAGAGTGTACTTGAAGCAAACTAGTCCATTAAAAGGAAATACTTGCATAAGAAAAAAAAATTGAGGGCAAGGCAGCTATTTCATTTTTGTCTAGTGATTACAATTGATGGAGAGTTGAGTTTGCTACCCCAAACTATGCCTCTTTTGGATATTGATTATTTTAAGCTGGTTATTTTTCAAGAAACAAAAGACTCAGGAAAAAACAAACAAACAAACAAACGAAAAACACTGATGTTTCTCCTAACTGTCTAAAAGGAATTTAGATAGAAGACCTGTTCCAAGAAGGAACCTATTGTCATATATATCTATAGTGTAATATGCAGTAGAGTGTGATAGGTAGGGAGGAACCTGGCTACTCTCCTTTGATCAAAATTCTCTCTGTGTCCCATTGTTGAAGGTGGCCTAGCAAGAATTTACTTACAAACACTAGAGTTTTTTTTTATCTCCATGTGAATTGCCTTCAAGCCCTTTGAAGTTCCAAACCACAATCTCAACCTCCTCTTCTTAGCATGGCATTGGAGCCTCAGCTGACCAATGAGTCCTAGGATTTCATATTCCACGGCATCCTCTCATGTACCTATGTATTGAATTTGGTTAATTTTCTCCTGTTAATTTGTGTTAATTTGATTATTATTTCCCCCAGAAGAGTTTAGAAAGTTGGGATGAAAATTATTATTATTATTATTATTATTATTATTATTATTAATTATTTTGTCTCCTACACATATTTGGTGTTAAAGCAACTGTGTTTTATTATTTCCTCATAGGAAAACTCAGTTCAGGATTTCACCCCTATAGATACTGTCTCAGTAGAGGAATGAGGCAGGATGCTTTTCGAGAGCTATAAACACTGAGGATTTTCTCCGTAGCCTCTCTACTTCCATTACGGTGCTTTCTGTGAGGCTTCTACCAAATATCAATGTCTCTACTCACACCCAGTGAACAGACACAGAGCTGTTTTATATGTGAAATTAAATTGCTTTCTTTTTTTAGACTCATTTGCTTATTTTTTTTGTGATCAGATAATGTGTTAGCAAAATGCTACAATATTGAAATGTCAATATTCGTTTATAGAGTTTGTGGCGATGCTTTAAATGGACCCAAGCAGCACAGAATTATTTGTATACAAAATGCTCATTACTTAATCAGACTCACAAATTTGAGAGAACATTTAATCAATTAGGTTTATTTGATTCACTGGCAGTTTATAAGATTCTTTGATAATACAAAATGCAGAATAAATAATAATACATATATTAGACATTTTTCAAATTAAACTTTGAAATCACTTTTTTTTCCCCACAGTGAACATGCAACTAATGACAAACAAAGTAGTGGGCCATATTCTATTTCTAAAGACAATTTAAAAAGTGATGCATCATAAGTTGTACAAAAGGATTCTTTCTTCTTTCTAAAAATCTTGCATTATTTTAATTTTACTGAGTAGATAGATGCAAAGTATCATTTATATAAAGTTGCTTAAATAATGCTCTCTAAATACATTAAACTGCAATACCATAATTGTGACTATGTTGTGAAATATTCATGTGATGATTTTACCCACTGCATGTGCATCAATTAAATAAAATGTAATATTCCTGATGCTCCAGGGAAATAATGACAAATCAATACTCTCAGAATTCCCTTTAGAAATGAATAATGATAAACAATTTTATTTCATAGACATTAGCAACAGGAATCATTATTTTATCATTTAAAGGACTCCAATACCGGGATATATCTTAGAAACAGGCTATGTAGATATAGTTAGATAAACTCATTATTGCTTTCAAGCAAGAGATTCTCAAAAAGAGCATTTTCAATGCTCTAGCCCCTCATCCAACTTTTCCTTCAGAGTTTTGAGACGCAGACAAGATGTTATTACAGGAAGGGGAGGTGAAAATAGATGGGAGATGTTTCAGAATGAGAGGCAAAATCAGATAGTGAATAGCCTTTGAATAATGTTATTTTAATATTAAATACTTCAGAAAGCTAAATTATATCCAATGCAACTTTGCTATAGGGAATTCAAGAATAATGAAAAGTATTTCAGAGGAAGTTTCAAGATGTAAAAAAATGTAATGAATAAGAATGAAGTGGGGGAAAAACGTAGGCTAGTAGGAAAATATAAAAGAATAAGTTGATGTAAGAATAAATATACCATTATTATATCATTGTAATCATCATCAGCAGCATTATGACAATATCTTCATAATAATGTCAATGGTCAATTTTTGGAATAAAAATAGGAAAGAATACTGGAAGATAACAATATATCAGCACGAGGATGACTAGAATAAATGTTTTATAAGGTCCTTTATTATATTAAGGAGGGACAATTAATATTGATTAAATACAGAGTTTGCTAGGTTAAGCATGGATGATAAACAGTTTTATAACAATTGTTCCTGTAACTTTCTGTTTAAGAACTTCCAAGCTCAACCTCCTTCTGGACTAGTTATTTACTCTTTCTTTTTCCTGGAATACCCTTTTAGGCTCCCTTCCACCCTTCATTGAGGTCTTTGTTGAAAGGTCCCTTTCTCAACGGGCCTTCCTAAATACCTTATGGAGAATACTGAGTTACATCATTCTATTTTCCATTCTATTTCTTTTACTTTTTTTGCTATAGCATGATCTTTTCTATTTATTTTGATATATTTTATATGTATGCATGACTTCATGTATTTAATTTTTAAAATTCTGTTATGTATGTTTATATGTGTGTATGCATTTTTAATTTAAGTTCTATGAATGTCCTTTACTAGTTTGTTAGTATTATGTTTTATCAGTGTGTTCATCTCTAATACCTAGAAGAGTGTGCATTCATTTTAAGCACTCAATGTAATTTTGGGAGTGAATGAATAAATGAATCAATAAACTACTTCAGAAGTAAAACATTTCTCTGAATCAACATTAATTTCTGCATTTACTTTTCTGATATATATATATATATATATATATATATATATATATATGCCATATATGTGATATATATAACAAGCTATAAAATTATGTATATATTTATAAAATACATAACTATTGTATATATATTTTTTTTCCCTTAGGACAGGCTGTGATAACAAAATACCATAACCTCAGTGGCTTAAATGACATACATTAATTTCTTACAGTTTTGAAAGCTAATATTTCCAAGAAGAAGGATGTTAGCAGGTTCATTGTCTGCTGAGGAATCTCTTCACTGTTTACAGATGGCCACCTTTTTTGCTGTATCTTCTGCAGAGAGAGAGAACACATGCTAGCTAGCTTCTTATAAAGGTACTAATCCCCTCATGAGAACTAACCAAACCTGACTTCATCTAAACCTAGTTTTCCTCCCAAGGCCCCACCTCCAAATACCATTACACCATTATATTGAAGATTAGGATATATATATATATATATATATATATATATATATATATATATATATATATATATATGGATATATATTAAGATATATATATATATATTAGAATATATATATATATATATATATATATATATATATATATATATCCATCCCCATCTCCTCTCTCATGATTTCTACTCATTATAGAATTCATAATTTCCATTGCCTTATAGATCCTACTTGTATGCCTCTCAGTTTTGGAAGTTTGTATGCCTTTCAGTTTTGGTATCCCTCAGCAGCTCTATTTCCTGTCCTCTCCATTTGGTCCAGAGCTGAGACTAAAAGAGTCATAAGTCAGACTGTAACCTATGTGATGAGCTGATGTTCTGAGAACTCTTCTTATAAAATCCTGTCCTTGAACTAGATTTCTAAGAGTGAATGTGAAGGGGGAAAAGGAACAAAGTTAAAAATAACAGGAAGATTTAAAATTTATGATTCATAATGCATTAAACAATTGTCATTCAGAATTGTTATTTGTAATCAGGCTTTTATTGCTGGCAATCACACAAAATTTTACAGTCCATTTCTTCTAGATGACAATCTCATATCTCTTATTCCATGTACAAACCTCCAAAGTTACCACCTGCTTAATCTCAGGGGACTCTATGTTCTGATTATCTATGGCTGCATAATAAATCACCACACAATATAAGCTTAAAATAAAATATGCCCTCTGATCACAAATTAATTATAGTACCCTTCCATGAAAAATGAATGAAAAACTTTCCAATCCCAAGGCATGAAAAACCTTGTTCCATGAAGACCTGGCTTGAGGTCCTAGATTTCCTCATCTAACCTATTTCAAGTAAGAACGAGGCTCCTTGATGATGGTTCTTCAGACAAACACACACATACATCCTCCCTCCAAATCTGTCTCACAATCTGTAGACCAGTGACCTACAGGGAAATGTTATCTATCAAAACACCCCCCCCCCAACATACAACAACAAGACAGACATAAGGTAACCACGGAAGAAACTCCCATTCACATGGGAGCGGAAAAGGATGGGAGACACAGAGAATTCACAGGATCATAGCAATTTTGAAGTCAAACCAAAGACACGATGCCAGTTCCTTGATTAATATCTAGATATGTTCCTTACAAATGATTCTCTAGAGTTCATGTATGTCTCTTTCTCTGAATAATTCTTGCATTTGTATGAGAAACCATCCATGTTGGCAGCTAGGAAGCTGTCTCTCTTTCTGCCGATAGTAATTTGGGAGCCCACAGTCTTTTTCTTATTTTGCACCATTTCTACATTTTTAATCCAAACATGCAGTACTAAAAAACTCCCTGGGAAGCCTGTGTACCAATATATAATTAAATCTGTAGACCAAAATAATAACCACATTGTTTCCCAGGCCTTCTCTACTTGGGTTACTGATAAGGGTGATGTGCGGAATGTCCTTAAGATTCTTAGAGACTATACTTAGATGGTACATGAGGTATCATCTTACATATCTCTGAAGTCTGAATAAAAGGCTCACAGACATTCCTTTGATATCTCTTTTTCTGAGGCCATGTTTTACTGAGAGTGGCCTGGATTTGTGTCATAAACCCATCTCTTAATCTGATCATCTGTTGCTATAAGGGATTGGGGATAGGAACTAACCTTATATTTGAAACCAGCTAGTCCTTATTCTTTTAACTTTTCTCTAAATTATTCTTAAAAATATATCAGTCCCTTCCTTAGTTCACATCTCTTTCTTTGTATTTTGTTATATGTGGTTGAGAGAAATAATTTGAGATTAGTTTCTGTAGAAATCTCCAAGTCATATCCAATAATTTGATAGGTAAAATTTAATACACCACAGCACAGGCAACGGTTTTGCTACATGCCATTATGTATCATTCATTAGTCATCTTTTTTCTAGCCTTCAATAACACTTTTCTAACTTTTTAAAAAGTTATTCCCATAGTTGTCTACTGACTGTTCCAAAGGCAATATCACAAGTTTAGTGTTTGGTTATTGCATCACCTCATTTCTTATACTAAAATCCGTTGAAAATGATACCACCAAACATAGTGGACTTCAAAACCAACAGTTGTTTATTTTGTTTATAAATATGTATCTTGGGGCTATCTAGTTGGAAACAGGCTTGCTTTGTTCTACAGGGCAAGAGTGACCCAACTTGTACTGGATGATATACTTTCAAGTTACCTCACAAAATATCAAGTTAGTCAACAGACTTTAACAATAGTTAAGGATCCCAATGAGACATCCTCCATATGGGAAAACAACAACAACAACACAATGCCAGCAAAGAATTATACATATGGACCAATTCCAAAATGTTTCATCCTTGTCTTACATTCCCAGGACATTATCTTCAAAATGGGATCTTCATCTCTCTCCCAGCTCAGCTCCTTTATAAGACATGAACAAAGATGAGGAGAGGGCTCATTCAAGGCGCCTGACATGCCCAAGTACTTCAATCCAGAATTCCCCCCATTCAAAACACGTGAGTAAGAATTTTCTAAATGAGATGTTTTTAAGCTGAATTCATTGAATGATAGATTCTATTAAATATCTGAAATTATGTGGAATGATACACATAATCAGTTTTCTTGATTGTAAATCCATAGAAAATAAGTAACTTCTAAGTTACTTATTATCCTAAGTAACTTCTGTGAGTTAATACATAACTAATGGCCTGCTTCCACTACACCCATATATTTTTTTCTAGATTCTTCTCTGCTTTTTAATGTTAATATTCTCTTTCCTAGATGTGTACCCACTTTTCAACCCAACACACTAGTTGAATTGGCTTTCCTTTTTTCTATCCCACCTAAATAAATTCCATTTACATTTAAACCCCAAGTAATGTTGTTCTCAGTTACCCTACCATAATTCTCCTATTGTCTTTGGGGTTTGATGCCATATTTTACTGCCTCCATTATTTTTGTTATTTAACTAGTATGTGCATATATAACTGGTAAAATAAAAACATTGGGTAAATGTCTGTTGAATGAATTAATTGATGGATATATTGTCTTCCAGACTAAATTATAAGCTCATGGTTAGAGAACATTAAATGTTGTTAGATTAAATAAAAGTAAATTAATGGATTGTGTGTGTGTGTGTGTGTGTGTGTGTGTGTGTGTGTGAGTGAGAGAGAGAGAGAGAGAGAGAGAGAGAGAGAGAGAGAATAAACAGACAGAAAGTAGAGTCTCTTTGTGAACTGGTAGGGGTAATTTAAATTTCTAAATGACCAGCTTTATTTTAGAAAGAACAGCATTGTGTTTTTTTTCTTTTCTAACAATTTTAGATAAGAAAATATTCATATGTAAAACCTGTTATCCTTTCATTATTACAATTTTAAATGTTAATCGTAATTTTCTGGTAACCTTTATGTCTAATTTATTAGAAATTCTTTATTTCCCTGTCTCTTTTCAGGATTTGTATTTCAGAATATGATCATTTCTTATCCCTAAAGTTGATCATGTAAATATTATGCCTGAACATTAACCTTTAAGTAGCTAAGCGTTTCTTAGTATTTATTTTAGTTCCTAAATGCAAATGATTATCTTAGCTCAGGTTGCTATAACAAAATTTCATACACTGGTGACTTAAACAATAGACATTTAACTTCCACAGCTCTAGAGGCTGGGAATTATGAGATCAAGGTGCCAACTTATTCATTTTCTGGTGAGAGCCCTCTTCCTGGCTTAAACATGACCATCTTCTCCCTGTATCTTCACATGACAAAGAGAGCTGAAAACTCTGGTCTCTTCTTACATAAGGACACTAATCAGATCATGGGGACTGCACCTTCATAACCTCAACTAAATTGAATCACCCAAACATCTTATCTCCTAATGCCATCATCACTTTGGGGGCTAGGGCTTCAAAATATGAATTTTGTGAAGGTACAATCATTCCGTGCATAACAATTATTTATATTTATTTATAGTGTTGGAAGCTATTCATTGAAGAATAACTAAGTCACATGAAGGAAAGTTGACTGTTTAGAGGGTAAAATATGGGTCTGATAGTTAACATCATTGCTAGCTCAGCCATAAATGAGCTTTTGGAGCTATATCATCTGTGTAGATTTGAAGACGTGAGTCAAGGTGTCTCAACTCTCTGAAGTAGTGGCAGTAATGACTGTTTTGTTGCTCTTGGAAGTTGACTGCACTTAAGCTCTCCTTAAAACTCTTCTTGCTGTACTGATTCCACCTGTCAACAGGTGGCTCCCATCACTGGTCAAAGGCTCTGTATGTCAATATTGGTGGCCCTTTAAAGGAAACTGGAACCTTTCCTTTCTCACTTTTTCCTTTGTTTCAAAACTGAACTTGAGAGTGTTAAAGCCCAATCTTCTGGATCTGCTGCTTATGGACCTGATCTTAATCAGGGAATACCTAAAGCCAGAAATGTGGATAATATCACGTGATAAAAGTGATATATAGACAGCTGAGATTCTGAGAATGTGATCAAGAAGCAAGAGTATTTCCACACTTGTTATGAAAATGTAAAGATAAGATTACTTCTTTGAAAATTATTTGTAGGCTCTGGTGGTGTCTATGAGCACTGTACCTTTCCATACTGGGTATAAAGCAAGCCTTCACTATTTTGTTGGTAGTGTTGTACCTGTTGTTTCTGAATGGATGAATAAAAGTAATTGCACAAGGTACTTTTTTGAGTAATAATAAAATCTATGCATGTACAGTATATGCATAGTGTTTGATAGGATAAGGGGATAATTCATCAGTTACCATGATTTTATAATCTAACTCTGTTGGGCTATGACTGGCAGTATGTAATTGCTCTATTAAAAATAACAAAAAAAAAGTAACAAAAATTGTTCTACTAAAAATAACTTAAAAAATTCAGAGTGTCTTCTATGTTGGCCTAAAGGTCATACTACTTACCTGTGGTCGTACTACTTTTCCTGTCAAATAGCTTAATCCTTTTAAACACATTATATTTCTTATATTTAATAATATCAAAACTTTTTACTGTAAGGTTTACATTTGATTTTGCCAAACAACAGACAATTGTTAAGGTAATTTGTAATTCCAATCCATTAGTCTAATGGATTGCAGCTGCTGTAAAGAGTGGGCATGTAATTTATTGATAATGAAATCTAATAACATATAAAATATAAAGATAAATAAACTGAAAAATGCCTCTATATATATGTCACATAAATTGGTTCTCTTTTTTATTAAAATCTAATATATTTTTTATTTTTCTATATAATCCTATTAATCATGCATAATCAGCAGAACTTTTAGACCATTGACTCCTAATAAAAATGAATAATTGCATTATAAAATATTCACAGAAGTCACTAGAGTGATGTTTTGTTTTAAAAGTCATGTTTAATCAATATTTTTATTTCCTTCCTTTCAATTTTAACATTTATGAATCTGTGATAATCACTCACCTTTGCTTATTTACTACTCCATTTTTCATGATAGATTTTGTTTCCCCAAAGCATATCATGCTACCAAATTTTTGAAGCTTTCTTAGTAGAGCCAGTAAGAACAATTTATATGTTTTGTATGAATCAGATTTTTATGACCTGAATACTGGAGTCCCTTCTGTTGGTAAAGGAATAAAGAGGAAATAAATGCAAAGTATAAAATCCACCAGTTCTAGCCCCCAATGGGCTATTCCATTTATAAAAGAGCTCAAATAAACAGTAAATGTTAGATTTACTCATTAGAAACTGATCTCCTTAAAATAATATTTCCCTCCTTTTTTTTATAAAACTTAGTGCCACCCCAATTGTTAAAATGTATTGCATATTAGATAACTGAAAGTATCTTTGTCTTCTTCATGTGTATAGAATGTATACATCATCATGTGTATTCTAAGTTTTCATATTCTCAGTTTTCATGCTAAACAGATATTCATCAATGTCAATTAATATCAACATGTATTTGTCTTGTTTATGAAGAAGAAATGTGCTACCCTGGATGTTTACAAATATATATGGAGATAGAGATAGAGATAGAGATAGAGATAGAGATAGAGATGAGAGAGAGAGAGAGAGAGAAAGAGAGAGAGAGAGAGAGAGAGAGAGAGAGAGAGAAAGAGAGAGAGAGAGAGAGGAGGAGAGGAGAAAAAAAGTCAAGGGAGAAAAGAGAAAGAAAAAAGAAGGGAAATGGGGCAAAGAGAAGGAAGAAGGGAGATGGGAGGGAGAGAAAAGAAAGGATGAGGAATAGAGACTTTTTGATACAGAAGGTATTTATATACACATTCTTCCTAGAGATTTACATAGACACACACACACACACACACCACAGTAGATTCCTGGAACAGAGAAGAATATGTGAGAAAATAGGTCTAAAAAAGTCTAACACAGGAATAGAGCTTTAGCAGCATCTACCTTCCTTAAAGCAATGTAGGTGGGAGGGTGAGATAGGATAGTTGGAAAGATATGAGATGTTTGTATCTCTAAGTGCCAGGTGACAATATATAAAACTTTAGTAGGTCCACATAACCAGCTCAGAAACATACATTTATGGTGACATGATGACTCCAAGGCAGACTCCTTAAGTGAGGCCTTGGATGTCTGAGCAGTAGGAGAATTAAAGCCAATTAGAAAAATACATCCTAAGCACCACCTTAGGTGCAGGTTACTGAGGAAGAGATGCAAACCAGGGCATAGGGCTTCTGTGATCCTATGGCTCAGAGACTTTGCTTGGCACCACTGGACCAGCTTCCCTCCTCAGGCAGCAACAGAGGGGCTATACATTTGGTGAGACTTAGCACTCATCCTGGAGAAGGAAGACCTGTAGCTTTGGGGGACAGCAAAGCTATGTGGTAGCCAGAAGCAGGGGTGGCTGAAATGGAAGGGCAGCAAGGAAAGAGATCAGGTGAGTTAACTTGGCCATCTGTCTGGCTAGAGTGCTGGTGATCCCAGTAGAGGTATTTACTTGTGACAGCCCTTGGGTGTTAATGAGACTGACCACTTTCACCCCTCATCTTCCACAGAAACCAGAAATGAGCTTGTCATTGGCATACAGTTTCCAGGGAAGGGACAAAATGAGGGTGAGGTGGGCCCTTATTCACATTTCTACCGGGGTCTCCCCTGGTTCTAGAGACCAGAGGAGAAAGAGCCCATTGCGCAGAGCAGAAATAATCCACAGTGTCCCTCTAACTTTTTTCAAGGTCAAATATTTGGAAGACATGGGTGAACACTAGGGACACTCAAGAAGAAAGGATTTAAGGCTGTGGTTTGGCTTAATCCACGTCTAACCTTCTTCCCTCTGAAGTTTATGTGCACTCACTACAGCAGGTACAGGTCACCAGAAGAGAAAGTTCTGATGATTTACTTCATTTCTTTTAAAAATTTAATTTAATATATTTTATCAACATAACTGGCATATGATACCTTATTAGTTTCAGATGTGCATCAAAGTGATTCAATATGTATGTACATTATGAAATGATTCTCATAAATCTAGTTAGTGTCTGTCACCATACAATATTATTGACTGCATTTTTTATCCTATACGTTACATCCTCATGATTTATTTATTTTATAACTGGAGATTTGTACCTGTTAATCCTTTTCACCTATTTCACCACCCCCTGAAACATCATATGCATACTAGTTCTCTCTTAAAGCAGGTTGATGATTAATATAATCCCTGACTTATTTTACAAAGATAGCACTACACATGTGTCACCCCTATCATCAAGATGACCCCCCCCAAAACCAAGAATTTTCTGTCTCTGGAAATCAAGTAACAAAAGTGTGGCTACCAGAGCCATTTACAAAGTGAGAGTTCCTTCAATAAGGAAGATCTGGTGCTTAGACCAAATATGGGCAAACAGAACTGACCAATCAACCCTGACAGATTAGAATTTGTTTGTGCTTTCTCTTGTCCCTTGTCCATATATCATAACTGGCCAAGTTCCCAAACCCTCCAATCAAAACTTGCTCCACCAGCACTACCACATGCCACCTTGTTTCCCCCACCCTTAAAACTTGTCCAGACCCCATGTGGGAGAACATATCTGAGCAATGCCTCTTGGCTCTTACGGGTTGGCTCAGCAATAAAAGGCTCTTCCTTTTTGTTTGGGTTATCTCTTTGTGAGGTCTGTTAATGTCTAATCACTAGGTCGTTTTGTATACCTGAAATTAATAATAAACTAAAATAAAATGATAAATAGTGCAATCCACAAAAAAGCTGATATCATAGTTTTGGTAGTTATGCGGACAGGTTGCAAGCTCTTGCTCAGTAAGACCCTGGACACCTCCTCCCTCTGGTAATTACCAATTTGTTTCCTCTCTCTATGAGTCTGTTTCTGTTTTGCTTTGTCCATGCATTTGTTTTGTTTATTAAGATTCCACTTCCTAAGTGAAACCACATGTGATTTGTCTTTATCTATTACTTTATTTCTTTCTATTGCTGAATAATCCATTGTATAGGTATACCACATTTTGTCTATATATCCATTTCTCTTAGGTCTATTCCTAGGAATAGAATTGCTTCCTCATATACTAATTTTATATTTGTTTTTTTTGAGAAACTCCCAAACTGTTTTCCAAAGTGGGTGCATAATTTTACAATCCTAGCGACTATGAATGGGGTTCTAATTTCTCCACATTCTCAACACTTGTTATTGTCTCAAAAAAAAAGTCATCTTTGTTATCTTTATCTCATTATAATTTTAATTTGCATTTCCCTAAAGATTAATGATGTTGAACATTTTTTCATGTAATTATTGGTCTTTTTATTGTCCTCCTGGAGTAAGGTCTTTCCAAATCCTTTACGCTTTTTTATTTTTACTTATTGTTTTATAGATCTTAAATTATGAGTTCTCTATATTCTGGATATTATACCCTTCTGAAAAAGGGTGCTGAATTTTGTCTAGTGCTTTTTCTAAGTCTATTAAGATTATTATGTAATCTTGTTTTTTACTATTAATATGGTAAATGCTTTGTTTTTAATCAAATTACCATATTACATGATAGTCAATTTCTTATATACTGTTTATCTTAAAATGAAAGAGAATGAATCTGGGGTAAAAATACCCTCTAGTTTGGCAGAAGAAGAAAAAATCTGTTCATCTAGTTATTTTTCTATGGCATTACACCAGGATCAATTATACTACTTTTATTCAAACAAATAATATTGTTTTTCTATTACATGTTTGGACATAAGGAAATCTGAAGTTATAGCATTTCTTTCAAAGCTCTCACAATGACTAAGGAAAAACAATGTTAATTGGAGTACAGTTCTTATTTAAATGACTTTATCATTGTAGATACAAATATGCCTTCTGAGTCTTCTAGCAAAAAAAAAAAAAATTGCATAACAAATGTCTTTTTTCCCCTTAGTTTGTTGAAACATTATAGCTTATAGTCACTTAGATTATTGAGGAGAATTTAAGGAAATAGAACTAATGTGATAATATATATCTTCTTCCACAGTAAACTTTCACCCAAGTAACTCACATATAAACCAAAGAAAAGTGGCTAAACTGTTTTCCCCATATTAACATTGAAGTCCTTTGGGTTCTCTGCAGATGCCAAAATGGATTAGAACTGCAAGAAGGAGAAACGCACTTATGAATGATAAAGAGGAGAGGGAGCAGGAGCAGTTAGGGAAAGCCTTAAGACCAGAAAGCAAGTTTTAAGGAGGAAGACACATGAAAGAAGGGGAATAAAACAATTAAGTGGAAAATGATTTGGACTGAAATACCATTCTAAAATGTGTCAGCTAAGCATAGGGGAAACCCCAGAAAAAAAGATAGCATGTTAGAAGGGTCCTCTGTTGGGTAGCAATGACCCAGATTTAATAAGCCTTTCATGCTCAGCCATACAAGGGTTGGTATACACACCAACATTGCATTTCACTGTCAGCTGAAAGTGCCTAAAATAAATAATACCTCACTAACATTGAGTACAACTAGCGCCCAGAACCTGTTTTTTTTTTTTTTAAATTTATTAGTTTCAGGTGTACAAGACAAGGTAATACTTAGACGTTCATCATTTATATCCTTCACACTGTGAACCCCCCTCCCCCCCTCCACTATCCCTCCAACCTCACACTGAGCCATCACATTATATATATACAATTATAGTTGGCATTCATTAATGTTTAGCTTCTGGTGTACAATGCCATGATCAGGCATCCACAGCATCCCTGAGGTGGTCTCCCAAATGGGACACATGTCCATCGGATACCCAACAAAATCTTTACAACATTATTGAATACGTTCCCCAAATTAATTTTCAAAAACCCTGAGGCCATCTTATGGTTACCAGCTGCTTCCTAATCCCTTCACCTTTCCCCTTATCCCCACATCCCCCGCCCATCTAACAACTTTCAGTTTTTTCCTTTTTGTCCCCAAAACTGTTTCTGATTAGTTCATTCACTTATTCTTTTCTTTAGATTCTGCATATAAGTGAGATCATATGGTACTTGTCTTTCTCTTTCTGACTTATTTCACTTAACATAATGTTCTCTAGATCCATCCATGTTGTTGCAAATGATAAGATTTCTTTCTTCTTTATGGCTGTGTAATACTCCATTGTATAAATGTACCACAGCTTCTTAATCCAGTCATCTACCGATGGGCATTTCGTTTGTTTCCGTATCTTGGCTATTGTGTAAAGTGCTGCAATAAACATAGGAGTGCATACAGATTTTTGAATTGGAGTTTTGGATTTCTCCGGGTAGATGCCTAGGAGTGGAATTACTGGATCATAGGGTAGTTCCATTTTCAGATTCCTGAGATACCTCCATACTGTTTTCCATAGTGGCTGCACGAACCTGGTTTTTGATACCATTATCCAATCAAAAAAACTAATGTTCTTTGGAGAAATGGCTGATGCTAGGCCTAGGGCAGAAAATTTACAAGATGTGCCTGAAACTTCTTGTAGTGTCTGAAAAGAAAAAAAGCATTTCAATAAAACCTCACATTGATGTGTGGGGAAGTGAGGGTACCAGAGCCAACTGAAAGAGACCCTCATGGTCAGAGGTGAGCAGTAAAATAAATGAGGTGATATTGGATTATAACCTAAAGTATAAAATAAACATCCATGTATACATAATTAAATAAATAAGGGAATAAGGGAAAAAATATCTTCCATGCAGGAGAATTCTAAATAATATGTGTAGATTCTCTACAATCAAGAAGGAAAAGTATGACTTCCCATTTTTATGTTGTGCATTGTGGCTTTCATCCAAAGAGAACAGTATGGAAAAGAAAGGAGGAGAGAGTAACTTTGTGGCAGAGGAACCTGACAACCACCACTTCAGTTTGAGGATAAAGATCAAAATTAACAGTCATGCTGATAGTGATAAAAATGGCACTTCACTTCTATGACTTTCCTTCCCTATAATGTCAGTCTAATCATGAGAAGAACATTAAACAATTCCAACGGAGGGGAATCCTATAATATACCTAGCCAGTTTTGTTCAAAATTCTCAATATCAAAAACAAAGAAAAGGATGAAAAATGGTCACCGTGGAGAGACTAAGAAAATATGACAAGTAAATGCAACCCAGAAAAAAGACAAAAAAAAAAAAAAAGAAAAACTAGATAAATCTGAATAAACTATGGACTTTATTGAATAGCAGGGTATTATTGTTTCATTGATTTTAACAACTACACCATACTAATGTAAGATTTAATAAGGGAAACTGTATGGGGAGGGTGAGGAGAGCATATGAAAACTTTATATTGTCTTCTCAATTTTTCTGTAAATATAAATTGTTTTCAAAAGTAAAGTCCCTCTTTAAAAACAAAATCTGTAACTATGTATATGTTATTTAAATTCTTGGCCACTATTCTGTGTAATTTAGAAAGAATGTATTTGAATCTGTGTCTAAAGTCTAAATATAGGAAAAAACTTTGACATAAATTGGGGGTGGAAACCTTCCATTTAATGATAAATAAGGAATAATTTTATTTTGTCTATTTCTTATGTGATGGAAACTGCTGAAGGCATTTCAAATAAATTATATCCTTGGGGCTTGAATAAATCCGAAGTCTTCACTTCGTTAAGAACATGGCATGTGATGCAGAATGAGAAGATGTCATAAGTGACGTC
The DNA here is from genome assembly GCF_964194185.1 of Rhinolophus hipposideros. Taxonomy (NCBI): domain Eukaryota; kingdom Metazoa; phylum Chordata; class Mammalia; order Chiroptera; family Rhinolophidae; genus Rhinolophus; species Rhinolophus hipposideros. Next base: position 93,501,093 of record NC_138048.1, read on the forward strand.
CAAGTGACTGATTCTGTGCAGGCTTGGGAGAATATGGCTTTAGACATTTCAAAATAATTATACAGACATACCCACCTACGTATATATCAAGTTCCATCACCTTCAGTAGATATGCCAAAATGATATCTAATCTTAGCACTTACATCAGTTCATTGAACCTCCCGACAATTTTATAAAATGGAAAAGACAAGTATTTGTGTATCCACTTTATACGTGGGGAGAAAATGATTCTTGAATGATTAAGTGATTTTTCTCAGTACACATTAGTAATAAACAGACCTCGTAGTAAATTCCAAGATCTGACAATCTCATAGGTAAAGCAATATTGCAGTAGCAACTGTAGAAGATGAGTTGTTGCAGTAGCAGAATTTGTGTAAACATGCCTTAGATGTGAACTGTGAATATAGCGTAAATGTTGCTAATTCTCTCTATTTTAGTACACAGTCAATCCCTTTTTCCATCCCACAGAAACAATGCAGTAGAGAGCAACCAGTCTGCAATGACTATTTTTTGGTGTATTTTCTCCAACCATTATCACATAGATAGGGGACTTATTTTGACCACGATAGTAGGTGATTTATTATTGTGAGGCTAGAGAAAAAGACAGACAAAAAGGGGATTTGAAATGAAGATTGTGTCATTTATTGTGGGAGCAATGATCTTACTCAGGAACCAGGTGGTGACTGTTTACCATTTAGACAGATGGAAGTCCTGCAGGGGAGTCAGTTTTGTTGCGTGTTATTTTTCCCTATTAGAAAAATTAGCTTAAATAATTCAAGCCTCTTTTTATTCCCTGCCAGATTTGTGCTTTGTATAAAATTGACTATTAAATTATTTTTTTTTCTACTGGGTAAAATGCAGTCCTGTGTGTATCGATTTCCTTTCAAGTTACTACAATTGTTTTAGCCATTTCGAGTTTTTATAACACCGTAATGACCATTTTAACATGACCAAATGATAATAAGTATCCCGTGCAACTCTAATTATAAAGATTTACAACAATAATAGAATAAACATTTGCTTCAGGAGAACTTCCTAAAATTGGCTTTCTATATATCTTTCAGGCAGCAGAGATGCTACAACAATAATATTAATTTTCTTTAGACATTCAGCCTATCTGTCTAGAACTTTATTGCAAGCTCTATTGCTAAATATTTTATTGTAGAAGAGATCTCTGCATGTTATCCCCCAAATTTACTGGTTGACATGCTGCATACATTTTTTACATGTATTCTTGCACTTATAGCCTTCGAAAAGTTGATGAATAAAAGTGATATAGTTGTGGTTCATATATTTTATTTGAATTGTGAGTTCAGTACTAGCTGCAAACTCTGATCCGTCTAATCTAACCAGTGTGTCCAAATGAAACTCAGGATGGTTTCATAGGTTATTTCTTCACTAATTCCATCAAAGTTGAGGTTCTGAAATCTGACAAACTACATATATTCCTGACTCTTATCAGGCAGCGATGAGCAAAAGCCATGGTCATAAATGGCCTGTTAGGAGATTGCAATGTGGACAGAAACAGCCTGTGAATAATAGCATCATCACAGCTCATCTAACTAAAAGGATGCCTGTTAAAAATTGGTCAAATAATTATTTTAAGGATGCATATATTCTTAGAATTAATGGAATCTTCCACCTGAATCCAAATGGAAATTGAGTATTCCAGATAAATTAGAAAAGCTGATTTTCTACATGCCTCCCAGCATGAACTCTCATTTGTCCTTTTGGTTGCTAGTTTCCAATTATGGTGTTTTAAGATAGCTAAACTTTTTCTTTCCACTCTGCCTTCATGGAATGATAAAACTTTTTTTTTTCTTTTTTGCCCTGTGAGTGGTCATCATTTAGTTCTAGTTCACTTAAATGTGAAATGTATTATTTAATTGATCTTTCTATTTGTACTATCTCCCCCTTAAGTTTTTTTATCTCTCTCTTTTTTTAAAATTCAAGTTTATTGGGGTGACAGTTGTTAGTAAAGTTACATAGATTTCAGGTGTACAATTCTGTAATACATCAGCTATAAATCACGTTGTGTGTTCACCACCCAGAGTCAGTTCTCCTTCCATCACCATATATTTGATCCCCTTTACCGTCATCTACCACTCCTCTCCCCCTTACCTTCTGTTAACCACTAAACTATTGTCTATGTTTATAAATTTTTGTTTCTCATTTGTTTGTCTTGTTCTTTTGTTGTTTTTGGTTTATATACCACATATCATATAGTTCTCTACTTTTTCTGTCTGACTTATTTCACTTAGCATTATAACCTCAAGATCCATCCATGTTGTCACAAATGTTCCTATTTCATCTTTTCTTACCACCAAATAGTATTTCATTGTGTATGTATGCCACAACTTCTTTATACATTTATCTATCATAAGACATTTTGGTTGTTTCCAGGTCTTGGCCACCTTAAATAAAGCTGCAATTTCTCAAAAAATTACAAATAGAGTTACCATATGACCCAGCAATCCCTCTCCTGGGTATGTACCCAAATAATCTGAAAACATTTATCCATAAAGACAAGTGAGCTCCAATGTTTCTTATCCCTTTAACTTTTAATTCTACTAATTGTAAGACTACAATCAGATTTATACTGATAAAACATCTTCTTACTGCCCTTATTGTTTCCATAGTTTTATCATATTTAATGTTTGTATCTTCAAATGAAAAATTCACTGTTATCTTCTCAGCAACATTTAAATATTTGAAAATATCCCTGATAATTTAGTTTTTTCATTTATATTGACAAAGGCCTTTGCCTTCTCGTGTCTCTTTGTTTGTTTGTTTGTTTTATGAAATGCATGCTTTAGGAGTTGAAAAAAAAAGAGGATTGTCTTCTACATTACATTTTTTTCTATTTATTTTAATAGTAAAAGAAAATGTATGTTTTTGTTATGCATGGTCAGAGGCTAAACTATTTGTTTTTCAAGTTTCTTCATAATAAATTTCTAGAACATCATCCAGATAAGTAAAGAAATTGTCTTTGAAATTCAAAATAAACACACATACATATTTCATCAAAGTTTGGCAAAACTATTCGGCAAAATTTTGATGCTCCCTACTGATCCTTTTGGTATTCATATCCATGTTGAAGCTGTGGAGTATAAATTTAAAATAACATAAAATCCAAGTCAGATGCATTTTTTTAGAGGTTTTGAGTTAAGTGATCAGCTACACCGTGAAAATTTACTTTTCAAAAAAATTCTTTATATGTGATAAGATATTTCTGTGAGATATGAATATACAATTTTAGAAATAATATTGGAATTTACTAAGTGGTTTATAAATTAATTAAAGATGGCTTAGTACATAAAACATAATTTTTCAAATAGAGAGTTCCACAAAGCTTCAATATGAGTAAATATGACTGAAATGTAAGTACAGAAATGAGAATTTAAATGAACTACTGTTATATTAAAGTGAACTACTGTGGTTATCTCCCACAAATAATAATACTATAAAATAATTATATACCTAATTGATTCAAAACATTAACTTAGCAACACAATCAAATTGATATGTTTTTGGATAGTTTTGTTTAGGTTTTGATGAGAAATTGTGTGTGTATCCGTCACTGAGTCCAATATAACTATTGTATATAGTTGCTTATTTTTTTATGTATTAATATGCTGATGAGAATTAATGTTAGACTCTTTTAGGACAGCTTTTTTTCAATATAAAACATGGCATATACCAAGAAGAGACAAAAGAGTATATTAATTAAATCTTAGAAGATATTATTAAGCAATTTTAATCCAATTCCAATAGAAAGATAACATTAATTGTATGATCCAGTGAGAAAAAGTCAATAGTGTACCTACAATATGCAGTGCATGATTCCATTATTGTAAAACATGTCTCTCTAATTATGTGTATAATTACATGTTCATAAAAACAGATTTTTAAAAAGTCCAGAAAGCTACACATTGCACACCAAACATGGATATGTATTTTTTAATCGATATTTTATCATTTTATCTTTTTCTTATCTAGATGTTTCATGGTTTCTTCCAGAAACTTGCATAACTTATAAATTACAGAAATATGAAAACAATATCTATGTGCTAACGAACACAGTATATCGCTCAGCAACAATGTGTCACCGTAATCTGAATTGTGGTAGTCATTTTATAGCTCTTCTTCTCATCAAGTAGGAAAGAGCTTTCAGTTTAACCACAGCACCGTATGTTTACAGGTATTTGGAAGGTTGTCACACGTTATAATGAATTGTGTGCCTCTGTGCTTCATTTGTTCTCAGTCAAACGTTTTCTTTATCTACCAGTCTGAAGCGGAAAAGCCTACAGAAGCAAAGCATATTTGCAAGACAGTCTGATTTTAATCTTATAGTTATATTCAGAAATGTTATTATTTTAGGATTTCATTACCTCTATGGTTTGATGAATCTATTGTAGAATATTATATGAATGAATTGGGCAGGTGTGGAAAGGAGAGGAAACATGATCATACCAAAGGTAACTAATTCATTATTCATGTATATTTGACTTTTGTTCTATAAATGTTTGTTATTTCTCTTAGAATGTATAATTTCCCCCTTTGATTTAGCTAATATTGACAGTGAAGCAATCACCAATTATTGCTCAGAAGCAGTGACATGTTATAATGACAAAAAGTCAACCAGATTGGTACATAGATACATTATAATTCTAAGAGCATACACCATTTCTATAACATGACTTCAAATTTACTGTTAAGCAAAAGTTTTATTGAATTCATTTTTGGAAAATGAATTGGGTGACATTTTATTGAAAATGTAGACTATGACATAAATCACTCTTGAAGTACATATCTTTAACTTTAACTCTATATTAATTTCCTATTACCACAAAATTAACATGCCTGTGTTATCTTACCATTCTCTAGAAAAGAAGAAAATAAAAATGTAAGTAGGCTGCATTCCTTCCTGCAGGCTCTAAGGGAGAATTTGATTCCTTGTTCTTTTGAGCTGTTAGAATTTGCTCCTTGTGGGTGGAGGCCCCATTTCCATGTTGGTTCACAGAAGCCACCCGCATTCTTTGGTTTATGGCCCACTTACTCTACCTCCAAGACCAACAGTGGAGTTCAAATCTCTCTCACACTTCAAATGTCTCCTGTCTCTTATTCTCTTATATCTTTCTGATGTTTCTTCCTTTCTCTTCCACTTTAAAGTTTCATGTGACTATTGGGCCCACCTAGATAATCCAGTATGAGCTCCCCATCTCAAGGTCCATAACCTTAATCACATCTGAAGACATCTTTTTGCCATGTAATGTAACATACTCACAGGTTCTAGAAATTAGAGTGTGGATTTCTTTGGGGGACTTTTATTCTGCCTATCACAAATAGGTGTATGTGTGTGTGTGTGTGTTTGTGTGTGAAATGTGTAAACACAAATTTAATATGCACACACAGTTCTATATATATTTAAATACATATTATTTCTAGGAAAAGTGATTTCAGAAAACTATTTCTATCTTTGTCATGGAGTACAAGATGGAGAACAAATTTTTATATAATAAAGTCAATACCAGAACCTCTCTTTATTTTATCTGTTAACATCAAACTTGACTTTTAAGTAACATAAAAAATTATATATAGCTAATGGTGGAGATTATGTTACTCTTATAGGCAATCAATTTAGTCATAAATAATTTTTTTAATTAAATTTATTGGGGTGACAATTGTTAGTAAATTTACATAAATAATTTTAATAAAATAATAAGAAGATCTTATTAACCTGAATTTCAGGAAAGTTATTTCTTACAAGTAAAGCAACTAGAAGAAGACAGAGATAGTAATTTACAGAAGCAAACTGGGAATGGGAATGGGTTATTATATAATCTAAGAATTTAGAAGTCAATATTGATGAACACAATTATGCTATTTGAAAGTGAAGAAATAAATAAGACAGATAAAAAGGTGGTAGGTATTTAGAGAAGGTATAAAGACTAGTTGGACTTACAGGGAAAGACAGAAAAGAGGTAGAGATTCTCAAGTGGTACATGTATAATGTATGTTTAATCAGGATTATTAATGAATTAAAAATGTTTCCAAATAGAATCATGTACCAAACTATTGAGTTACTTACCATTAATTGAGTATACATACATACATTTATATACATATGCAGAAATGTATAGATGTGTATGTTTGCATAAATAATATATTTTAAATATATAGAAAACACATACGAAAAGTAAACATGAATATACATGAGATACTGGCACTGTGCTAATTGCTAGTAATGTGTATTCACATTGGTAAAGTGGTTTCAAATTTTATATGAGCGATGGTTTTCCAAGGCTATTAGAAAGATAATAAACCATAACATTGGCTATAAAAACATAATTTAATGTTTTGAAGGTACAGAAGTGTATATATAGGTATATGTGTGTATACATATATATGTATATTTATCTTTTATACCATCAAGGACATTAACAGTACTATATGTTAAAATGGTTATAAGAGTCAGTGATTTTAGCAAGAATTAAATTCATATTTTCCAAAGAAACATAAAAACAGGTGCCTCTTATCCATTCAAATCATCTTTCCTGGTAAGTTCTCTATAGGAGATTTATACATCAGAAATAATGATAAATAGGAAGAAAGTGACATTTTACTACTATGTATTTTTTATGCTAAAACCCAATTAGAGACTGCTGGGACATTGAGCTAAACCAGCATAATTTTCCTAAATGTCTTAATTTATAAAATAATTGATACCAAATGACATCCGACCCATTGCCCACATTATAATCTCATGTTTTATGCCATGATAGGAAAAAAATCCAAACTGGTATACCCACAATTTCCAAGGTAAGACATTTAGAAAAAGAAACTTCATGAGGGAAGCATAACTAACTTAACATTGACTTAAACAATAGGCATTGGGCTCATATTACGTATTTGCTTCTTTTGTGGGAAGATAATAGTACAATATGTACAATATCAATACAGATTTATTAATAGGGTGTCAACCTCTTAACATGCAATGATAAATGTGGTAAATAAATATAACAATTTAAGCTAATAATTAACATATATATAACTGTTAAAAATCAACAAATACTGTTTTCCCCTTCTTTTTGTAAAATTATAGAGCCCATTCCAATTGAACTTAAAAAATCCTGATCACTTCTATTATGGACATAAGTTAAACAATGGATATAAATAAAACGTCAATTTGATGCATCATCTGATTTCAGACTTCACAACGTCTTTAGTCTTTTCTAAATAAAATTTTACCCTAAAGTAATACTGATGATCACTTTCTACCTGCATATATTAAGATATAATGTTGGCACAGTTTTAATTGTGGATATAGTACACGTCATATATATCTATATGGAGTAGAGCAGAATTTAAACTACTACACTGCAGCGAGGGTCATTTTACTAATGACATTAAATATGTTATTTTTATAAAGAGGCTTTTGCATGGTCTAACTCGAGGCAAACACACTTTTTTTTTTCCCTAGAACCACAAATGGGCACTGTTTTACACAGACCTGCATTCTAAACTAGCATGTGATTTACTCATCTTTGTTTACAACTCCCTTGCAACCAATTTCTGTTGGAATCCTTCAGCAGGAGTGGGGTCATAAATAATAAATAAATAAGCACTGGAAGGCCATATTAAAAAGGGCCTTGATTTTGTATCATAAAATAAATAGCTACATGATACAATTGTATTATACATTACATAAGATAACATCATATTGCATCTTATCTTGGAAAAGGCCGCAAAAACTGAAAATTCCATATTGTTTAAAAAATTGAGAGTACTTCTGGTTTAATGAATTATTCTATGAAGAGTTTAATATATAACTTGTGGACTTTCAAATATCTCTCTCTCACTAGTCTGTGAGATACTTAATAATAGTGATCATGTTTGATTATCTTTATTTTTTTATCATTAAAATCTACACAGCCCCATTCCATAACAGTTTTTCAATGGAAGTTTATAACATAGTGAATACATAGTGATTTTTTTGAATACTACTGCATTTTGTGTTTTGTTTTTTTCCTTTTTGATTTAAGTATAGTTGGTATACAATATTGTATTTGTCACATTTGTTTCAATACAGTGATTTGACATTTTTATACATAAAAACATGATTACCCCACTAATTCTAGTAATCATCTGTCACCGTGCAAAAGTACCACAATATTATTGACTACATTCTCCTTCAGCTTTTTATGCTTTTCAGATTTAATTAAAAATTAATTTATTCATTTTTAAACGATAGGTTTTTATTGCACGCTTATAATGTGCAGACAGATTTTGCAGGGCACAATGACAAAGAATGGACAGAATGCATACCTTTGAGGATAAAGTAGAAAAACATTTCAAGCAAGGATAATATAATAAGAAAACAACCAGGGATGGGGAATCTTCTGAAATATAAAGTAAGACAAGTGGCATAATTCAGGTAACACCAAAAGAAAGAAAAATGTTCGCAAGAGAATAATATACCAAAAGTATTTTGAGAATTGGGCAATGAAGACCTTAACTGCTGATGAACTTGAATGTTTTTGCTGTAGACCATGGAAGAAGGGGACTCTGAGAATATTTATTAAAAAAGGAACCACCAGACTTGAGCTTCAGGAAGCTTCATCTAACAGTGATGTATGAAAATTATGGTAGAAGCAGAGAGTGGAAGCAGCCAAACAAATGTAACAGGTCTTCCTCTTTTTCTGCCTGAAGTATTGAGGCTACAGGGGCTAAATAAGTTAATATTTTTCCTCCCAATTTCTAAGTTCTAGCGGGGCTAATAATTAAATTAACAGAGACAGATTAACAGGAGGAAATAAAAAAAACTAATGCATGTACATGGAAAATTCATATGAGCATGAAAATTCCAAAGACAGTGAGAAAACATTCAGTGTATATATTTGTGGACAAAGGAGAAAAGGGGGCACTGGGGTATTAGAGAGTGGAGGGTGCAGCTCAAAGTTTCTTCCTGAATCTTTCTTTCTTAATAAACAGCTTAAAATCAATATCCCAAAAGGCAGCATTAGGGTGGCAAAATGTCGGTTCCCTTCAAAACCTTAACAGAAGAGTGAAAATGAAAATTAGGAGAAGAAATGAGAAATATGCAAATATATGAATAGATTAAATGAGGGTGTGTGTGGAGCAAAGGGCAATCAAACATGAAGTTCATGTTCATGTAATCATATAGATACTAGACTTGATTTTGTAAATGTCTTTTATTGTCATAAATTTGGGGTTGCAAAGTACCACACAGTGTTTCTTCAATGTTACAGAACTTATAGTTAGCCTAGTAAAGAAAAGAAAAAAAAAAAACAAGGACAAAATTGGACAGCTGCCTCAGTTTACACATATTTGTTCTACAGTTTTCCCTGGAATGAGCAGCAAATGATTAGTCCACAGGGTTCCAAATTCAAGCAGAACAACTTTCTGGCTGACATGACTAAATAAGACAGTCCAGGCTTACCTGAGTTGCAATTATATTTCTTGGCCCCTGGAAGTTATTTCTGTATATGTCACCAATTGTCACTCTTCTTAAGAGCTTATGTTCCATCTCTGAAAATTATGTTTTATGCATTTTGTGATAAAATACATTGGACTGCAGAGGAATTAGAGATCAGTGGTGGGAATAGTTTTATATCCTATAACTTAAACATATAATATCCACTTATTAATTTAGTTTTAATAAATGAAGCAGAATCTCTGTGCTCTGCTTGTACTTTGTGCTCTGATGGTCTTACTGTCTATCTTAAGCATTACTGTTTCTAATTTTTCTTGTAAGAAAGTCCATTTTCTCTCTTGTCATGTTATGTGCATTAAGTGTGTTAACCAACTAAAATATTTAAAGAGGATTCAATTTGAGGAGATGTAACTATCTATCGAACATACATGTATGGAAATCATTGCCATCAGCGGGAGGAGTATCACTGCTTCCTTTTTTAGCCCTCTGGATGAAGAATTCTTCCCTTTAAATCTTGTAGCAAACATAATAGGTAATGAGAGATTTTTACAAAACTGTACTGAAGCCTGGGATATTGATTTTTAAAACACATAAACACAAAGGACAACATAGTGTCCAGTTTAGAAGACAAATGGCTCAGCTACAAAGCAGCTTCCATGTGGTGCATCAAACCTACCTCCTAAGACAATTGACTAAACACCTTTAAAATACTCTAACATGGGGGAAAGGGGAAGACAGAGAGGTAGACAGGGAGGAGGAGGCAGAGGAGAAAGTAGAGGAAGAGAACTTTCTCTTCAATTTCAATTTACTACAGGAAGCTTTGCCTTTTGACAACGATTAACTCAGATTCTGGCCACGCCCATCAGGATAGAATACATAGGAATGAATATAGTAACCACGTGTGCATAAACAAGATTAGTGTTAAACAAGATGAGTTAAGAAAATAGGTTGTACACTTTCAGTGATGCTGAAAATATTAGAGCCTGAGGGTTTACCTTTCCAGAGGAAGTCTGAAGTATCTTTGGGCCACTGGAAGTGTTAAGAAATTCCTTTTTCCATTTGCCAAAAATTATGCTCTCTGGAGATCCCACTTCTTCATGCCAGTTTGCAACTGTGGGGCTGCAAGGAACAAATCAAATGCCTCTTGCACATGAAAGCTCTGGGTCTGTTTAAGAGGAGTCCTTAAATCCCCCTTGAGCCTCCTCTTCTGCAGGTTCTGTATCTGCAGTTCCTTTAAGGAGGCTTCACTGGTCACGCTGTCACTCCCTTCACAATTCTAGTCTCCTCAGTCTGAATGTCTTCCACTTTGTGAATATCTGTCTTAAAGTCTGGCACTTCAGACTGAACAAACTTAGGCTTAACCAAATGACAGAGCACATCCTTTTCCTTGTTCTGTGTTCCTATCACATTCTTATTCTTCATTGTCGTCGGTGTAACCAAGATCAAAATGACTTTACTTGGCAGTGACTTATGATGACTCACATTATTGACATGACTCACGGTTGCCTGGTATTGAATTTACTGTCAATAAACTGTCAAGATTTTTTTTTTTAACCAGTACGCCTTCTCTTCCTATTTATTTGTGTAGTTATTCTATTAAAAGCTTGTATATTTTGTTTTGGTTTTGATATGAGAAACTTGCATTAAATCCAGCTAAATTTTGTCATGTAAACTTAGGTTCATCTCTCTGTTGCGTCCAAATATTTTTATGTCCTGACTATATGATATATTATCTTTCATATATTTCATAAATATATAACATTTGCATTATGAGATTCTATAATGCATAATTTTTGGTTCTCAGGTTTCAACCACTTAGCCAAAAATTTAATGACAATTGTATCCTATCTAAGGCTTCTTTTCCAATAAAATTTTTTTTTACATTTGTCTTCTCCATTTTATTAAAGATTAGGCGTTAAAAATTGCCCATTGTACTGAAAGTTTCATGATGTTGCATGTTTGGGATTCAGTTGTAAATCCAGAATTTGGCAAAGTTAGCATGTGCTGAATATATATATGTAATGAATTAATTAATGATATTATTTACACACTGGGCTGCCCAAGATACACTGATATAGAAAAGCTGCTCATAAATAGTTTCTGGTATGTAGATGCTCTTAGTGGAGTGTCCTTATAAAAACATTTGAATTACTTGACAAAACAAACAAGCAGGGTAATTTATTCACAGGGTAATTTATCTTCAATTTTAACAAGAAAGTTATTTAGAACAATCTATTTAAATTAAAAAAATACTTGATATATAATTTAGATAGCGATAGATTTTTAGGAAGTAGTTTTCTACCGTCCTTAAAAATAGTTCTGATTTTCTCTCAATTTTGAGGTTACCTTTCACCAAAACAGGAAAATAAAAGAGCAACTGTACATCAGTTAAATTGGCATCATAAACTACTGTTCTAGGAAAAGTAGCTGGCATTAAAAATAGTTACTGAGGTACATAAAATCCGCCCCCCCCCCTTTTCATCTTCCTAACAAATTTAACACATAAGTTTTAGTATCTTCGTATGTGGCAAACCTGTGCTATAAAATCTATTGAAAGTGTTTTCTGTATGCTGTCCAAAACTCTATATAAGCCACAAATTCATGGCAAATGGCATTTATTTTGTTCTTTTGTCACCATTCTCTCAGTTCATTTCAAAACCAGAAATAACGAGGTTTAGGGGGAAAAAATTATATGATTAAGAAGAGTTGTGCTGAATACAGCTTTAAAAAAATTAATGGTTTGCATGAAGGCTCATCTTTAATTTTACTCCATCATTATCAGTGCATATATGTGAAGAGATAGCTCAGGAATTTTTTTTAAACTGTTCAGATTCATTATCCTCTTGCTAATCAGATATATTAAAAAGGATAATTAAGGATAGATAAGCTTGCATACTGACGGTGTTTTGAATTCTAATCATAGCTGTTCACAGTCCCAGGAACTGGCAAATGACATTGTCTGACAATCATGAAATGAGAGGGGCAAAATGTCCCTTTCAAATGTCACTTAAAACTACAAGGACTACATCTTTGTCTTAACTATGCTATTGCAAGCCAATAGTTTGGGTTAAATTCTCCCTTATATGTTGAAGAGACTACTCAAATTTACTTTCTGGAACATAAACTGAAGGAAAGGATCCTTCTTGTCCTAATGAATCGTTTTGCCAGTGGTGGTCACATCAAAGTACTGGTTGAACCAATTTCCGGTACAAGTCCAGGTCTATAAGATTATTCATTAGCCTTTGACTGCAATGGCATTTCTGTCCCTGTGACATCCTGAGGGCTCTTTGGAGGTTTTCAGTGGTAGCTACATCAAGACTTTATTCTTTGTTCATGGACTGTAGGGAAATACATGCACCAGACTTATGATTAATGTAAATACTCGTTAAAATATGTGTGACTCATACATGTTTGCACCTCAGTATTTTGACTCCCTCTACAAGGGATGGAAGATTGAATTATATGCAGATTTGAATTAAAGGGGAAAATAACATGTATTACATTATGAATGATTTCCTCCAGTGTATCTTGTTTACCTGCCCAGAGCCTCTGCACAGTCACTCCCCTGGCCAGTTATCAATTTACTATCTCTGGGGTCCAAATGTATTCTTCTTTGCCTGCTCTGGGAATGGAGCTGGGCTCACGAAATATTTGTTCCTAACCAGCTGTCACAATGTTAAGCTTTGTCAGTGGAGGGTAGTGCAGAGATTTTGAAGAAAGAAAAGAGCTTTCCTTCCTGGTCTGAAGTATTCTTAGCAGTCTTCTGAAGTACAGAGGGCATTCCCAGGCTCCAGTTCCAACTATGGGGATGGGATGACTTCTCCAGTGCCAGGGACCAAAGCACCGGCAACTTCTCCAACACACGGTTCCTGCAGTGCACAGAGGTCCGCAGCACAGGGCCAACAAATTAGCCTGGCAGCCCCCACAGATGTTTTTCATTTGTTTGTTTTCTCCCCCCACCTCCGCAGGTGTATAAAACAATGTAATACATAGTTACACCATTCACAAAGTGATAACCCCCAATCTACCTCCCCTCTGACATCGTATGTAGCTATTACAATTCCATTGGCTCTATTCCCTATGCTGTACTCCACATCCTGTGACTATACATATATTAAATTATAGTTAACATTCACTATTTTGCAGCCTCAGGTGTACACTGCAGTGGTCAGGCATCTACACCGTCGATGAAATGGTCTCCCTAATAAGACAAGCACCCATCTGATACTGTACAAAATCTTTACATTATTGATTATATTCCCAAATTGTCTTTTATATCCCTGTGGCAATCTTGTGGTTACCTATTGTGCTTTCTAATCCCCTTAACTTCTCCCTCATCCCCAAACCCCCTCCCATCTAACAAACCTCAGTTTTCCTTCTATATCTCTGAGACCGTTTCTGATTAGTTTGCTCATTTATTCTATTCTTTAGATTCCACATATAAGTGAGATCATGATATCTGCCTTTCTCCTTCTGACTTATTTCACTTAGCATAATGTTCTCTAGGTCCATCTATATCATTGTGAATGGTAATATTTCATTCTTCTTTATGGCTGAGTAACACTCCATTGTGTATATATAACACAGTTTTTTAATCTCGTCATCTACCGATGGGCATTTCAGTTGTTTCTATGTCTTAGCTATTGTGAATAGCGCTGCAACAAACATAGAGGTGCATATATTTTTTGAATTAGCATTTTGAGTTTCTCTGGATGAATACCCAAGAGTGGAATTGCTGGATCATAAGGTAGTTCCATTTCCAGTTTTGTTGGAGATACCTCCATACTGATTTCCATAGTGGCTGCACCAATCTGCAATCCCACCAACAGTGCATGAGGGTTCCCTTTTCTCCACATCCTTACCAGCACTTGTTGTTTGTTGATTTATTGATGATAGCCATTCTGAATGGAGTAAGGTGATATCTCATTGCGGTTTTTATTTGCATTTCTCTAATGATTAATAAGGTTAAGCATTGTTTTCATATGTTATTGGCCATCTGTATATCCTCTTTAGAAAAATGTCTCTTTGTGTCCTCTGTCCATTTTTTAATTGGATTGTTTGTTTTCTTGGTGTTGAGTTGAATGAGATTTTTATAAATTTTGGATATTAACCCCTTAGCAGATATATCATTGTCCAATATCTTCTCCCGTTCAGTAGGATGCCTTTTTGTTTTATTGATGGTTTCCTATGCTGTGAAAAAAACGTTTTAGTTTGATGTAATCCCATATATTTATTTTTTCTCTTACTTCCCTTACCCAAGAGGATATATCAATAATAATATTACTAAGGGTAATGGCTGCAAATTTACTTCCTATATTTTCTTCGAGTTTCATAGTTTCAAATCTTACATTTAAGTCTTTAATCCATTTTTAATTAATTCTTGTATATGGTGTAAGGAGGTGGTCCAGCTTCCTCTTTTTTTTTTTTTCATGTTTCTATACGGATTTCCCAGCACCATTTATTGAATAAACTGTCTTTACCCCAGTGCAAATTCTCTCTTCCATTGTCGTAGATTAAATGACCATATAGGTATGGATTTTTTTTCTGGACTCTCTATTCTGTTCAATTAATCTATATGTTTGCTTTTATGCCAGTACCATGCTTTTTTGATTACTATAGACTTGTAGTATGAATTGATGTCAGGTATCATGATACCTCCCACTTTGTTCTTATTTCTCAAGATTGCTGTGGCTATTCGGGGTCTTTCATGGTCTCATATAAATGTTAGGATTATATGTTCTATTTCTGTGAAAAATGTCATTGGTAGTTTGATAGGAATTGTGCTGAATCTATATATTGCCTTGGGTAGTATGGACATTTTAACTATATTAATTTTTCCTATCCATGAACATGGTGTGTGTGTCCATCTATTTGTACCTTCTTTAATTTCTGTCTTCAGTGTCTTATAATTTTCTAAGTACAGGTCTTCTACTTCTTTGGTTAAATTTATTCCTAAGTGTTTTATAGTTTTTGAAGCAATTGTAAATGGGACTGTTTTCTTAATTTCTCCTTCTGGTAGTTTATCATTGGTGTATACAAATGCAACTGATTTCTGAATATTAATATTGTATCTTGCTATTTTACTAAATTTATTTATCAGTTCTACTAGCTTTTTGGTGGAGTCTGTGGGGTTCTTTATGTATAGTATCATGTTATCTGCATGTAATGACAATTTTACTCCCTCTTTTCCAATTTGGATGCCGTTTTTTTTGTTTTTTTTTTTGTTTGTTTGTTTTTTGTTTGTTTGTTTGTTTGTTTGCTTGATTGTTGTGGCTAGAACTTCCAGCACTATGTTGACTAGAAGTGGAGAAAGTCAGCAACCTTGTCTTGTTCCTGATCTTAAGGGGAATGGTTTTAGTTTTTCCCCATTTAGTGTGATGTTAACTATGGATTTATCATGTATGGCCCTTATTATGTTGACATATGATCCCTCTATTCCCCCTTTGCTAAGAGTTTTTCTCATAAATGGCTGCTGAATTTTGTCAAGTGCTTTTTCTGTATCTATTGATATGACCATATGATTTTTATTTTTCACTTTGTTAATGTGCTATATCATATTAATTGATTTGTGGATATTGAACCAACCTTGTATACCATGAATGGATCCCACTTGATGACAGTGTATAATCTTTTTAATGTATTGCTGAATTCTGTTTGCTAATATTTTGTTGAGGATTTTTGCATGTATGTTCATTAGGGATATCGGCCTGTATTTTTTAGTTAGTTTGTTTGTTTTTTGTAATGTCTTTGTGTGATTTTGAGATCAGGGTGATAGTGGCCTCATAAAAAGTTTGGAACCCTTCCCTCCTTCACGATTTTTTGGAATAGTTTGAGGAGAATAGATGATAATTCTTTTTTGAATGATTGGTAAAATTCACCTGTAAAGCCATCTGGTCCAAGGCTTTTGTTTGTTAGGATCTTATTGATTACTGATTCAATTTCACTGGTAGTAATCAGTCTATTCAGATTTTCCATTTCTTCGTGAGTTAGCTTTGGAAAGTTGTATGCTTCTAGAAAATTACCCATTTCTTCCAGATTGTCTAATTTTTGGTATATAGTTGCTCGTAGTATTTTCTTAATTTTTTTTGTATTTCTGTGGTCTGTTGTCACTTCTTCTTTTTCATTTCTGATTTTATTACTCTGGGTCCTCTCTGTTTTATTCTTGATAAGTTTTGCTAATGGTTTGTCAATTTTGTTTATCTTTTTGACTTAAAAAAAAAAACAGTTCTTCTTTTCATTGATTTTTTTTTTGTCTCTATTTCATTTATTTCCACTCTGATCTTTATTTTTTCCTTCCTTGTACTCCTTTTGGACTTATTTTGCTGTTCTTTTTCCAGTTACCTTAGGTTTAAGGATAGATTGTTGATTTGAGGTTTTTCTTTTTCGTTAGGTAGGCCTTCATTGCTATGACTTTCCCTCTTAGGACTGCTTTCGCTGCATCCCATAGATTTTGAGTCCTTGTGTTTTCATTTTCATTTGTCTTGAGGTATATTTTGATTTCATCCTTGATCTCATTGTTGACCCAATTATTATTTAGTAACATGTTATTCAGCCTCTATGTATTTGTGTGATTTCCACTTTTGTTTTCTTGTAGTTGATTTCTAATTCCATTGCACTATGGTCAGAGAAAACACTTAATATGATTTCAATTTTCTTAAATTTATTGAGACTTGTTTTGTGGCCTAACATGCGGTCTGTCTTGGAACATGTTCCATGTGTGCTCGAGAAGAATGTATATTCTGCAGATTTGGGGTGAAATGCTCTATAAATACCGATTAAATCCAATCGGTCTAATGTGTCATTTAAGGCCACTGTTTCCATATTGATTTTCTGTCTGGAGGTTTTGTCCTTTCGTGTCAGTGGTGTGTTGAAGCCCCCTACTATGATAGTGTTACTGTTGACTTCTGTCTTTATACTGGCCAATATCTGTTTTATATATTAGGGGCTCCTATGTTGGGTGCATAGACGTTTACTAGGGTTATGTTCTCCTGTTGGATCGTTCCCTTTATTCCACAGATAGTTTTTGGAAGGAGTGTCTCTGGTGAGACCACTTCCATGAACAGCTTCCCTTGGCACTCAAGAGGGTAGATTTTTGGCAATTTCTACCAGTGTGGAACTCAGCCTTTTCTCTGTCATCCTGCTAGAGTTGTGCACTCTCTAACAAACTTTGCCTCTCCATGCTGATAGAGACGTGAGAATGTCTCTTGAGTGCTCTATCCTTAGGGTATATGATACCATATCACTATGTTTTTAGAGTTATTTTGACTTCTTCTTGCCCAGACCCTCATTATTCCAATCCTCTGTAATAGTTAACAGTTTTTAATACTTTTCCTAGTCAGTTCTTAATACTTTTCAAATTCCTACAAATCTCATTCAATTCAACACCAAGAAAACAAACAATTCAATTAAAAAATGGACACAGGACACAAAGAGACATTTTTCTAAAGAGGACATACAGATGACCAATAACAAATGAAAAAATGCTCAACCTTACTAATCATTAGAGAAATGCAAATAAAAACCACAATGAGATACCACCTTACTCCAGTCAGAATGGCTAGAGAACATTTTTAATCCAGTCATCTACTGATGGGTATTTCAGTTGTTTCCACGTCTTAGCTATTGTGAATCGCGCTGCAACAAACATCGGTGTGCATTCCTAGAACACATATAAAATTATAGCTGCAGTAAATTCTACAAAAGTACATGATACATTGTGATCCACAGAACAGGAAAATACGAATTAAATTTAAATATCAGTCAGGGTCCAATGAAGAAACAGAGACTACTTTGTGAATGGAGTAACTATTCTTTATCTGTTACTTCCTAATTTACACATCGTTTGCAATTTTTCTTCATCCTGTTGCCAATTACTAAAATAATGTTCAAGCTCATCAGTAATCCAAAACACACTTTTGCATGCAAGCACATTTAATGATTTTTAAAATTTGATTAGTAATAAGATAATGAATAATCATGCAATATGTTTGTGATTTTGTAAACCTAGCAGTGACTTAATTTTTATTTCCTGTCCAGATTTTGACTTATTTTCATTGTTCTCCTTTTAATACTGGATCTTTTATTCCATTAGTCACGTGAATCCTATTTTGTTTACCAACCATTTACTCTCCTTAGATTTATTTGTAAAACTTTCATAAGGCATTTTCCTTCATAGTTGTTTGACAATCTTTCAAGAAACACTTATTTATTGCCTATTGACTTTGTGGTCATTACTTTTATATTAATGAATTCCCAATACTTTTTAACTTTGATATTCAACTTATGTATTTTCTTATTTACTTTAAAATTAATACATGTACTTAACAATTTTTACATCATGAAAGCCACATTTTACTGGAACCATGGAGAGTCTGATTGCCGCTGACTGGGAAATGAGGAAGTAGAAAGAGTGAGCATGGGCTTTTCAACTTGAGGACTCAGCTGTATCAGTAGGGGAGATACTATTAGACAAAAGGACCTGCCATATCTAGGAAAGGATTTTTTAAATTTGTACATTACATTTTTAATTTAGTTAGAAGACAAAGATGTATGCATGTATAAAACTCAATGGGAGTAAAACACTTGTACAAAGTAATAGGTTAAATACACATGGAGGAAATAATTTATTTTTTCTCTGAAACTGTTGGAAGTAAGGAATAAATAGTGCAGACAGAAAAAAAAAGAACTTTCTGCAGCTCAAAGGGAAAATTATTGTTTCTAATAAGAAATAAGGAAGAAAGATTAAGTGAGGGTTCATATAAATTTGTAACTTTGGGAACAAGAGACTGAGGAAAATGTCTTCTTATGATTTCTATATTATTATTATTATTATTATTAATTATTCCTTCCAAGAAGTAGATGAACTTATCTGGTAAGAATAAGGTGGGAGAAGAAAGGATTTGAAACTTAAAGAGAATTCAGAAAGTTGGAAATAGCTGTATGGTGATTTGGCGAGAGAACCAGTTACAGAAATAAGTCCTAAAAAGCATGAGGTGAGAGATTATAAAAAATGTACTATAGATCTATTTAAAATTCTACGGTAAGCTTGTTCTGCCTTTTAAATGATAACGTTAACTGGACTGAGAATGTATGATTCCAAAAGAAACAGTGCATAAGAGTGTCTCATGATAACTTTATGGAAAAGATTATATACTTCTATTAGAATGGCCATGGTTATTAAAGAATATAAGATAGAGCTTAAAGGCATTTCCCCGGGATCAATCTTAAAAAGTGACAAAATACGTAACTGTCCATATCAAATGCAAAAAGTTAGAAACTTTTTGAAACTACACATCATATATCTAGGATTATGATTTTATGGATTGATTCCTTTATCCGATTGTACCTGTCATGGCAGGCGGTTTTCATGGCACACTTCAAAGGAAGGAAAATGTATATCCAAACCAAATTTTCAGTAGTCAAGTTCTAGCAAGCTGGATGAATTCTGCTCAAAACTGACGCAGAAATTTTATGTTTGCAACAAGCTTACAGTTTTACATCATAGTTAGCAGAAACAGAGTTATTATTTCTCCATTCTGATTTCTAAATGTTTCCTTTACCAGATGTTCAAGATGAGTGAAGGAACGAGAGGCCAGTCCTTCAAAGAAAGGCGTTAGTGCAGGGTTTTGGGGAAAAACAACAACAACAACAACAAACAAAAACAAAAAAACCCAGCCACTCTTTCAGTGGCCCCTTTATTTTGAGATGTCAAATTTAAAATGTAGATCCTCACTCTTTCTCAAGTAAACCTTAAGCATTTCTAACTGTTGCAAATTGAACTCAGCAAACATTTAAAGATGAGCTTGGTGCTCTGGAGACCCTAAGTTGGCAAACCACAAAGAAGCTAAGTATCAAGTTCTAGAGACAGCAGAGTATACATAACACACAGTGACTACTATAATTTGGCCTTCTAACATAGTAAATATAAAAATGAACTCTAAAGTTAGATATACCTAATCCCCTTCACCCTCTTTAAACTGTGTGGCTTGGGGTGCATTATTTGTATTTTATATGTCTCAGGTATTCTTTTCTATAAAATGAGCAGGAAAACACTAACTTCACCACATGGACTATCAATAAATGAAGTAAGCATCAAGATGTTTACTATGGTGCCCATCACATATTAATCTTTAACAAATAGAAACTGAAGCAGCACCTGAATGTTGAAGGCATTGATCCAGACTAAAGTCAGTGGGGAACATAGAGAAAGGGTGTCTCCTTCTCTAACTCCAGCTCCCAGTTAAGACTAAATAAAAAATCTGAGTCATCTTCAACAAAACACTTCCAGGGCGGGGTGGAAATGCAGTGTCAGCATCATCATTGAAAAAGAAATTGCCTGATGCAGCTCATCCTTCTGAGAGAGGCTTTCCATTTAGGAAGCTATATATATTAGATTTGGCTATCATAAAATCTCCCTCTCCAAACATCTAAATTACATCAGCTATAATCTGATTTCTCTGAATTTAGCGGCAACAAAAATTATGTTTCCATCTTCAATGCTTATATCACTTCTATGGCAAATATCAATAGAAAAAAAATAATAGTCTCTTGGATTTCGACTCAAACGTATACCATCTTTTTGGGTTCATGACCTAATGTGAAACCCATGAATATAAATTTACCCACAAATACATCCATCACCTCAAAAAAGCATCCCTTCCAAATGAAACTTCCCAGGTTAAAAACACAAAATAAAAAGAAATAATTAGCATCAACGTTTCCCTTCTCACCTCCCTGAAATATGTATCTTGAACAATGTGTACCGACTTATCATAACAATTATGTAAAAACTAAGCAACAATTTACAATAAGCCAAGTATGGCTCATTAATATGAATCTATTTTGTCGGTTAGTTTTAAGCACACATGTAAACATTCTGGGTGAGATGGGTCAACATAAGAAACATGGGTAACTAGCATTTATTAAGAATCTATGAGTAAATGGTTCTAAAACTATTTTCAAAACCACTTGATTCAGGTAAGCCTTATTATCCCATCTTACTGTTGAGAAAATTGATCCAAGGTCACAAAGTCATGAAAAAAGGGGCTAGGTCCTAGTTTGACTCTAAATCTCAGGTTTTCACTTCTCCGTGATACCTCTTAAGATGAGCGAAATTAGGAAACCTCTGCCTCAATATCTCTCCACTGGGCTTTCAGAAATATACTTCAGGTGTATAAAGACAGCAAGGATCCTCAGAGAGATAGAGAACTCACTCCATTTTAAGCCTACTCCCTTAAGTAGTACTGTGCAATATTACAGAAACAAAGGCCCGTTATTAGAGACAATGTGATGTTGCAACTAATAATACAAAAATAGCTATATTTATATGGAGGCAGGAGTCTATGTTGCTTAATAAAATTAAGATGAATAAGAATATGTGGCAATAATATCATTTTTGCAAAATATCATATATATATACTTGTAAAAACAGGAACCTTTGAGAAGTAAACACCAAACATTAATTATAACTACTACAAGGAATAAAATAAAACATTTTTCTCTTTTAACATATATTTCCAATATTTTAACTTATCTTTGCAATGGACATATACACTTTATAATAATGTGATAAAACCTTTCTGTTCTGTATAGTCTGTTAACTTTAATTTCAGGGGAGGTCTATGAAGTTTATATTATTATCATCTCTATTTTACAATTGCAAAAATTAGGATTCAGAAAGATTAAATAAGTTTTCCAAATTCACAGAACTATTAAGTGGTAGAGTTAGAATTTTAACTCAGGTCAAAGGCTTAGATATTTTTCATTATCCTCACTTGACCCAAAAGAATGATATACATTCCCTCTACTAGACTTCCTTATTGTATCAAATTCAGGGCTAGTTTTTTGTTTGTATGCTTGTTTGTTTGTTTTTAAAGTATAGGTAAGTATATTTATGATTTGCAGAAACAGAAATGTTTGGTTTACCTCAACTAAACCCTGTCTTATCATATAGCTAATGTATAAAATTGTGCTAATTAGATGATTAGGCATGTATTAAATAAAAATAGTAAAAAAAACGTCTCTTTAATCCAAATTTTCTGAGTGAAAGTCATGCTATTGGATTCAAAGTAAAATTTAAATTTCTATATTGGTCTTTTTGAACATGGGTTTTGGTAATTACAAGGAGAGATATTGTAGATATGTACTGATGCTTTAAAAGATAAAATCAGAGAGAACCATGAGAGCCATTGAAAACAATAGTAGCCCACTCAAACCAAATATGTGAGAAAAGATGAATCATTAATTCAATGGTATTAAAACATTTGGAAAATCATTTGAACAAAATATTGTGTTTCCATTTGGTACCATAATAATTTCAGGTTGACAAATGACTTAAATTACGGAAAAACATCTTTAAAATACAAGAAGAGAGCATGGGGAAATAATTATTATTATATCAAAGTGAAGATCACTTCCCAAATGTAAATCAAAATAAAAAGATGCAAAATAAAAGACTACATTAAAAAAAATAAAATAAAATAATCCTGACAGAAAATATCACAAAGGTAAAAGGCCAACAAAAACTGGTACAAATCTTTGCAACTAATATCACAAAAGGAAATACAATTTGTTTAACACATAAGGAGCACATCTGCATTGATAATAACAAAAATGTTAATGAAATAGAGACAAAGTATATGAATGGACAGTTCTTAGTAAAGAAAATACAGATGGCTTTTAAACATATGTAAAGTTTCTCAAGTATGCCTCGAATGGAATCTATGATAATGTACTACTACTTCACCTCTTACATGGCAAACATCAGATACAGTTTGATTATGCATTGTGTTGTTGAGGGTAGGAGATGCATATGGAAGTGAAATAGAGAACTAGAAATTTCCATACTTTACTACAGTAATATAAGTTCGTCAACCACTGTGAGGAACAGCTTGGCAATATTTGCTTAAGAATTTAATGTTATACCTTTACCTGTATTTTGAAAATGCCTTTTTAGCATTATTTTAATAATAACTTCTATAGTTGTTACTAGGTGAGGTGAGATACCATACTACAGACTTTGCCTTTTTATCTCATTTTCTTCACCTACCCATTTTTGTTTTAATCCCAAATATAGAGTACATATTAGTTTTAAGAAAATGTGGAGCATTTATAAAATTTGACTCTATTTGGGGGCACACAGAAAATCTCTGTAAATTACATCATACAAAGTAAATCCTCCACCACAATATAATTTAGATTTAATAACAAACAGAAAGCTAATCAGGAAGCTATGATATTTATATGTTTATATCATATATTTATATGATATTTCTATTTATATGAAAAAATATATATAATATAAAAAGTTATATATATTTCAAAGTAACCCATATAGCAAAGAAAATTACACTTATAATTAGAAAGTGGTTTGAACTGAATGATAATATATATTTAAATTGTGAGAAATAACTCAAAGCATGTTTAGAAGAAAATATATAGCTAAAATACAATCTGTAAAAAGGGAGAAAAGTTGAACATTATGAACTGAAATCTATCTCAAGAAAGAAGAAAGAAGAAAGAAAAGTATCAAACTAAGTTAAGAAGTTATACAAAAGGGAAAAGTAAGAATAGGGTACAAATTAATAAAATAGAAAATAAACACACATAAGAAGGAATAAAGCCAAACTTTGAGGCTTTTAAAAGATTAGTACAAATGAGAGATCATTCTGAATCTCATCAATCTAAAAAGAAAGGACAAATAACTATTCTCCATAATAGAAATGAGGAACTTGTGACAGATACCTCAGTCTTAATAAATATAAAATTTAAAATAATATTAAATAAAATATAAAATAATACAAACTAAAGTATTAAAATAATAAAATATTATAAAACAATGTAACCTTATGACAAATTATGAAAAAATAGGCATATGGACAAATTATTATAAAAATGAAATTTGCCAAAAGGAAAGAATAACAAAAAAATCTTAATATTTAATACATATTTAATAAGTTCAATATGCAATAAAATACTTCTCACCAAGATAATATTAGGTACCGTTTCCTTTATAGGTGATTTCTAGTGAAGAAAACAAACACAATTTTAAAAAGCTAATTTTGTAAAAATTTTTCCAAGAGTATGAAAAGAGGACTACTCCATAACTAGTATTATGATACCAACATCTTACTGGAATAAAACATGATATGGACTTGACAAGAATATAAAATCAGAAGCTACTTTTATCAGAAACCCTAAGCAAAATATTAATAAACTAATCCAGTGACATGTATAGAAATATAGATCATAACCAGGATAGATTTATTATGGGAATACAGGACATATTTAAAACTTGACAATTAATTCACAAACGTAAAACAAAGGGCAACTTTTGTATTCATCTCAACGGATGCAGAAAAACAAATAATTGAACATCTATCAAGCTTGATGCTGATAAACACATAATAAACCTAGAAATTTAAGGAAACACCCTTGATTTAATAAGCGGTACTTTTATTTTACTGTATTAAACTCCCTTAATGGCAAAATAATGAAATAGGTTTTATTTTTGTTTGTTTGTTTAAAGCAGAAGTAAAACAAGGATGCCCTATTGTGATCACTTCAAAACAGACCTAGAAAAGAAGTAATAAAAATGTTCTAGGAAAATATAAAAAAGTATTTAAATAATTGTTGACCATATTATTAGAACTCAGCTATGCAAAATAAATTGGCTGGAAAAGTGATTCAGATGAGAAACAAATTGCATAAACTGAAAAAAAAAAATGGTGATGGAAAGAGAATTGACTCCAGGTGGTGAACACACAATGCAATATATAGATGATGTATTATAGGAATGAGCATTGAAACCTATATAATTTTATTAACCAATATCACCCCAATAAATTTAATAAATAAATAAAAATGAATTAAAATATTATCATTCCACTCAAAATGCTAATAACATACCAGTTGAGACACTTATAGACTGGCACTCTCAACTGAAAAATAGAAAAGCTGATACCTAGAATTGTTCAGTAATTTGTTCAAGGTTACCTGCTGACTCAATTGCACACACGAAGATCAGAATCTAGACTGTTGCTTTGCACAATAGTGATCCTTCTGTAAATAAAAAAATTAACCAGACACATTAAAAACAGCAAGAAAAACTTTATTCAACACAATTGCAATGGAAGTCTCGGGGTAGTGGCGAGAAATTGAGTACATTTAGTTGATGAACTGGGCTAATGGGAAAAGAAGTACTGGCAATTTCAGAAGGGAGGTTGGTCAAAATGATGAGTCCGTTGGTGTTTGCTAATTGTGGCATATTGAAGTTAGGCGCCTTCTCTCTCACAGAGACTGGGAGATAGGGACCTTTCCTTTCTTGATCACATATCAATGGGATAGCTCTCAAGTCCTTGAAAAACTCATTCCTGAATTATAGAAGATTTATGTCTCAAAAGAGCAGAGAAAGAAATCACAACTGCAAATTTTCTAAAGTAAATGCTCTAAGCAAAGGGAGATCAGTCCTCCATAGAAGCCGATCAAAATTTAGTCACCTAAGGGGAACATGTCAGAACCACCATTCAAAAACTGCCTTATTTTCCTTCTTTCCTTCTTTCTTTTTTTCTTTCCTTTTACCTTCCTCCCCCACTTTCTCCTTCCTTTCCTTATTTCCTTCCCGTATTTCCTCTTTTTCATTTCTTCTTTTTCTTCCTTTCTGTTTTTTTCCTTATTTCCTTCCTCTCTTGACTTTCAAATTCACACACACACACACACACACACACACACACACACACACACACTCTCATACATACACACTTTTCTTCATTAGATAAGAAATGCCATTCATTTACTTAAAAAAGGTGTCATTTAGTATCAATAGACAAGTCATTGGTTTGTACAAGACCCAACTGCAATTTCAGTAAATGAAACGTGATTGTTCTAAAATCAAGATTAGTCTTCTACTTCACCGTTTCCAGCCTTCTTCTCTCCCTTATAGTTTCTCTCTCTCACCAACCACCCTGCCAAATTTAGTTGCTTATTCCCCAAAATACATGACACAACATCTGTGGTGACTTCTACTGAGATTCATTCATTTAGCCAGATTTTCATTAAAATAGCTACTGAATTGACTCAATAAAATGTTGCTTATCTTATTAAAACTCTTTAGAGCTTTGCAAATTTGCATTTAATACTCTTAGTGTCATTACAGCATAAATAATCTGTGCCTAAAGAGCAATAATTTTTTTTAAAAAACTTTGTACTTTCTATTTAATAGAGGTAGCTTCATAAACTTCCATTTTCATGTAACTTAGGCTCCTAAAGTACCAGACAGAAGCTAAAGGGGGAATATTCATATACAAAACATGATCAAGTCTCAATGTAATTGCTTACTTAAGTTGAATGAATCTAAGACTTCAAAACTATTGGCCTCTCCATATTTTTCTGACCAGGAAAAAAATCCACACCTATTGCCTCAACCCTGTAACACGTGCCTTAAACATCTCCTTAGGAAGAAATTGCTTTTAGTTTCTTTGAAATCTTCTCACTGCTAATGAGAATGAACAAAGAGAGGTGGGGATGGACATGTAAGTAAATGAGATGATACACTGGCTGCTGCTTTTAGATAAATATTTCAGGCCCATTTACTTAAGTGCATAATTAAAAGAAATACAAAAATGTTATGGATAACAACCAGTGCCTTTCACCTCTTTACATCTAATTTCTTCTGACAGAGTCTACTTGAATTTGTAGAATAAGAGACAAGAAATACGACATTGAGAAATATTTCAAATCTAGATTTCAAATAACCACACTGGGTTCCCCATTTCCAGAAGTTACGTGCTGAAGAATTGTTTTGTACTCAGCAGATGTACTGATGTACTCATCAGAACAACATGGGGCCAGGAAGGCTCACACAGAAGGCCACAGATGTGAACAGTCTCTTAAAGATGTTTTAGAACGTAGCCAAGAAACAATTCCAGGAGGTGTCTGTGACTTTCCTACCTGCAGAGCACAATGTAGTGGGAAAGTCATTTACATTTTCTGCAGTTTAAAATCCATTTAGATGAAAATAAAGGTGTGCATATAGAGGGGAGCAAGCGAGGATAGCACAGAGATCACTGCACATGACAAGACATTCAGACCTCTGTACTTTTCAAGGGTGTGTATGCAGTGGTAGTGGTGCCTGTAGGTCTTCCCAGGGTTGCTTTAAACAGTCAAATGTCTGTCTCACTTTTCCTATGAGACCAAGGATGATTTTTCCAATTCAGATATGCCTAATTTAAACAGAGACACTCTTTTCTTCACACCTACAGAATACCATTTCCAGAAAATCAGCCAGAATCATCTGTCAGTAACAAAAAACAGAGACATTAAAAAAAGAAATAAAGAAAAGCACAAAAAACTCAGAAAACTAAAATCAGAAAACGAATACATCAAAATTGGAGCAGGACAATAAAAGAAAGTGGTTTTAGATGCAAAGAAGGAGGCCAGCAGAGACGTGTTCTGAAATGGCGTGAGATGAATAATAAAAATCTTCAAGTTAAGCAAGAATGTGAGTGAACAGCAGGTCTATGGATTGACTACAAAATATCAAAGATGAAAACAGGTTCCAGTTCCCACTCAGAGGATAGTTCCTGTCAGAGGGACGGCAGCCCCCAGGGATCCACAGAGCAGGGAAGAAACTAAATGAGCCCTTTAGGGAAAGAGAAGCAGGAGCAGGATTGGAAACCAAAGTAGTAAGTAAGATTTTTAAAAATAGCCTTGCTAAAGTAACTTTTCTGAAAAGAAGGATACTGAAAGGCCCAGAAGAGGGTTTAACATCTTCTGGGGGAGTTTGCTTATGTAATTTGTCAATTAATTTAGACACAAATCCAGTGAAATTATGTTGCTTTGACTTATGTTGTAACATTTATTTTGTGTTATTGATCTTTGCTCTAGTAAGATGTTTTATACATTTTGTAATATTTACTTGGCACTATTAATATTTCTAGTGATGTGTTGAAGAGGGGGACCCTCAAAATGTCTGCCTAGGAGGATTTTAGGATTGTCCCGGGCCAAAGAATGCTGTGTAAATCCCACTTTCCTCATTTTCAATGGGAGTGTTTACTATGGTTACGATGAGTCTCTTCAACCAGTGTATACTGGATGTGTGAGAGTGGGAGGTGGTGAGGGGGATACGACTATGGAACAAATAATTTGACAATTTTATCTGTTGGTTTTATAGAACATAAGGACTTGTTGTGAAGGCTATCATAAACTCTGAGATTGTGAGCCTAGTGTGCTGGCTGAATGGGGTTTCTCTTGGGAAATGAAGGGAAATGAGTAGGAGGAACTAGTTTTCAAATGTAAAACAGACCAGAAGGGTAGACTTGTTGTAGACTGTTGTAGGTTGCATTTTTGTTTGTATATATTGACTTCCCATCTCTGGGGGAATAATTGCCCTTCCCTTCTGGCTGGCCAAAGTCCTGGCCATATGTCGCGTTTGACTGATGAAATAGGAGAGAAAATGATTAGTAACATCTGTCAGATGGTGAAGAGTCAGTGGATAGCTTGCCATGCTTTTCTTTGACTTTTTATAGGATTTGAAAGCCTGCATCAAAGTTAACCCTCCATCAACAATGGTTCCTGAGTCACAGCATAAGCTCGCTGAACCTGGACAGATGTGTTTCACATGCAACTTTGTTTTGTTATCCAGTGAGATTTTGGGGTCGTTCGTAATGTAGCAAAATCTCTTATATCCTATCGGACTCAGAAAGATAATTCAGATATATTTACCATCAACTGGGAGTGGTTTATTGGTTGGAGAAAAGATAAGCAGAGTAAAAATAAAATAAATACATAATCTACACAGTACTTCTCCTGTATTCTTTGGTTCAATACCCCAAGTTTTTCGTTTTTTGTTGTGTTTTTTTTATACTCTCGCTGCATGGATCTCTTCAATAAAGCACACCATCCTAAAGTTACAGTTTATCAAAATAATGTTGTCCTACTACAGTAGAACATGTAATGTTGTCCTACAGTTGTCCAAAGTAAAGTTATCAGAGGGTAATAGTCCTGGACATTAAAAAAATAATAATGGACGCTACCAGATCAGACAAGTCTAACCAGTGAATTTTTATGAAAAGGCTATGGATCAGATAATTGTGGAAAATTTAATAAAAGTCATAAAAGTTTGAGTTGAGAGATAAATAATCTGGAAAAGAATACCAGAGTTCAAAATGAAGCAAGTTAATATGAGTAGGAATATAAAGTGCTGATTTGTCAGGTAGTTAGAATTGTCAGCGTCCACAGGTTTACAAATGTTTGTGGTACAAATATTTTCTGAACACCAAGTTCTTGTTGAAGGTTTTGCAAAAGATTGACAGGCCTCTATCATGGGTCTTTCAATTTGAGAAAATCCCATAATATTAGAAGCCAATATCTCAAGTGTCCAATACGCTGCGCTAAAGAAGTCTTGCTTCTCTAGAACCAGAAAGGTACACTCTCTCTAAGAGGAGATGATAGTCTGTCCTGGAGCTGAATCTCTAAGCCAAGAGAGTTAAAGCGGGAAAGTAATATGAACAAGTCTAACTTTTTAGGCACTGTGGCATAGTAAATAACATAGGTTTCTTCCAGAAAACCCTGGGTTTGAATTCAAGCTCCAAACTTGTCAATAAACAACCTGAGCTTCACAGAAAAGATAGCTACTTAAAAAACCTTTCTTGGAAATTTGGAAATGCTGTATGCCTCTTTGGTAACTACATACATTGTGCTTGTATATTTTTCTTATACTTTTGTCAAATTACATTAAAAAAGAAAAATATTTTAGTGTAAGGAGTATATGTCCTTGATGGAGCAATAGATGTGGAGATGCATTTAAATCTAGAGATGCTCTGGGGAAATCCCAAGAATTGAATTGTCAGTATACTAGTTTAGAGCATTTTGCTTTATTTTCCCAATTTCTTAAAACTAAATACATAGTTGTCTTTTAGTAAATTCTTTTGATATACAATTATCCATTAATTAAAGAAAAATTTTTACTTTTTTAGAGAACAAAGCAATATACAGTCATTGAGAGAAATAGTTTCATCTAAGGTATTTAATTTGCTCATACACAGTGAAGTCTGTGAATATGCTTTGGTATAGGAAAAATGGTTTTTCTGTTGAAATAAAGTCTTCCCTTCTCTGAGGAATATAGGTTTCTATAGAACCTGGCAACTGTAGTCCCCTAATTAGTCACAGAATGAAAATGAGAGCAAAAGAAAGTCTGGATTTCCGGCTTTTTATTTCAGTCTCTGCCCTCATTATATCTAGAGAACTGCCAAACATATTTGTACCTCTACCTATGATTTCTATTTTGGTTTTATCCTCTACATAATTCATCAGGAATGTGACTGCAGTAAAAAATTAATAATAGATGCTTCTTGAATATAAAAATACATGAGAGTTGATGGCATGACTTACAAGAATGGTCATGCCAGTCAATAAGACCTATGGACATTGATTTATCGATGACCTCTGTAAAGTAGAAGACATACCCCACGCGACCACCATGAATCTGCATTTTCTAACATTCACTTGACTTCTAATGGCATAAAGTAACAAGACCCTGGGTTTTATTTAAAAATTTGAAACCGTTTTTCTTTCAGTTTAATATGTGTGGCTAGAATCTTTTTTTTATCTGATTTATCCGTGCTTACTTTGGCTTATCTCGAAGCACAGTCTTTCACAATCGTCTGTCCGTTAGTCAGATGCCCAGCTGGATACTCTCCAGGGCACTGTTAACAAGCTCTTTGGACACTCAAGATTGGGCTGCGTCTTGTTTCTTCTGCCAAGGATTTGCTGAGTTGTTGTGGAATTGCAAGTCTAGTAAATCCCAATGCTGTTTTATTACTCTGCCAATACAACCGAACACTGACAGTTTTTCCATCCTTTACTGATTCTGGAGTTCTTCCCCATCTTGGCTGTTCCTTCACACTCTGCATAGTATTGGAAGCTGTCTCCACTGGGACGAGGATATGTTCTTTTCAATTATTAGTCACCAGCTGTATGATCATCCTCGGGCTGCCCTAGCAAATACCACAGACTGAATTGTTTAAACCAAGACCCGGATTATCTCACTGCACTGGAGGCTAGAAATCCACGATGTCGATAGGGTTGATTTCTTCTGAGAACTGTGAGGTCTGGTTCCTTGGCTTGTTAATGGCTATTTTCTCTCTGTGTCTCTTCACATTGCCTTTCCTTTATGTCTGTTACTGTGCCCAAATTTCCCCTTTTTATAAGGACACCATCGTATTGGGTAAAGGCCCACACTAATGGCCTCCTTTAATTTCATTACCTGTGTATAGACTGTCTCCAATAAAGATCACATTTGCAGGTCCCGGGGGTTAAGACTACAACATATGAATTTCGAGAGGGTACAATTCAACCCCAAACACTGTTTACACTCCTAAATTGATGGTACCGATAATATGGACCTGATTCTCTCATTCTCTTTTTCTTGAGATTGAAGGACATAAATTTATGCTAAACAGAAGCCAAATATAATCCAATGATCCAAACGTGAAAAAAATGTCACTGCACTCCACCCTTCTACGTTGCCATCTTGACGTGCAAAACTGCTTTCCTGTTTGGTTTTAGTTTGTTTTGATGACTCTAATGCTAAGCTCATATGGTTAAGAAAGTAAAAATAGAGCAATAAGGTATATGAGTAGAATGTCTAGGATATTTTCTCACATTGATTGTAATAAACTTTTAAATTTAGAGTTGTTTAGATTTGAAAAAATAATGCAATGATACAGGTAATTCCGTTATATCTCTCCCAGATCCTCGATTTACATGCATAGCATAGAACATCTGTTATGACTAAAACTTCAACTAGGGTAAAACACTGTTAAGTAAAGTCTACACTTAATTTTAATTTCACCATTTCACATTTCACAGGTTTTGCCCTAATGACTTTTCTACTCTAGGATCCTATCCAGGCTACCACACCACACTTAGTTGTCATGTTTCCTTATTCTCCTCTGTTTTGATACTTTCCTTGATTGTTAAGACTTTATTAGTTTTGAGGAGTCCTGGTTAAGCATTTTGTACAGTATCCCTCAACTTGAATTATTTTGATGTTTCTCTCATGGTCTGATTGGCGTTAAGGCTTTGGGAACAAATACCACAGAGGTGCAGCGCCTCCTTGTCACATCATATCACCTGTATTAATTATTGTGACTTAACACTGATGATATTAACTTGGATCATTTGGCTAAGGTAGGTACTATTGGCCAGATTTCTTCACTGTAAAGTAACTATTCCCCCCCTTTTTTATGGTACTCTGTAGCATTAAAAAGTGTACCTCACCCTCAAGGAAGGGAGTGCTGAAGCTGATTTTTAACAGATGCTTCTTTTTTTCCTCCAAGACCTTTACATGATTAGATGGTACTTTCTCTTCAACACTAAAGCAAATTAAAAGTCTGTTGTTGTTTTTTTCAGTGTTTCATTCAATTAAGACTGTTCAGAAATATACAAAAGCAAGCAAATCACTTGGTGATTTTAGCAAAAGAACATTCTGGTAGAATCCAGAATAAATATGCAGAAATGTATTAATATTAAGTTCTTCTGCTTTAGTTATGTCCTTTCTCTTGACTATGAAACATGTTATAGCACTTGCTAAGAAACAAGCAACTTTTAAGTCCTTGGTTGAAATCACACAGGTTGAGTTACCTGAGTTCAACATTCCAAGCCAGTAATAATGCTTCCAAAGAAGTTCATTTGCCTCACACAATTAGAGCAGGTAAGAAAGCACTGACAGACCATAATGTTGCTTCAAATAGCAGAAAGGAAGGCTTTCCCTCTGCCTTTACTACACTTTTAACTTATACCTAAATACGTTGATGTATATTTGCAATTAAGTAAAGGCCTGGCTTTTTGACAAAACCAAGAAGATATACACCCCTACTTGCATCAGTAATAAAATTTTGCTATCAGAAAGAAGAGTGGCTTTACGATGCAAATCTTCTCATTTTCTAGTCTAATTGGGAAAAAAAAAACATTATTAGGTTGGGCAAATTTTGTGGGATTGATTTACAAATAAAATAGTCAATAGTAAATAACCCATATCACTTGAAGTGAAAATTTTATTAAAAAGCTGGAAATACAATATCCCACTAATTGATTCTGTCAACGCTCTATTCATTCTAGTGAATAAGTTGGCCAAGACAAACATGGTACCTCCCAAGATTATAGCAGCTGTTCCTATCCTTCCTCTCCATGTACAGGCAATGACTTTGACATATTCTGTTATAATACCCACCCTATCTAGCTGGTGTTCGAAATATGGAGGGCACCTCACCTAAGGACATTCAATCTATAAATTCCCCAGTGTTCTAAAGCCCTAAATACTCAACTCATCAGAAATCACAATGACTAATGTATATCAATTAGATTATTTCCGAGAGAATGGGTGTGAAATAGAAAGAATCAAGATTTTCATGTTTAGAAGATGAGATTGAAAGAGAAGTCAAGACATAAAAGAGTTACTTTGTTTTTATGAGGAAGCAGCAGAAAAAAGATAAATGAACTCTGCCCACTGGGAAAATAGCATGATTTTCTTGTCCCTCACTTCACATTATGTCTTTCCAGTTCTCTTATAATATCCTGAAGTCCGTGTTAGTTCAATACGATGTTATTCCTGGGTGGTTGTTTTCCACATCACTGTGCATAACCTTTCAATAGTTGAATGATGATAACTGACCTTTCAAACCAAAACAACAATATATTATATGAATGTTTTACACAGCAGCTTTGGGTTTTTCTGTGATCAATGCAATCAAAGATATTGACCAGATTAATAGCATTTTAAAATGTCCAGCCAAAGTCTTCTCCTCCTTGTTCTCTTGCACAGGCCTCTGTTGTTTCAAACAAGCACTTGTGAAGGTTCAAGAGAAATGCAAAATGGCTGTGTGAAGAAATGCTAACAATTTCTCACGGATTCATTTATAAATATGGAATGTCCTGCCATTGGCATGACAATACAGGTAAATTATCTCAAGAAACACTATTAATTTTAATCCTTCATGTTTGAAACCCAAAGAATATTTATTAATCTCAACCAAGATACTATGTCCCCTCATAAATTCAACTTACTATGACTGATTCCAAGGGCTTGCTAACATCTAGCTGGGGAACATTTTACATTAGAAAATAGTCAAATGCTAATCTACACATTGTTAAGGTATTTCAAAACCAACTTTGATTTAAATAAAACTATGAGGTCTTTGATTGTTAGTTAGCAGCTACTTTAATTGTGATATTTTGTGTTATGTATGTTCTGATAATCAAGGTTGTATGGAGACGGATAGCCATGTGATCCATGTAACTCTTCAGCATTAACTATTGAATATTATGTTGTTGCTGTGGATAAACTTTTGCATATTATCTAGCAGAATTTACTGGTAATGTAAGTTGCTTTTATTTTGAAGTAAGGTCAGATTTCCTCTCAATAGCTGCATTTAGTATATGAGTTCACACCGTTTGTAGACTTTCACTTCCGGGAGGTAGCATTTTATAATGGGTTTCGGTCATAGGCTTTAAATCTGATTTACTTGAGTGCAGTTCCAAATTCTGTCATTTACCAGCTATGTGACCTTGGGGACATCCCTTAATTTATCTGCCTATCAAATTTTCCGTCTGCAAAGTGAGGATAACATGGTTCTGATATCAGAGGTGTCCTGTGAGGTAATATGTAGAAGATAATTAGAATAGTGTCTGACACTATCACCGAGACAGAATTTTAAAGTTTCTACTTGAGGTTAGTATACTTATTTTCAGCAACCTCATTCTTTTTGGCAAAAAGGTAGAATAAAAATATCAACATTGTATATAGGAAGGAACGGAACAAAATGAAGAATGACAAAAATAAGATAGTAGGTAGAAAAGGAAGGATTGAAAAAATGGCAAGCAGAAAACCCTGCTGAATGATGTGAGGTGAGTTGAAGAGATTTCCTCAGTAAGCCATGATGAACGCTGCAGACCTGCGGAAGGTACAGCATTTACTGCATTTTTGATGTTTCTGGATTGTGGGAATAAATTCAGATTAGTCATACTTCTTTTTCTTAACTGTGCTTTTATTAGCCTTTTTTCCTCTACATTTTGGTAGAAGTAGAAGGTTGGAAATATAGTACAGTGTGAAAGCACATGAAGATAGTATTTTCTCAGAGGGAAAAAAAAATCTGATAAAAAATAACCTGAACACTTATGAGAAATAAAGTAATAAATGCAGCTGCCATCTCAAAATAATGCATACTGAATTTCTGAGCTTTTCAAAATTCATCTTTTAAAATATGTCCATTAGCTGTTAAGTAACTTGGAATAAAGACTGACAAAATGTGGCATTTGAAACAGCAGAAGTTCAAAGTGCAAATGATGGCAATCTACTGTAAATAGTAGAGATGGGAATCCATATTTTCAGGTGGCAAAGAGGTGCTATTTCCATGTGCCCTAAAGTACCAGTCTGCTTCATTTTGCTACAGCATAATTCTCTTTCTCAGTGGGAATAATGGCATGCCCACTACAAATGTAAGAAGCACATTTGGTTCAAAAGATGAAGCGAAATTAGAGTGATCTAGAGATGAGTATCAAAAAAAGGTGAAATTGTTACATTAAATTTACTTAATTTAATAGATGATGCATTTTCATTCAGATTAGTACAGATGCAGCATTCATGACTATTTGTGAAATATCATTGAACAGAAAAATTGTGAAAGGAATTAACTGGTACACAATAAAAAAGATGTAAAGTGTAAGATCTGGTTTCTACTGGAAAGTTTAAGCCTAAAAAAATTGTGTCAAAATCAGCATATAAAACTTTATATCTAATTCTAAAGTTTTTTAATTATCGTAAAGCCAAGAGGTGGAAATCCCAGTATTGTTACATTATAACCACTTCTAACACTTCTTCCAGATTGAAAAAAAAAGAAGAAGAATTTTTAAACCCTTCAACCAGAAAATGTGAGTATAAAGAAATTTTCACATATCAGGTAATTACTGCATTATTAGATTCTTTATCAGCCTACAGTGTCAAGTACTATTTTCAAAACTTTTAGTCAGTATATATATATATATATGTATATAATACTGACTATATATATTATATATAATATATGTGATATATAGTGTGTGTATATATATATATATCTCAGTGAATATTGGGTCCTAATGTCAATTCATGATTCAATTTCCTGTAATTTATATGAAATCTACCACATAATTCTGTGTTAAAATAGTTAATAATTACATAACATTACCAAAAATGGGGAGAAGGAATATAGATTCTCATTTCTGCCTTCATTTAATATTTTCAGTAGAAATTTCCAATATTGGTGATGTCTGATGTGTGAAAATAGACTGGAGAACATTCTACCTTCTTTTCTGTAAATATAAAACCTGTAAGAATGCACCATTCATATTACCTGCTACAAGAAACAGATTGGAACTCAGTCTTGCTTCTGCTTCTCTTGACCTTCCACCACATTCATGAGGAGGTCATACTTTCTGTAAGCTGCTTCTAGTGGATGACTGCCCCGCGGTACTACTAATGCAGCCCAGTTCCTCCTCAAATGGGAGATTTGGGCTTGAGGATTCCTTGCTGGCCTAATCAAATCTTTCTTGGAACTGTACTAGAGTCCAAGAGATTTGCACTCAATCCTCCTACATTTTCCTGTCCTGCATAGTTGTCAGAACTAAACCTCTGATTGTTCTCCTCACCTTCCCTAGCTCCATGTTGAACAGGCATTGCTGCCATTAAATCTCAAGCACCTCTAATTCCACTTTAGACTTTGCTTTCAGAAGGAACCCAACTAACACACAATTTTTGGTATGTCAGTCTTGATAACTAGTGCCAGCTGGATGAGTACCTCAATAGTATTCTATGTGATTGAAAGAAAATTAAGTGTTGCACTTAATACATTCAATCATTCATATATTCAATAATTATTGCAGTTTGGTATATGTTAGATGTGGACACAACTTTATCTCTCAAAAAGTTGAGTGATAACTCATGGACTCTCATAGTTGGAATTACAGTTGACCCTTGAACAACACCAGTATTGGGGGTGCTGACCCACGTACAGTGGAAAATCCGGGTATAACTTTTGACTCCCAAACTCTTTAGTCATCCCTCAGTATCATCCCTCAGGGAATTGGTTCTAGGACCCCTGATGATGCCAAAACTGATGCTCAAGTCCCTTGTGTAAAATGGAGGTTGGTTGAACCTGTGGATGCGATACCTGGTAACAGTGGAAGGCTGACTGTATATTTATAGAAGAAAATCTGTGGATAAGTGTACCCACACAGTTCAAACCTGTGTTGTCCTACGGTCAGCTTTACTACCCTGATTTTTATGACAGTCAAAGGTATTTGTAATCAGAGAAAAAATCCCAGGATCATTTTTTATTTACTATATTTTTTTTTAATTTGTACTTTTTTATGTGGCTTATTTAAGTATAGCAATGAGATGCTTACATAGGAGTGTCCTATTATTCTTGCCTTTACTTGGACTACCTAACCTGATTACCGGACTCTTGCTTAGCAATGTCTCTTCTGTTCCAATCAATAGTTTCCACAAAAGTACAATTAGTGTTCCTTAGTAGCAGGATTCCTCAACCTTGACGCTATTGATTTTGGGACTATATAATTATTTGTGGATGACCGTTTTATACATTATTGGATGTTTAGCAGCATCCTAGGGCTGAGAATAGCAACTTCCCAGGTATGAGATTCAAAAATGTATCAAGACATCACCAAATATTTCCTGGGGAGCAAATTGCTTGTTTGAGGATCACTGTTTTGTTTTGTTTTGTTTTTGTGTGTATCACCTATGGTTTAGGGAAATGTATGCACCTTCTCTGAGACCCATTCACTTCTTATTTTATACTTGATTTTGTATTATGCTCTTGATTCTGTGTTATTCTGGTTTGGATTTTTTAGCTGAAAATTTATTTGGTATTGGTCTGATACCTTACTTGTGTCAGGAAGAAAAATCCATCAATGGATAATTTTAGCTTTAAGTCTACATCCCCCCTAAGGTTCAGAATTTCAAATACAATATTTTTATCAACTACATGTATTTCCATTTTATTTAATTATTTATTTTATTAATAGATATTTATTGAGAGTCTCTATGTATCATCCCTGTACAATGTACTGGGGACACATGAGTGCACAAAACAAAACAGAATATCTTGCCCTTGTAGAGTTTGTATTCTCATATACTTGAGAAAATTTATGAAGATGATCACTTTCCTCAGTGTATACCAGCTCAAACCACATCCGTATTCTAAGCAATGCCTTCTTTGCACTGATGGGTGAAACAGGTGGTAGTGAAGGCTCGGTTTCCAGCAGGAGACTGTTATAGAAGAGATGTTTATGATTATACTGATATAAACTCAAAAAGAATAACTTCCACATTAAGTACTATTTCAGAAATTCATTCATTGCTTGAAAACTTGATACTAATTTCCTCTGCTGCCTTGGATAACTTCATCCTTGGGTTCCACAGCCTCTGGATTTGCTGTTAAACCATTTTTTGCACTATTATGCATTTGATCAGTACAGAAAGATAGAAATCTCCATGAACCTGCAGAAAGAAGGGAAAAAACAGACAGGTTGAAGCACTCATGGATTGCACACCTGCAGCTTTAGAATAACTGCTCCCACAGTAATGTTATCCTGAAAATACATAAGACAATAATAATTAAAATATAAAAAACACTACATAATAAAGTGCTTTGTCCAATTTAATTTATGTTCACATTTACAAACAAACAACATATGCATTTCTCCAAGTGGCATAGCACACATGCATTTCACAATTTTTCATTTTTTCTATTAAATGATAAATAATTCAATATCAGATTTGTGGGATAAAATCTCAGTCTCAAGTAACAATACCTGATAAACATTATTTCACTTCATTCATTAGAAAAAATATTTTCTCTTGCAAACACAGACACAAAGCTTAGATAAAAACAAAACAAGTGATATCATTAAGATGGCAACATAAGTCATTCCTGATTTCACTGCCACTCACAAGAAAACCAGTTAGCAACTATCCATAGACAAAACACCATTATGAAAATCCCAGAACCCAAGAATGAGCCTGAAGCATGCACTCCCTTCTTCGGGAACACAGAGACTACTAAGGACCTCATTGGAATAGTCAGAAGAACAGTTGTGCTTTGACTGCATAGCCCCTCCCTGAGGCTGGCACAGTGCAGCTCTCAGAGGGCCTCCTGGAGCTAGAGTTTCTCCAGTGAGAGAAGTGAGCCCAAGCTGGACATCCAGCTTCCAAAGCATGTGGGACACTTCCCAGGCCAATACAAAGCTGGCAAAATTTATCTAGACTCAAGAAGAGAAAAACAGAGACAGAAATTTGATAAATAAAATTATAAATGTAAAAGGAGACATTACAACTGATGTCACAAAAATACAAAGGATTCACATCAGAGAATACTATGAAAAATTGTACATATTGAATAACCTGGAAGAAATGGAAAAACTCCTAGAAACATAAGACCTACCAAGACTAAACTATGAAGAAAGAGAAAATCTGAACAGATCAATAGCAAATAAACAGATTGAATCAATAATCAACCTCCCTCCACAAAAAAACAAGAAAAGCAAACTACACTGGTGAATTCTACCAAATACTTAAAGCAGAATTAATACCAATCATTCTCAAACTCTTCCAAAAAATTGAAGATAATGCTCATTTCTAACTCATTTTATAATGAGGTCAGCATTACCTTCACACCAGAGTCAGATAAACACACTATAAAGAAAAAAAAAAAAAGCCAATATCCCTGATGAGTATAGACGCAAAAATTATCAGCAAAATATTAGCCAACCTAATTAATCAGAAAATTAAAAAGATTATATACACAGGGATTCATTTCTAGGATGTAAGGATGGTTCAATATATGCAAATCAATAAATATAATACAATATATTAATAGAATAAAATATGTAAATCATATGATTATTTCAAAAGATGTAGAAAAAGCATTTGACAAAATTTTTCTTTCATGATAAAAATTCTCAACAAGTTGGGTACAGAAAGAATGTATGTCAACATAATAAAACTCATATATGACAAACCCATAGCTAACATTATACTCAAGAGTGAAAGGCTGAACACCTTTTCTTTAATATTAGGAACAACAGTGCCCCCTCTTAACACCTTTGTTCAACATAGTACTGGAAGGCCTACCAGAGATATCAGGCAAGAAAATAAATAAAATACATCCAATTTCAAAAGGAGGAAGGTCACTATTTGCAGATGACATAATATTATGTCAGAAAACCCTATGGGTGGCCGGTTGCTCAGTGGTTAGAGCACAGTGCTCATAACACCAAGGTCTCCGGTTTGAATCCCACATGGACCAGTGAGCTGCGCCCTCCACAGCTAGAGGGGAAAAAACAATGACTTGACTTAGAGCTGATAGGTCCTGGAAAAACACACTGTTCCCTAATATTCCCCAAAATCTAAAAAATTAAAAAAAAAAACAACTAAAAAAACACAAACAAATAAAAAAAGAAAATCCTAAAGATTCCACCATAAATCTCTTTGAACTAATAAATTAATTCTGTAAATATTCAGAATAAAAATCAGTTGCCTTTTTATACACTAAAAACAAACTATCTGAAAAAGAAATAAAGAAAATCTTATTTACATTAGCATCCAAAATAATAAAATATTTAGGAATTAATTTAACCTACTGAAAACTATATGAAATAGTTGAAAAAAACATGTAAATAATCGAAAGATATCCTGTGTTCCTGGATCGAAAAAATTAACATTTTAACAATATTAATGACTTTTTTTAAAAACGAAATATTAAAACAATCTTAAAACGGAAACACAAAAGACTGAATAACCAAAACAATCTTTATATTGTTCTTAAAAACAAAACTGAAGACATCACACTTCCTGATTTCGAACCGTATCACAAATTACATTACAAAGTTACAGGAATCAAAACATCATGAAAACAGACAATGGAACAAAATCTAGAAGTGCAGAAATGAACTTATGCATATACAGTCAACTAATATTTGACACAAGAGCCAAGACTACGCAATCAGGTAAAAATAGTATCTCTAATAAATGGCATTGCAAAAACTGGATATTCACATGCAAAAGAATGAAACCAGACGCCATCTTATACCATTTACAGAAAGTAATTAAAAATGGATTAAATACTTAAATGTAAGACCATAAAACTTCTAGAAGAAGACATCAGGAGAAGTCCTTCAATGTTCGTCTTGACAATAATGTTTTGGATTTGATACCAAAAGCACAAACAGCAAAGGCAAAAATCAACAAGTGGGACTATACAAAATTTAAAGGCTTCTATACAACATATATATATATATATATATATATATATATATATATATATATATATATATTATACATATATACATGTATACATATATGTGTGTGTGTGTGTATATATATATATATATATATATATATATATACATACATACAGAGAGAGAGAGGAAAGAAAGAAAAGGCAATATATGATGGAATGGAGAAAATATTGGCAAAGCATATATCTGATAATTAGTTAATATTCAAAATATAGATGAACTTATGCACCTCAATAGCAAAACCAAATAATTTGTTTAAAAATTAACGAAGGACTTTAATAGACATTTTTTTTCCAAAGAAGATATACAATGGACAACAGAGTCATGAAAATGTGCTCACCATCACTAATCATCAAGAAAATTAAAATAAAAAACACAATGAGATATCACCTCACACCTTATATAAAGTATAAGGGATAAGTAACAAAAATATGAGATAAGTAGCAGTGACGATATGGAGAAAAGGAAACCCTGTGCACTATTGGTGGAGATGTAAATTAGTGCAGCCATAATAAAACATACTATG
Organism: Rhinolophus hipposideros; assembly: GCF_964194185.1. Taxonomy (NCBI): domain Eukaryota; kingdom Metazoa; phylum Chordata; class Mammalia; order Chiroptera; family Rhinolophidae; genus Rhinolophus; species Rhinolophus hipposideros. The sequence continues at coordinate 93,543,425 of NC_138048.1, forward strand.
GGGATTCCTTTAAAAATTAAAAATAGAACTACCACATGATCTATAAATCTCACTCTGGGTATATATCCAAAAGAAGTGAAATCACTCTTTACAGGAGATACCTGCATCACCATGTTTGTTGCACCATTAATTAAAATAGTCAAGACACGCTAACAACCTAATTACCTATTGATGTGTGAATGGATTAAGAATATATCTATCACATTTTCTTTTATATACACAAAGACATACAGATGCAATGGAATATAATTCTGCCATAAAATAGTAGAAAATTCTGTTGTTTGCAAAAACATGGGTGAATCTTGAAGACATTCTCCCAAAACAAATTAGAATAAGACAAATACTATATAATTGCACTTATATGCAGAATATGAAAAAACAACTGAGAAACGGAGAGTAGATTGGTGGTTGCAAAGGGTGAGAGAGATGAATGAAAGTGGTCAAAGTGTATAAACTTCTAGTTACAACATGAAACAGTTCTGGGTATCATATATACAACATGGCGACTACAGTTAACAATAGTATATTGTATACTTGAAAGTTGCAAAGAGAGTAGTTTTTAATTGTTCTAACCACTCGCACACGGAAAGCAACTATGTGTGCTGATGGATGTGTTAACTAACCTTATTTTGGTAATTATTTAGCAATATGTATGCATATCAATCATTGCATTGTACATCTTAAATTTACACAGTGTTATATGTCAATTATATCTTAATAAAGCTGAAAAAAGTACTCTCTCCATATGCCATCAGTCAGTACATATGCAACATCTGTCTTTCAAGACAGTATGTATATATATATCACTGTCGCTATTGAAAACTGATATGAGACCAAACAATACCATTACCTTAGTAAACAGCCTAAAAATAAGTAGATTTTTTTTTGTAAAATATACGTGCTCATTAGAGGTTTGAACTAAAGTCCTCTACCATGCTTTCAATTTGATTTACAATAAAGCAGAAAGTTAATCAGAAAATTTGACTAATACCCTAATTTCTAAACATTTCCAGCTCACACCATTCTATTATACAATTGACATACAAAAAGTATTTACACATAGGTATTACTATTAAAATACTATAATTTTTTTTTAAGAAAATGAAAAAGAGAAAACAAAGTATTTGTTCAGAAGAAAAACGTCTCAGAATTAAGAGTGCACAATTATAAGAACGACTCCAATCAAGTCACCAATTGATATATTATTAAAACTGAAGGCCCTTGATCTTTAAGTTCTCAAGGTCAAGTCACATTTCTTGAAGTTCAACTAAAAATTATTTTGAAAAAAATAGTGTTTAAAAGGCCCTGGTGAGGTGCCATAAAATAGTCCACGAGTTATTATCATTTCTACACAATCATGAATATATTTATTATCTGATTTTCATGTTCTCCTAAAAAAACATTTTCAAAACACAGTGTGAGACCTCGAAGGAACTATTTAGTGAAAGCTATATTGCAAACTATAGCACCGTAGATATATGATTTTTACACTGTTACCAAGTGGCCTTTTGCCACTAAAAAGAAAGATTTACTGGAGCAATAATCAGTGTGGTTCTGCACATTATTTTCAATCAGCGATTTTTCTTGACTAACTCTCAGTGGACAGGCCACGATGCACAGCCACTTTGATAGGTTCTGTTATAAACACAGAGAACCGCTATTCCTCCAGGCAGAACATGCTCCAGGAGAATGTGTAACTAAGAAATCCCGAGGGGGCAAAATTTACCCTGACTCAGGATTGGTAGAAATGGTGAGGTCATAATGATGAATATATGATAGAATACGAATGCAAATAATTGAGCATGATTTTATGGTCTACTAAAATGCAATATGTAACTAAAATAAGTATGCTGTCAACTTGAAACGAGTGTAATTAAATAAATAAGATTAATTTCTCACAAGAAGCCTTTAAAACCTGTTTTGTCAAAAACATGACATAGTTACATTTTTCAATGCAGAAAGCAAATAAAACAACACTTGTTTACCAAAAAATTGCTACAGGTTATGTATCATTCAGGACTTAACTTTCCAAAGAAATTAATCTGCCTTGTTTTTTAAGCCTAATAATTTAGGATTTTTAAGAAAGCACATTCAGGTTGATGAGAAATAACAGCATCTCCAAAAAGAATGACTGAAGCTTTTTGAAACCAGAAGCTTTTGTTAAATTTAAATAGTATTTCACCCATAGAATGTAGCCTAGGGCAAGGCCTAGAAAGTGAATTCTTCTTAGTAATACTTGCTAGATCATTCTTTACTTGATATTGTTGAATAATATCAGCACATAGTATTTATTTTAAACTTCCGATCTACAAAAAATGTTTATTTCCTCTATCAATTCCATCCATTATTCATTATTTCTATCACAAAATCAGCTGCCACATAGAATACAATATCCCCCCAAAATATATGTAAAATAACAACAAAATGTGACAATACATAAAATAAGAGAATCATTGACTTTGGACAACTTCATGATTTACATGATTTTTTTTTTTTTAAGTAGAACATTTTTAAAACTGATCATATATTGATTGAATAACTACAAAAAAGAAAAGAAAAAGAAAAATACAACATTAGCATATAACCCATTTATGTAGCAGGGACAAATTATTATCTTCAAGTTATCAAAAATGTATTTATGTTGTTAGATGTTTGACTTACAATTTTGCAGCTATAAAAACAATCGAAAAACAAGTAAGTGGATGGTCATATGCAGCTTCTGCCTTCCTGGGTGGAAGTTGAAGTTGGTCTCTGGATAGATTCCTCCTTCATACAAGAAAGAACACTCGGGTGACTTATTCAAGCAGGCAGTATAATTCTCAGGGAAGCTTTAACTGCTGCCTGAGAAATATAAATCATGTATCGTGATCGCCTAACCTGGCCTTTGGCCACATAAAGATGCATGAGTCAGGGTCATGGTTTCCCCAAAGGAAGTGGTGTTTCAAGGATCAATCCCTCAGGGGCAAATCAAGGTAGCAGACTTTAATCTGAGGATAGGGAGGACTTATTTCTCCCTCTGATTCCAAGGGATGGAGCCTGCAGTCTAGAGAGTCACAAAACAGTTGAACTGGATTGCTGAAAAGTAAAAGCTGACCCATGAGAAATGGTGGGCAGCTGAAGGGAGTGGAGAGAACAATGGAGCCAAGAATGTCAGGAAAACTGGTGTAGAAGGGACAGTGAAACCTAGTAACCAGTGTGTGTGTGTGTGTGTGTGTGCACGCCAGCATGCATGTGGGCGTTTGAGGGGAGGAGGATTCAAGGTATTTCTTTGCTTGTCATATGACAATATGTGCACAAGGTCACTGCCTGGGGAGTTGGTTTTAAAAGAGTAAACAGTGATCATCAGAAGCTCAGAGTAGGAGTGTCAAGCGAGAGATGACAAACAGGTACTTCGGATGAATTTGTTCCAGATATCATCATTCCTGGAACTGCACAAAATTACCAAGGACAGGACTCTATAAAAATCAGAGCCTTAAAGCCGTCACACAGAGAGAAGATATAAGCTATGCTCTGTATTATCCAGTTTATAAAGACAAGGGTGACCCCAGAAGGCTTAGGAAGTAGGCATTTAGTTTTTGCTTTTAAGATATTAAAGTTAGGCAGAAGAAAATGAAACTCAGGTGAGCCATTTGCCCCCAAAACCCTCTTTCCACTTTCCAGTATTTCCCAGAAACATAACCAACATGGAAGCCCCTGTTCTTGCTAAGATTATTCTGTATAGTAATTGCAAAGTCTACTATTTCATATGACGAGTTTTTTTTTATTTGATAATTTTATTGTATTAAACAGAAATACCATGTCCACACAGATTAGGATCATAATGGAAGGAGAGAATGTTGAAGAATATAAACTACAAATCCAAAGTTCTAGATTGTAATTCAGGAAAGAATTAGTCAGTAAATAAAATTGTTGATCCGGACTCACACTGAAAATGCTGTCAGGTTGGCAAACATCATCAGCTACAGATAAGACATCCCTTTTGCTTTAGCCAGAACTTTTATAATTGCATTGCCACCTATATGTTTTAATCATTTTTTATTGCTTAGCAGTATTCCATGAGTTATGTTTTATCAAAGTTTAATTCCTCTCTTTCTTTTACATAAAGTATGTAGAATTGCCTTTTAAACTAAAACAAAATATCTGGAATCAACACATTATATATACGCATACACACATGCACACTTACGTACACAAGATTCATCCACATACAAAAATCCATGCACAAAAACACATATGCATGTACACTTTTTTGGGATCTTCTTTGATTTCTTTTTTTTCCTAATGATTATTTTAATTCCTGTGCAAATTACCCATCCCCGCTCTTAGCAGTAAGTTCACGTCGATGCCTTAAATGGCTTCATAGCTTACAAAACAATGCTACGCTGCTTTCGTATCTCACTTCAAAATTTCCTACTGGCCACCTGACAAATCATCAACTGGAGATGTGTTGGGCCTGCTAAGAAGAAGAAGGATTATCATCTGGAGGCTAATATATACTTTAAGAAATAGAAGAGTGTTTATGAGACTGAATTCTGTGGTGCTAGGTAAGTGGGATGCAACACAAAATTTAATGAAGAATAGCTTATCTATATCAGAACATACTCCTTTTATACATGATTTCATATCCCAGTAAACACTCTTGGTGGCAGTACTAACATGTCCCTAGGATGACCCTTGACAACTTGGAAAAAATTTAAAAAATTGAAGTAGAAATATCAGAACTATAATGGAGGAGAGCTTCAAAAATTCAGAGCAGTGGGCTAAGAAACCATCTTGCTAATTGTGTTTTACAGTAGGACCCAGGGGCCATTCTGTTTACCAAAACAATAAAGAATCACGGATGAGAAAAAAACAGAACGATTGAGAAGTTCAGAAGTGGCTGTTCTCGATATGACTGACAATAGAAAACACTGTTATATAACTGGGCTCCCAGATAACAACGGGATTAATAGGTTTTCTAAATGATAGAAGCTAATAATTGTATTTACCAGCAGATGTGAGCACAGATATCACAATTCAAATGAGAATGGAGTGGCAGTCAGGAGCTTCCTATCCACACACAGCTATGGAGAACTCTAACAAAGCACAGTGCTCAAAACAAAATAAATGGGGAACCAAAAGAAGAATATTAAAACGATATCAAGATTGGATAATATCCTGTTGTAATTGCATCCCAAAACACCTGGACTGTCTAAATAGTCTACAAAACATTGCAGTAGGTGACTGTTTTGGTGACATAATAATAGCCAAGCCACATAAGCCAGAAGTAGCAAAACGTTTAACTCAGTAAGCAACATTTACCGTAGAATGTAGGTGTGGTGGACGGACCCTTAAGATGGTTCCCATTATCTCCTCCTCCTGTTATGTATGCTTTACTTGCTCCTAACCAAGAAATTATGGCAAAGATGGTAAGATGTGATTGCAAGTACAAGATTATGTTATGTAAGACTGTCGTTTCAGTCATGCTGGAGACTTCTTCTTTCCCTTTGCTGACTTTGAAGAAGGGAGTTGTCAGGTTGTGAACCACTTATAGAGAGGGTCACATACACGAACTAGGGGAAGCCTCTGGTCAATAAGCAGAGAGCAAAAAAGAGTCCTCAGTATAATAATTATCAAAAAATGAAATGCTTTCAACAATTACGTGAGCTTGGAAGAAGGTCTGTAGCCTTAAATGGGACTACATTCTCAGGCAACAGCCTGACTACAGCCTTTGTAGAATACCCAGCTATTTTGTGTCCAGACTATTCACCTGCAGGAATTGTGAGATAATAAATATACAAATTTGTGGTAATATTGTCACAAAACTATAGATGATACAGTAGAAGACAATTCATGGAGTTTTGAAGGATCTAATGATCTTGGAAAGGGGAAGAGTTTGGCAAACTCTTTCAGAAAGACAAAGACAGTAATTATTTTGGGCTTTTCAGTCCAAAAGTTCTCAGTTGCAGCTACTCAACTCTTCCACAGCAATGCCAAAACATACATAGACAATACACAAAGAAATGGGTATTTTGGGCATGAAGTTCCACCTAAAATAGAAAACAAATATATACATTTGTCATTTCTAATATGAACCTAGCATATTACTTTGTATAACTCTTGTTCTGGAAGCATCACATTCCACATGTATGAATGATGTTCAAACAAAACTCATTTCCTGAGTAACATGGAAAACTTAGGCCCCCAACTTTGTGTGAGTGCCAGAGTAGAAAAATATAATCCAGTTTGCAGTACAAGAACCCAATCTCCTGAGCCAGACTACCCTCTACGCTTTATGTTACTAGGATGTTCTATAGTTGGTAAAGATATTATGTGAAACTTATTCCTAGGCTTTACTTGAAAATGTACTCCTTTAGAATTCTGGAGCAAAGCCATGTCATCTGTGACAGAAAATTATGTAGCATTTTAACATCAGCTCCTAGAATGAGGGCCTTGGTATGCATGGGACACTTGACAACAGATCATGAAATGACAATGCAACCAGAGAATGCCATATTAGCCGTGGCCTGTTAGACCCACTAAAGCATAGGTTGAGTGAGTGAGCTGCAATTCAGTATAGGACACAAGTGTTGCAAATGGGATTAAATATTAGGAAGACCAGAGGGCACAAGTAATCTGTATGACAGGTATCCCATATGTCACTATTACTGCTTCACTAGTTCCTCTACCAAGCTCATGCCTATGGTTTCATAAGTGAGTCTTTGTGATGATGGATGACGTATACAAACAAGTTTGGAACAAAGATGGCTAGTTGGCCATAGGTCTTACAGGAGAAACAAGAATAATAAAAATAAAGAAAAATAAAGGGAGAAGAGGAAGCATATAGATGCACTTATAGAAATGGTTATGAAGGGTAAGGGTCATTTTAACTCATGTTAAATCCACCGGAAAGGATTAGCCATAGAAAACACACTAAAGAATTGGTTAGTCAGCATGATTCTGTTACTTGACATCAGCCAAGCTCTGTCATCTGCTACCCATGCTGGCGCAATGGGTGAATAAATGAAGTAATCATTGTTGCAGGGATGAAGGCTACATAAAGTACAACGACATGCATCCTGCTCACAAAAGATGATCCAGTTACTGCCATTGTTCAATAACCAACCAGCCATCACAAAGACCAACATTTAGACACTTAATCTCTAAAATGTATATCTTTCAAGGAGACTAATTATCCCCTTCTTGGCAAGTTTATCACATTGAACCCTTTCAATCCTACAAAAAAATAATGTTTTCTGGGTTCAACACATTCCAAAACAGGTTTGCCTTTCCTACCTGTCGGGCTTTGGTAACAATATTTGAGAAATTACAGAGAGTTCAATCAACACAAGATTCCACATAACACTGACTAAGACTTAGAGATCCATTTAACAGCAAGAAGTGTGGAGGAGTTTAGTAGGTAAATAACCATGGTGTGCTTTGGCCCTGTCACATTCCACACCATGTGGCAGCCCCTTGTCTGTTAGAAGATTAGAATGATCTCTTGTAAATGAAGCTGAGATATCAGCTTAAGAACAATAACTTGTGAGATTTCAGCAACTTTGAGGATAAAATATACACTCTACGTCATGGACCAATATGCATTGCTATGGTCTTAATAGGTGGAATTATCAATAGGAAAAAAAAGGGGTGAAGGGGAAAATAACTACTTAACATCGTTCAAAGTGGCACACGTGAGTAATTTGTGTATTGTGTGTGTGTGAGTGTATGTGCAGTTCCACATTTTCTCATCCCAAAAGGGAGAATGCTCCCTATTAAACTTGAAGGGCCTCACACGACTCAGTGATGTGGGCTTGGGTAACCCCGCCAGACAAGCCAACTCGGTAAGCAGAGGTGCTAGTTCAGAGCAAGGAAAAACTCGAAGTTAAGTGACAGATGATGAGTATCAGAAATGGCCTCAAAATCAATTGTGGTAGCATGAATTTTAGTGCTTTCCACTAAACAGAAAATGAAAGTAGGAAAACCTAGATGAAGCAAAGTTATTAAAATACATTTAGATCTGAATGGTGTCATACAAGGGGTGGACTGTAGAAGGCACTCGGGTTCTCTGCCCAGATATCCCTTTTAAAGTCCAATGTATCCATTCCCTTGCTGTCAAGAAGATCAGCTGCCAAAATCTCTCAGTTTTATATGTCATTGAAATTACTCTCAGCCGTACATAACTGACTTGATCAAAGTTATATCTCCTCTGAAGGTGGCTCTCAGTCAGTGTCTGGCTGATGTGGTGCTATAAGGGCCTGACTGTTTTGCTTCAGCTTGGAACAAATCTGAAGGACCATGATGGCTCCAGAGCTCCCTGTAAGATAGACTGAGTCTTCATTTGCAGTTACATGCCAATAACCTGCTCCTGCTGCCCAAATTTGCTTGTGTTCCTCACTTATGAGTGTGTCTCCTAAAAGCACTTGGCAATAAAGTGTAAAGGAACTTATTTTAAGACACAAAGATACAGCCTTATTTTTTTTTACACATAAGCATGATTTTCTGTATTCTAAATATACGTATACACAGAGATGCCAAAAAATGTATAGACATTTTAAGAAAGTAAAAAACTATTAAATTTGTAACACAACATATATCGATAACAAAATATGAATACAAGTCATGTTTGACTTCTATAATTACAAGAGGTGCTCAAAGTGGTTACCATCGGTGTCCAGACACTTCTGGTTATGGTGAACTACTACTTGAGCAACGCTCAAAATGTCCACTTGTATACATTTTTTTTTTGGCAACCCCAGTATGTGTATATATTTGATAAATACAAATATATATGTATTACACACAAAATATGCATGTAGCAAGTACAGATATGTATATATGCAGGTACGTATATTCATACATATTCTCAATATTTAAATCATATATACTAAATACAAGCACACACACACACACACAACTTCAGGATTCATTTCCCATGGTTTCAAGTAAACTACATTGCTTATAGTTTTGTTGTTATAAACTATATTGCTTCATTTTATAGTGTGATGAGTACAATTTATCAATTTTTAAGTCAAAGATTTCAAACTAGATTGCAGTTAGTTTAAATTCTAATTTAAAATTCACTCCAAAAAATGCCTGTTGATAAAAATATTTTATGTAATTGGTATTTATAAATATATTTATAAGTAAACTATAATATATCCCCTGATATCACCATAAAATACAGTTTTAATGAAGTCTTTGAAAATCTATAATATCAAACTTACCATTTCTATATAATTTTTAATGTGATTATTTTTCTGTGATTTTTGATTTTCAGTTATTACATTTTTAAAGAAATATTAACAAAATGGCCCTTGCATACTGAAATGTGTCAAAAAATTTTCTTTATCTGCTGAAATTCAAATGTAGAGAAAAAAAATCAAACTTTAAAAGGGTCTTAAATGCTTAAAAGTGTCTTTAAATGCTTATTTTAAAATAATTTTAATTGGAATTGTCAAATAAATGCATTGTATGTATTAATTTTAGCATCATCTATTTAATATTTTTTATTTGACAAAAGTAACAAGAGAAATAAAATGAGTTTATTTTCTTTTACACAGAAATGAAAACTGCAAAGGTGTATTGATCTTTTCACATCATATCAAAACGACATTGATTGTGAACCAGACAAACATTGGCAATCAACAGCAAGTTCAGTGTAATTTTAGATGTGAGTTGTTCTAAGTCAGCAAATGGAGAAAGTCAAGTTTTCTGAAGAGGACTCTCAGATGATACCTCTTTTGAAATGGCAATTCCAGAAGACATTGCATCTCTAAATGTAGCTTAGCCTAAGGAGCATACTTTAGAGTGTTAGTGCCGGAGATTAAACCCCTGTCAGACATGTATTTTGGGTAAGAGAAATGGGCAGTACCTTCACAGAGTTTATCCTTTGCAGTTTCTTCCATGAACTCCAGAAATGTCCTGTTTATCAGATATGCCTGACATAATCTCACTTTCAGTAAGATAATCATGAGTATAACACTCTTGACAGCTCTTGGTATTAATTTTGTAAGTGCCAAATACTTTTTGCTCTGTAAGATATAAATTTTCAGATCTGAAGTTTCATATGTCCTTGTGACATTAAGAAATTGTAGCACATAAAAGACTCATTATCTAAAAAAAAAAATAAAATAGTAAAATATCTATGATTATCATATAAAACATGGTGAAATTACTTTGATAATAACATAGCATGTCAAGAGACCAACTATCATTGCTATTTTTACATTATATACTATATAGTGAATGCTTATGTGTACCATATATCATTTTATATGCACACTAGTATAATGTATACAGATATGTGTATATATATGTACACATATATGCATATGCATATACATAGTTTCTGCTTTAAGCATTGATTTATTCATGTTTATTTATTCATTAAATATTTATCAAACTACTAACATGTGCCAAGCACTGGAGGGTATCCCATTGGCAAGAAAGCCACAGGCCCTGCCCTCATAAAACTTAGTTTTTTCAGGATGGTTAAGAGTTAACATTAATTGAAAGATGATAACTGGCATATACTACACATTGGGTTAACTATTTACTTGTATTATCTGATATAATTTTTATAAAAGCTTATTTGTAAATATTATATGTGAAGCTTAGAAAAAAAGGAGAACAGCTAGAGTCATTCAGTTGAAAAATAGCAGGAAGCCAAGTATATATTAATAGGGAGTCTCGGCATTTATTCATAAGCAGTGTGTGTGGCTAAGCAGACATTGAGGTTATTTATCATGCATCTTCACTGTGCCAGTGTAACAGAACTTGAAAATATAATTAATAAAACAGATCACCTGCTTTTTACATTCTAGTCGGAAAGATAGAACACTAAACAATTAACTCATACATAATGTTCAAGTACGTATAAGTTCTATAAAGAGAAGAGTCAGGCAAGTGTTAGAGAAGGAACTAGAAGAAGATTATTTCATATAAGATTGTCAAGAACCTCTTCTGTGAAGAAGTAACTTTTGAGGTGAGTCTTGCAAAAAAGTGTTGGTGGGAGATCAAATAGATAGAGCCTGAACTGGGAACAAAGTTCCTGTGTTTGAGGATCCTCACGAAAGCCAGCACCTATGAAGGTAACTGAGTGAGCAAGAGAATGATAGGAGATAAAGAGACAGGTTCAAAAATGGATGAAAGTATGTGGGGTCTTACTGACTATGGTGAAGAAAGAGGTTTAGATTTGACTGAGTTCAAAGCCATTATCATAGAAGTTGGGATGGAGCAGGAAATCGGAAACTGCACAGAATTTAAGTCAACTGCCTTCTTAAAGCTTGGTCCAGGTCAATAAAGCAGAGAGAAAGAGATTCCAAAACGCAGAAACCTGGAAATAGTTTTTGAGAGCCAAGAAAATTCACCAAACACTCACAAAGTCGATAGTTTTGTTGTAAATCAGACTCAGCTACATCATGCTTTTCTTTCTCATAATGTGCTTCCTTTCCTCCTTTTTCATTATAGATCTTCATAAACCATTACTCAGCATTTTTTGACAAATAACTTAGGTGGCAAAAAAAAAAATACCAGCTTTGTTAAAACTCTCTATTATTCTAATTGTTCAATGTTAAAACAGCAGAGGGAAAGATAAGGCTAAGGTGGATATCATGTGCTGATGCCATTGTATGAGTAGGTCTCTCCTGATTCAAGTGATACTATAATATGACTGGGAGCATCTCTCCCTTTCATTGACTTACACAAAAATCCCAAGTGTTTCTAAGATGCAGCTCAATGATAACTGAGTCCTGGATCTCCACAGCTACTCTCCTTGATTCTCTTATATACAGGAAGAAAGGCGACTTAGACATATAGAATAAAAGCATATGAAGCACTTGGAATTTGGCTTTATTGAAGATTTCTGGCAAGTGTCCGCTCAGAAAAGCTAAGATGAATCTTACCAAGACAAAGAAAAGTCAATATTCTATGACACAATAGAAGGCAATGGTAAAGCCCTTTTTGCATTCAATGATCAGGTGGCTTTTCTAATGACGTTTTTAAACACACTTTCTGTATATTAATGTATTAACCATTCTGGAATTTATGTTTGTATCCTCTACAAGATAGATATGCATAATTTTTATTTGAGTGAACACCCAATTGCTATATGTATGTGTATATATATATATATATATATATATATATATACATATATATATGTATATATATATATATATATACACACATATATATATATGTATGTGTGTGTGTATATATATATATATATATATACATATATATATGTATATATGTATATATATACTCAATGGCATACATTTTGCCCTGATAAAGATAAAACTTTATTATTAACAATTTTTATACTGAATACAAGCATTTTATCTGTGTACAGATGACTGATCTAAAATGCTATTTTGCTCCATTGATTAATTTGCACTAATACCACACGTATCCATTGTTTTACACCAGTTTAACACTTAAGTACTGAGGTTCCATAATATAGTTTCCTATCTGATCAAGCATGTTCCCATTATTTTCTTTTTCAGAGTAGCTTTGATTTTTCTTGCCAGTTTTCTCCTATGAACATTAGCATCTTAACAAGATCCATCAGATTCACATTGGAATTTGGGGTATGATTTAATTGAACATACAGTTTGAGGTGAAGACAATTGATGTGCTTACACACCGGTTTAAAGAATTTCTAGTGTTTAATCAATTGCTAGTCATTGGCATGTCATTTCTCTTGTATTAGGATTCTCGAAAGCAACAGAACCAAGAGAATACAGATAGATCAATAAGTAAAGCTGTATTATAGAAACGAGCTACATGGTACAGAAATGTCCCACAACATGCCATCCACAAGCTGGAGAACCAGGGAAGTGGGTGGAATAATTCAGCCTGAGCCCAAAGGCCTGAGAACCATGTGCTGCATGTATAGTCTGAGTCAGAGGCCTGAGAAGCATGAAACCTGATGTCTGAGGGCAGGAATAAATGAAAGTCCCAGCTCAAAAACAAAGACAGGGAATTTACCTTTCCTTTCCTTTTTTATTTATTTATTTTCCATTTGAGCCTTTGATAGATTGGTGTCCGGCGGGGAGTCAAGCGGGGTCTCTGGTCCCGCTCCCCACATAAGAATGCAGGATATGGCTAGGCCAAACAGGGAGCCACAGATAGGGGAGTCGTACCACTATATTCTCACTGGCAGCATACGCCTCTCTGCAATCCTCTTTTGCTAGCTCAGCCATCTTCTTGCTAGTCCCCATTTTCTACTAGCGTAGCCACGACAGTTATATTAGTGGCCAATGGCTCACGGTTACAGCTGATGGCCAACTAGCCACAGCTGATGGCCATCCAATCACAGTTGATGGCCATTTACTACCAGAGCCAGCACCTTTTCAAGTGAGGCTGAGAGCCTGGAAACTGCACTCCTGGCTCTGTCCCCACAATTGGCTACTGCCTACCACATTGATGAACGCAGATCTTCTTTATTCAATCCACAGAATCAAACGCAGGTCTCTTCAAGAAATGAGCACAGAGGCACATCCTGAAATAGTGTTTTACCAGCTACCGTGGCATCTCTTAGCCCAGTCACATTAACCCATAAAATTAACTACCACACCTCCCCCTCCCAAAAGTTAGCTCGTTTCTGTCTTTCAGTAATTTATTTTCTGATCTCTACTTATACAACTTGTACATTTTATGTTAAATTTATTTCTAGAAATTTTATAGTTTTCTATAAATAGGGTCTTCTTTCTAAGAAAATGTATAGTTATATTTTTATCTTGAAATGTTTTATGTTTTATGTTTTTTATGTTAATGTTTTATGTTTTATGTTTTATGTTTTATGTTTTTTATGTTAATGTATTATGTTTTCTATATATTGATTTTGCATGTGACTGCTTGGCTAACCTAATTTATAATTGTAATGTTTTTGTAGATATTATATGAAAATAGCAAATATTTAACAAAATAATATGAAAGAGCAAACAGGAATTTCAATAGGAAGGAAAATAGAATGACAATACGTTATTTGGGGGAAAACTTTGATTAGCCAGTTGAACTTTGATAAGTCTCTTATTATCAAAGCGTTTTGTTCCAAAGTCACAATTTACAAAGTGATTATATAGTGGGGAAAGAACATTTACTAGATGTTACTTAAAGGCATAAAGTCATACAAGCACACATAGCCCATTTACTCTTCTCTACATCATTTACCTAACATTACCTCAGACAGTGCCTTTGTTTCATTTAAATGCTAATACATGCAAAATATTGCAAGGCATTTAAATTCGCCTACCATGTGTGAGTACACACATGTCCACATGCTCATGTACTCTATCTTGCTAGTTTTTATTTTTATTTTGATTAAATAACAAAGAATAAAATAGCAATTCAAGGAAAAGCAGAGACACAGAGTCATCTTGTAATACAGGGTCTCAGCTCCCGCTCCCCGCACAAGAACACAGGATATGGTGAGGTCAAAAAGGAACAACAACAGAGCCATACATAGGAGGTATGATTCTTGATGGCGGCTGGTTGAGACACAAAAATTAGGATCAACATGATCCGCAGTCTTCCGTCTGCTTCTCTGCAAACCCCCTTGCTAGCCGCAATCCGCTGTCTGCACTTCTGCCAACCAACCAACCCCCTAGTGTATACAGGGCAGTTATATTAGTGGCTAATGGCTAACCAGTAGCAGCTGATATCCACCCAGCCACAGCGGATGGCCATCTGGTCACAGCTGATGGCCGTCTACTACCAGAGCCAGCACCTTTCCACGTGAGGCTGAGAGCCTAGAAACTGCTCTCGTGGCTCTGTCCCCACACACCTGCAAAGTCCTTTCTGTTGTTTACACTCCAGTTATCATTATCACTAATACTCCTAGAATCATTATCACTCTTAAGAGGTCAATGGTCAATACGTTCTTGTGTGAAAAATCAGACTGGTAAGGCAAGTGAATGAAGCATTTGTGGTGTCCCTGAAGGTTAAAAATGGGGCAACTTCATGTTTTATAGCTCAATAAAAAAAAGTTAAAAAAGAAAAAAAAATGAGATTTTATATTTTAAGTGTGCTTTTGATTGAATTTTGTGGAGAAACCATATTTGTTACTGATGATTATTTCCATTTCTAAGCTCATTTAAAGGACTAATTGCAATCATTTACAGGCTTGCAGTGTTTGTTGTTATTATAAGTTTACTTGATTACCAGTTACTTATAAATTGCAAGCATTTATGAGAAGTGGATAGCCATCTTTCTAAGCTGCCTTTCAGTAGCCAAGAGAGTAGACTAAATATCAAAGGGTTCAATCTCCAAAAAATGATGAATCTACTTGGTCTAAAAACAACCCTTCCCTTCAATGACTTTTCCTTTGACCTGAAAACTATAAAATTATAGCAAAAATAAGGTTCATCACAAATTAACCTTTACATACTGCCAAATAAGTACTTTTACATATAAAAAAAAAACAGCAAAGGGAAGCTATTTAGAAAAACTTCAAAATTATGTTTATTATTTCAGACCATAACAGTCAGGAATGATATTGGTTGGAGGCCTTTATTATTATTTAGCTTTTTTCCATCATGAACATCACCTTGGAGCTGATGAGAAATGATGAATCGTAGACATACTAAAACAGACTCTCTGGACGTGGCACCAACAATGTGTGTATCAACTGTCCTCTCACAAGGAAATCTGAGAACACTAAAGTTTGAGAACCATTGGACCAAGTAATTATCTATGTCTACTTCTTGAAAGAGCTTACATACCAGAGGGAAAGATACAAGCAAATGAACACCTAGCCAAAAATGGAAGTCCACGCATTCCATCTGAAAGAAGATAGCGTGGAAGACAACAGAAAATCTTCTTCTTCTATTGTAGCTAGAATGTGTTGACTCATTAATTCTAGTGAATAAAATAATAACATTCATTTATTCTGATCTTTTCCAACAACCTGCATGCACTTAGGGACTACGATTACTAATTCCTAAAGTAGTTTTTAGTTTACAGATATGAAGGCTCAGTCACTGTATCATTACCCTAGTTTTATACATTGTTTAAAACCCATAAGCCCTACCTCTGCACCTCTCCCAAACTTGTATTCTTTCTGCCAGATTTCACAAAATACCCAACATGGTGGTTCTATTGCAGAAACCTACATAATCAATTCAGCCCATCAATCAATCAGCCAGACATTTAATCAAAACACATCATGAAAAATAAATCTATCAAAACCAGCATCTGAAAGCAATTGAACTTTGATTATTTGAACACCAAAGGTACATGAGATTCAAGTACCAAGTTGCCTCCTTTTCAAATAAAATATAGAGCTACCATTTTTATTTTTATTTTTTTCTGTAAACAGGATTACCCCAAGTTATTCAGAATTGAATTTGTATCAACCACTCTATGTTACCAAAATCAATTACTTATTCCTTAAAGTTTACAATTAATGATGTACTAAGAGAATACAGTATATTTGCTCTTCGTTTTCTTCAAATTTATGCAGAAACATGTTATAAATACAAAACAGTTGAAATTATGAGATGCCAATTATACAAAATATTATACAGAAGAAAATAAAATTGTACAGGCAAAATTGACTTCTGGCATGTTCACTTAGCTCAAATTCAGGAGACAAAATGTATGCTTCCTTATCTGAGTTTCTAACAGTCCCACAAGGTTTTTTCAAGCTACACAGCTGCAGAAACAGCAATATTTTTGCCCCTTCTTTAAGCTTAACCAGTAATAAAGGTTTTCTATTTTCCAGTTAAGAAGTGCTTTGTCATTAATTTGTAAATAAAGCCCACAATTATTTTTAAACAACTGACTGAATAGCACATAATATCTTAACTTCATGATGAATTAGTGTGGGGACAGAGCCCCAGAGAGCAGTTTCCAGTCTCTCAGCCTCACATGGAAAGGTGCCTCCTCAGGTAGTAGATGGCCATCAGCTGTAACTCGTTGGCCATCAACTGTTACCAGTTAGGCATTAGCTACTAATATAACTGCCATGGCTGAGCTATCAAGGGGGGATTGCAGTTAGCAAGTGAGGTTGGTTGGCAGAGAAGTGGACATCATGTTGTGGATTGTGTGGCTCCTGCTCCCTGTGTTTCCAACACAGCCGCCAGGGAGAATAGAGTGGTATGACTCCCCTATCTTTAGCTCCATGGCTGTTTCTTTTTGGCCTCACCATATCCTATGTTCTTATGCAGGGAGTGGGGCCAGAGACCCTGCATGACAATTACTTAGACCAATTTGCATGATCTAAAACCAATTGTTCTCCATTTGCTGGGTGGCTAAAAATTGGAGTTGGGTTTGGATTTGAATTGTAAAATATAATGTGGAAAATAAATGGGCTTCCATTGCAAAACAATTCTGTCACACCATTTGAAAAATATATAAATGGCATTATTTTATGATATTCTAATGGTGTGCACTATTACCTTGCAAATGATTGTCTTGCAAATCCTGCCACAATAATTAAAGAAGGAAATATGAATGAATTTCAGTTACACATTTCTGGAGTAATATGAAGGTCAAGTACATTTCTGAATTTGGGTCACTATTTTAGACCCCGTTCACCCCCACCACATTTTTAGGAGTCCAATCACAGCAAATCATTAAAAACTTACTATCACATTGTCCTTGCATTAGAGTTTTAGGGAAAGCACCACTGTTATCCAGGCTGAATTCAAGTGAACAAAACTTCTTTACTCATACAAACAGCTTATGCCTTCAAACAGAAAGGCTTTCCTCAGTCTAAAGTCATTCCTATTGGGTTTTGGACTGCTTCTGATGTTCTGGGGATTAGGCACTTTATTATCATGTTTGTCCCCAAAATCTCAATCCCCATATACTTTTGAGGGTGTCTGAACACAGGAGTGTTCGCATACCCTTGATGGTTAGCTTCCTTCACTGCTAGACGGTCCATTAAAAACAGTGGCTCTGTGAGTACCTGATCCAGGGCATCTGGGAAAAAATAGTTAAAGACCTCATTTTAAGCCTTAACCTTCCGAAGCTTATTTTGGTAGACACTTCCCTCCGCAAATTTTCCAGCAGAGAACACTCCTCTTACCTATCCCAGACCATAGGAATAGCTTGAACAGTTGATATGCTATTTTCCAACCTTGCCAGACTATCGTTCTGTAGTCGTGCTCTGAAGGCACACCAGGGAGGAGTAGTACTGGAGAGAACACTTTGATGTAAAGAAGCCACCCAAGGTTAGTGCTACAAAAGCAGCCAAGCCAAAACCCATCCATAGAGGCCATGTTGTAGTCTCTGCCTTGGATCTTACCCATACGCCCAGCATCCATATTTTGGCTCTGCATCTATTGATTTTAGATGTGAGGGGATTTAGACTGAGATGGCACATTCTCTGTGTTTATTCTGAAAACATCTTTGACTGCCAAAGTTTAGACTTTGTATCCTGACCTATGAGAAAATGGCCATCTGTTTCTCCACGTTGGCCTGTTGCTAGGCATTGCCTCTTGGTTACTCCTCCGACAACTAGCTCCCCAGATGGCAACTCTAATTTCTCAGGCTTTTTGATAAGGAAGCAGGCTCCTCTGAGCTAACACATCCTTGGATATTATAATTACTTACTTAGCAGAAAGTCTCCCCTCTCCTGAAGAGTTGAAATCACCTCTTGGTTGCGTTTGAATTTCTGAAATAGAGCAAGAGGTATGGAAAATGAATAAGCATAGTTAATTCCTCATTCTTTCCTTGAACTCCCGGGGAAGGTTAAGGTTATAGTTTTTAATTTATACATGTCTTTTATAGAGATAATAAAGGTACACGTTTAAGAAAACAGTATTTTCCCCGAGTCTCCAAATCACCAGGGGAGCTAGGCAAACACACTCTGGAGGTGAAGTTTTCATCATCAGATTTTCTTGAAGAAGTACTTTTATGAATGAATTGTTTGCATTCCCCAGAGATCTAGGAACCACCTGACTCTGCAGTGAGCGCAGGCAGCTATTTTAATGTTCAGTGAAAGCCTCCTCAGACAGAGGTATGAGAGAATAAGCACTGGGAGCCTGGACTGTACCTGAGGCTCATACTTATATTTTAGTATTACCGCCCCCCCACCCCGTTTTAAGAATGAAAAAATAGACTAAATGCAATGATAAACATTTTGATAAAATAAACAGTATGATCCAGGACTAAGCCAGTTTCCTTATCGAAAACCAAAAGTGACTAAAAATCCCCTGCCTAGAGCCCCGAGCTCCTGAGGAAAGAGGTTGGGTTTAGCTTTGGAGTGGAGTTTGCTGGAGAACTGGTGAGAAGCTTCTTGAGAGAAAGCCTGAGGTAAATGACCTTTCTATGCCACATCCAATGCCTCAGAGGGAAGAGGAGCCTACAAATAAACAAGACTGCACTCAATCCCTGTCAACCTGGTGCAAGTCACCCCATCCACAGCCTCCCGATTACATCTGGTCATCCTCTGCTCTCACAGAGGTATCTAATGGAGTTACAGGGGATTTTTAAGGACCTGCCCTATCAGGAGTGAGCACTTCTCTCATTGGTTCCTCACTCTACCACTTATGAGCTTCCTGGCTTTGGGCTTGTCTCTGGCCCTCTCTGTGCCGAGGGTCCCCAGTGGTAAAATAGGAATTACAATAGAACTAACCTCACAGATGATTTAATACATGTAAAATATTTCTTACAAGACCACAGTAAGAATGATTTCAATAAATATTAGATATTGTTGGTTTAGTGCTTTACCCTTTTCAAACCTTGCGCGTATAAGTGATCAGATTATCACACTGGAAAATCTAGTGCCTCCTGTATTGACCCCCATGGACCTACTTAAGAAATTCATGTTCAGAGAATTTAAGCCACTGTGATTTGTCCAAGTGAACATTGCTACCAAATGGTATAAGGCTGGGATTTAAGTATCTTCATATTTCGTTCAATTCTCTTTCTAGGGTGCCATTCTAATCCAGTTCATTAAAATGTTTTTCCATGGTTGCATAGCAAGGACAATCTGTGAGATTCCCTATTCACATTTTTTATTCTTGGGTTTCAGGCCTCCAGAAAGTGAGAAGGTATAAGTTTGCTAGTTCCTGATTGTGAATTAGTAGTAGAACTATTAACAGTGATTGTAGTAATAGTGATCATTATCTTTTATTGAGTCCCATGCATTATGTGTTTTATATTTAGTTCCATAGTTGATACTCAGAACAACCATGTCAGGTACATGCTATTATTATTTATCAAGTAAGGAAGTGAAGTTTAGGAAGATTACGTAACTTGCCTAAAATCAGACCTGGTAAATGGAGGTATCTGAACCCTGATAAGTTTTCTTGTTTCTCAAAGGCATGTTTTGCAGATGTGGACTCTAAATCTCTTGGAGATTAAAAATGATGCCCAAATTCAGTGATTGATTTGAGTACATATTGTGAGATTCCTCTTTAAAATCTTAAAATTTTGATATGGAAGAAACAAAGAATCATATGACTCTGAACTTTTTATTTGATGAGACAGAAAGTAGAGGTCCCAAAGTGTAAAGTGACTTGTCCAGGGTCCCCCATCTAGTTAGTAAGAGAAGAAAAATTAAAACACAAGTACTGCCATTTTTCCCTGAAAATAAGACCTAGCTAGACAATCATCTCTAATGTGTCTTTTGGAGCAAAAATTAACATAAGACCCAGTATTATGTTATGTTATGTGATGTGATGTGATGTTATATAAGACTCAATCTTATATTACAGTAAAATAAGATCAGGTCTTACATTAATTTTTGCTCAAAAAGATGCAGTAGAGCTGATTGTCCAGCTAGGTCTTATTTTAAGGGAAACACGGTGTCTCCTTATCTAAGTCTTTCTTTTCCATTTTTACCTTTTTCCTTCCTTACTATCTCAATAATGTATTTTTCTATTTCTGCATCAAGCAGCCTATTTCTTTTCTAGATGCCAAGAGAACATTTCACAAAGAAGAATTAACGTCACTCTAATCCCTAATTAAATTGCACACTTCTGGAATGACTCTGGATGTTTCTCTCTGTCCCTAGTGCCTTTCCCTCCTCACTGAAGTCCATATGCAATGTATAATCCCCTTCAAAATCATTTTCTAATTTTGTATGTCAAATATCAAACGTGAAGCCTCAAACTATATCCAGAAGCTCCCCAAGGTTTCTTAAAATCTACAATGTGGGTAGGCAAACTAAATTTTAAAATAATTGACAGTTTTAGAAAGTGGGCTACCTGGATTTAAAATTCATCCTATAATATTTTATAGTTAAATAATAAAAAAAGACAGGAAGATAATATAGATTCTTAACACCTTCACATGTAAATATAAAAATAAAAAGGTCACTATATGTAAACTCCAGAAATTACCTGATGGAAAGCAGCCAAACAAATGTCGTAAAATGAAAATGTTATTTACTACATTTCTTTTAGGATGGTCGATATTTGAGGTAGAATGTAAGATCTTTCCTACATTAGGAATATGAACAGAACCATTCTGTACAAGAAGAAGAAACAAAGCATGTGTTCTTACAGAGAGAAAGGGAGAGAAGATAAGAGGGAAGATGTGGAGATAAAGCCAGTTTGATTGCAGAAAGATTCATGCTATGCTAATGGACCATTCCCTATGTACACCATCTTCTCCAGGGAATTCTGTAAACTCATAAAATTCTTTAGGGTAATTGTTACTGGAAACCAAACATATACTTTCCTCATCAAACTGAACATGTAGTAAATCAGTGGAATATGCAAATATGAAGACAGAAAAGAACTACCAGTAATTTACAGAAGTCGTGGGTCCTGCTCTGAAGTGCTAAAAACCAGGATGTTGAGATATGATCAGTTCTCTAAGAGACAGATACTGCTTCTCAGAGCAACAAAAACTTCCCTTCAGGAGCTTCCCCCTAAATGCTAGAATCCTCATTCAGTTGCAAGCTCATTTTTTTCACCAGAATTGGTTAAGAACATGAGCTCTAGACACAGGCTCTCTGGGTTTGAATCTTTACTCTGCCACTGACTACTTGTGAAACCTTGGATAACTCTGTTAGCCCCTTTGTGCCTCTGTAAAATGAAAATAATGGTCTCTTCTTTTTAAGGTTCTTTGGAGTATTAAAGAATTCCATGCAATGCATCTGTTAGAGTGCCTGTCACAGAGGCTGCTAATCACTTTAGCTATTATCAATAATGAGTTTTCCAGCAGCCGTTCTATAGCGTGTCCACCCTACTACCGGCTCTTTGACAAACAGGTTTTCAGTGCTCACCACATCATACCAATATTCTAGTAGAACTCAAGCCATTTGATGAGAGGTAATCCTCTGATTATATACTTCAGCCTACTCAGCAGTGTGACCTGGTTACCATGTCATGTCCACCCTCCAACCTTCTGTCTCCTTTATCTATCCCAGACATACGAAGTATAATTCCCTCCCCCATCCTATCTTCCCACCTTCAAAGCACTATGTGTCTCCACTTTACCCATAAACAATATATTCTATTCTATAGTTTTCCATGACAGTCACTAGTATTACCTCGGTCTCCATACCCTCTAGGATCACCCCACAAAAATGAAAAGAATCTAACACCTATCCTCCATTTTTCTTATATATTCCTTGGTCTTCCTTCAATTGACACTTTCTTTCATGTATAAATTCTCATTAATAATCTTCAAAGCTGCTATTTTTTTTCAGTAACGCTCAGATCACAAAAATTCTCAGATCACAAAAATATTCTTAGGATGCATAGACATGAGAATAACTTGCTTCCTGTCCAGCTAATACTTTATCATCACATTTTTCAAAAGCATAGGTCATTCACCTTTCATCACCTTCAGACTATTCAACACCTTGGAATATGACTTGTATTTTCATAAAATCTGTCGTATTTTAAAACTCGTAAGGAAAAGCTCTGTGTGTATGTGCACCCTCACATATGCATTTGCCTAACTTTCCTTGTCTATTATCTTTCTATACGTGTGACATGTGACATAGTGAGTTCAGATGTCCTGTTTGAAACTTTCCCTTTAAACTTTGTGACACTACTTTTCTCCCTCATCCTGCATCCCTTATTTATTCAGACTCCGAAGTGAATAGTTTATCTTAAATGTAGTCGTTTTCTTGCTTATAGGATTCACTCTTATTTTGATACCTTCATTATCTTTTTAGGTTAATACTTATTCCGGTTTTATTCATCCATATATTAATCCCAATCATTAAAAAAAAATTATGTGGTTATTCACTGTTAAATATATATATATATATTTTTTTTGCCATATTTATTACTCTCTTCAGTCTCCTCATGAAACTAAAGCTCTGGATTACCTAAATTTGGTTAATAAAGCACCTTGTTTTTCAGGATGTGGTCTGAAAGCCCCGTGAGAAACAGGTCCCAGAATCCTGATATTTCCCATCCTGGATGCTGACTCTGGAATTCTAGTTCTAGATATAAATGAACATTTTCTACATGTATTTTAGCAGGTGTTTAGATAACAGGAAAGCCTGGTTGTGGCTGCTAAAACAGTCAGATCCAATAGAATCTGTGAATGCTGCATGGTATGTAAAGTCTTAAAGATTGAAAGTAAGAATTTGAATGTGCTTTCCATTCACTGTTTTTAAAAACTTATGGGAAAATTAAACACATTCATACTGTGCATTGTCAAAGACAGGATTCTCATAGAAGCACAAAACCTTTTCCTAATCTAAATAGCAGAATAAGAAGTTTAATCCCATCATTTTCCCACAGAGGAGATAGAATTTCCCAAAGTCCTACTGTTCCTTGAAATTCTTGCTGACTCAGTTCAGTGTTGCTATGGTTACACAACAGTGACTTTTCTGAAATTGATTATTAGGAGAATTCCTAACAATAATTTTATTATGTTTCTATTCTAATAAAGTTCGTCTATATAAAGACATGGTTGGTATTTTATTAGGTCAAAGGGACTGCAGTTAATATGATTGTTTACTCTTCATGCCACTTTTAATTTAATTTATAAAGATACAACAAACAGAAAGGGAGACTTGTGGGAGAAAACACCTATACTGCAAATAAAATTTGTCATCCTATAATGAAAACCCAGATAAATAAGACTCTACTCTCAGTAGAGGTCAAGTGAAAACAACAAAATAAAAAGTAGTTGAAGAGACGTGGGTAGTGATACCAGAATCACTTAGCTAAGGATAGCAGTGAGATGGATTATAAAATTTATCTGACTGTCCATGTTATCACACTATGGATAAAACCAAGTCAGTGGAATAGGATACATTATCTGTCAATAACAGGTCAGTGGAAGAATTTATATGTATATATGTGTGTGTGTGTGTGTGTGTGTGTGTGTGTGATATATATATATATATATATCTCAACCTGACATTCAACCCTGAGTGTAATTAGTCACCAGGAACATTGATCAAAGTAACCAATAATATTGTCAATGGGAAAACTTGGTCTGAAAAACCCTGCAAATTTTCCTGAATTTTACACACACAAATAATCAGGCATATGACTTTTTCATAAATTGTCCTTCCGTGAAATGCTGGGGCATAATGTTGGAGTCCTGATATAAGATCTTGAAAGAGATGCCCACCTGTTTGGTACAGCTGTAAAATGACAAGAACAAAGCATCATTCTGAGACCATTATTTTTAAATTGAATGTCGCTTCAGTTGGTGATCCGAGAGAAGTGATCAGGACTGAGGTTGCCAGGTACTTGGGTAGAAACTACCCATGATGGAGGTCATTAAGAAAGCCGGAAGGGAAATGCTTTTCTTACAAAGCAGTTGTCAAACTCACACACTTGCCGAATCTCTTGAGAGTAAAAAGAGAAGGCTGAAGTTTAGCCCAGTAAGAATTTCTCATCATTTTGAAGAATAAGGAATATGTCTCAACTAGTGAATGGAAGAGAAGCGGATGTTTGGTTCATTATAAAATCCTGGGCACTTAATGGTCAAATCCAAGTTTGGAGTTCTTGGACATTTGTGTCGTTAGCAGTGATTCTGCTAGAACCTGACTGACACTCTTTTTTTTTTTTTTTTTTTTTTAGTTCCTGAGGACTCTGAATAAGTTGGGCTTGCTTCATTAGTCACTACACTTCCTTGATTTTGTGGAAATAGGTCGGCCCACTTTGAGAAAACCTGTTTATCTGTTAGAAAGTTTGTGTTGGAGAATGATTTCAATTGCTTACAGTGAAAGACAATTTTCATTGAAAATACCTGCTGAAACTGAATTCTGGTAGAATGGTCTTAGAAAGTTAAAAGAAGGAAACTCTTGTTAAAAAAGAAAAACTATCTAAATCTGAAAAGATTGTAAATTACCTTTTGAACTACAGTGACTGTTAATTAGCAGGAAATAGGTTAGATTTCTTTTTCTTTGATGAAGTGATTCAGTGTTTATATATATGCTCTGAATACAAATATCAGACAGTTGTGTAAATAATTCAGAAAGCAGTTTTTTTTTTTTTTTCTAGGAAGGAGACACTACAATGAAAGCAGTATTGGCAATAATGTTCTGCTTTTACAGATTGCTGTGTAGGAATATGTTCGATCAAATAATACTTTTATGACCTCCTCCTGAGTATTCACCAGTTTAAAGTAAGTCCTGATTAGATTAGATACTTACTGCAGCACATTTTTTACTTATTCTCATTTTTACAGTCTTTGACTGAGATTCTGTTACTTTTTTAAATTAGTGTTTTTTATCTAGAATAATAAGTATACCCTTGACATACTATATCATTAAATTTGTAATATGGGAGAATAAAAAAAATAATAATAAAAAACCTTAAGATCAGACACTGAGTTTCATGATAAAATATCCATCCTCAGTAGCAATGTAGCATAATAAAAATAAGAATAATAAAGCATCATTGACGTAGAGAGGTTGTTCACTCTTGTTGTTATCGTCTTTGTTTTGAAAGAAGTTATGTAAGTACAAAGAATATAAGTCATTATTCAGACTATTGAAATACACTTTATTTTTTCAAATTAAACATGCATAATAATTAATGGTTAGCAAATTAAGGTGATCACCAAAATAAATATTTAAATGTATTACATTTTGAATAACATGAAAAGTGCTCATTACTTAACGTTAACTGAAAAAAGAAAAAAGCAGAAAATAACATTTTAACAATATCTAACTCTAGGAATAGACACAGTTGTTTGTTTTTTCTTTCTTTTCTTTGTATTTTCCAATTTTAGTATGATAAATATATGGTTTATTGTGTTAAAATGATTACCTCATGTTTGTTATATTGAAAATTAAACCATAAATGTAACTTTTTAAAATATATCAGACATTTACAAATACAGGCTTATTTCCAGCTTGTTCTCTCAGATATTCACATATACTCTTTTAGGAATTGAATTGTTCCTTACATAGTTTTTAAATTAGAAACTGTGATTTATATGAGAGAGATGTTTTTTGATAATTTGTACAAAGGCACGTGCGACCTAGCAGTGGCCTTGTGAACAAATGAGTTCTCTATATCAATATGCTTTCTTAAAGCAACTTATATAAAACTGTTTCTACAATTTAGAGACCCATTTCTATACATGAATATTTAATTTGTGTTGGGAGGTTGAAATCTACTCATTGGAAAGTCAATGGAAAGAGGGGGGATAGAACAGGATAGACAGGAGGCTGAGGGGCAGTTGGTCGAATGGGAAATAAAAGATGTCTACTAAAATGACAGACAGAAATCTTTATAAAGTAGTTTTAATTAGCAAATGTGTTTAGACACAGAAAACATTTATACTTGAGAATAGATGGAAGAAGGGACTGTTCTATATTTAAAGAGCCCACACTATAGTGTTTAACAATGATTGTCAGTTTTGATTTATTTAATTATAAGTAAATAATGTATTGATATGATACTTGTCAGATGTTTGTTTTCCATCTCGTAACTGCAAATACTGAAAAAAAAAAAAAAAAGGATCCTTTCAATGTGAATGTAAGGTGGGAGAGACCATTTGAAAATCAGTTAAGTTGAATCTGTGCCCACCCGTTCAGCTGAACTTTGAAAAGGTTTATCTTCCCAATAAAAGGAATGGATAGATTTCTGTACTCTGTTGATCTACTATTTAAATGCATTTTCTGGGAGGCATATTTTTAAAGGTAAGCATCAATGGATTTCTGTACTCTGTTGATCTAC
Source organism: Rhinolophus hipposideros (assembly GCF_964194185.1). NCBI lineage: Eukaryota > Metazoa > Chordata > Mammalia > Chiroptera > Rhinolophidae > Rhinolophus > Rhinolophus hipposideros. Next base: position 93,570,475 of record NC_138048.1, read on the forward strand.
TATTTAAATGCATTTTCTGGGAGGCATATTTTTAAAGGTAAGCATCAATGTTTTATACAGAGCATAAAAAAAATATTAGCTCCATCCCCATTTACAGGAACAGATTTGATGAGAATTATGTTAATAATGAGGGTTATGTTCAAACATATCACTTATGTATGCTATTACCATTATAATATTTCCATACTTATTACAAACATACTTTCTTAATACTTTTAAATCAACCTAGTTGGAGTGCCGAGGATAGTAAGCATTTGCCCATGTGCTTCCAATCTGTCTGGTTCATCCTTCTTTTGAGAATTTTCAGTTATTACAGGCATCACTCAAAATGTAGGGTAGTATCCATAGTATATTGTACTCTTTGCTTGCTAATGCACAATCTCTACAGAAGTTATAAATAAATATTGATTAGAAGTGTTTTACCTGCCATAGGGAAGTCTAATATCAGGCTTCGATGAATAGCCTTCAACACTTACAGACTGTAATACCTTGGCTCTTTATGATAATATTCTAAGGGCAAATCCAGTTCACAGTATCCTTTTTTTTCTTTTCTTTTACTACATTAACCTATTGCAATTTTGATTTCAATTATCTTGTAATGCATAAAAAAGTAAATTACAGACAGAAAATATTACAGAGAGCTTTAACAAGTTAATGGTAAATTAAATGCACTCTCTTCTTCATTATGCAAATTTGCAAAGCTGTGGCACATTTAGCACTCTCTCCTGGATAGCACTCAACGTTTTATATGCAGATAAGTCAACAGCTCTAGGGAACTTTTGTCTTACTCCTGCATTAATACAAGAAATAAATGCGGAAGTTTTTCCCAGTGCTTTACCAACCTATGCAAATAGATAAGGTAAACACCAGGTCACTACTTTACATAGAACACCAGTTTCAAGTCATGTCACTCAGGGTGTTTCTTCTGAAAAATTGTCTTGTGCTCAGTGGTGAGCAAAGAAGTGCTAATTCTGATTTTAAAAATTTAAATGCATTTAATTACTTTCCCATTAAGTTGACTGTAAGATCATTGAATACAGCATTCTTGACATAATTAATGGATAGTTTCTTATCTTGCAGTAATTCCCACTTATCTTGAAATTCTGGCTCTGTCAAACACAATGAATCAGTTTCCATTTTTTCAAGTTGAATTGGGGAGATATGAGGCAAAGGATATAAACTTGCAGGTAGAAGATAAGTAAGTTCTGGAGAGCTAATGGATGGGATTGTGCTTAGTGTCCACCATGCTGTATTACACACATGAAACTAGCTAAAAGACTTTGTCTTAAATGTTCTTATGACACAAAACAAGAAATGATAATTATGTGACACGATGGAGGTATTCACTGATACTGATGGTAATCATATTGTAGTATATGAATGTATCAAATGAACATATTCTATACTTTAAAGTTATACAATGTTATATGTCAATTGTATCTCAATTTAAAATAAATAAAGTTGAAATTATTCAAGCAACAGTTATTTTTTCAAAATAATCAATTTTCAATCTAAACCTTATTTAAAATTTCTTTCTCCTTAAATTGATCTATAAGTTTTAATATAGAATAATCTCATACATCCACTATCAATCTGAAAACTTTGGGTTCTAAATTGCCTTAGAATAGTTACCCTTAAAATTTCCTGTGTGCCTTCAATAATTTGTTAAATTTTAAACTCAAACTTCTTCTAAGAAAATTTAAAATGACTTGTAAATATAATAATAAAAATTAATTTATTCACAGGCAAAAGTAAAATATCAAGCACGTTATTTTATGAATCGGTTAAAAGATAAAAGGGGGAGAGAGAGAGAGAGAGAGAGAGAGAGAGAAAAGAAGGAAGGGAAGGAGGGAGAAAGGGTTGGTGAAAGGGAGGGAGGGGAAAGGAGGGAGGGAAAGAAAAACAGACAAAAAGGAAAGAAAGAAGAAAGGATGTAGGGAGGAACAAAGGAAAGCTTTTAAAATATTAACTTGAGTTTTTACATATAGATGCACATAAATAGATACATGAGCATGATAGATATAGATAAATGTAATTGTAGACATATATATAGCTGCAATGGTTCAGTTACTCTATTTTCAGAAAAGAAAATAAAAATTGTTCTATTGCACAGTTGAACTCCCATTGTCTTACCTATATGGCTTTGCTTTCATCTTGCTTAGTCAGCTTACCCTGTGTCATCAGTCAATATAGCTCTATTTTTAAGAAATGTATATCACCATTCCTGCTCTTCTTTAGAGCTATACTCATGAATAAAAGTTATACTTTTTACATTAGTTTGGAGTCTGCCCCTCTTAACATCAGTGAGTAGGCCTACTACTTTATTATTATTATTATTATTATTATTATTATTATTAAATGTATTGGGGTAACAATGGTTAGTAAAATTACATAGGTTTCAAGTATACATTTCTGTAATATATCATCTATCACATTTTGTGTTTACCACCCAGAGTCAGTTGTCTTTCCATCACCATATATTTGATCCCCTTTACACTCATCTACCATCTCCCTTCCCTCTTAACCTCTGGTAACCACTAAACTGTTGTCTGTGTCTTTGAGTCTTTGGCTTTTTTTGTTTGTTTGTATCATTCCTTTGTTGCTTTCAGTCAGACAGAAAAAGTCAAGAACCATATGACTTCGTACATATGTGTGATATAAGCCTACTCTTTGTCAGAGTAGTAGATGTTAATTCATCCTTCAAGTTTGGTCACTCCCAACACAACCTGTGAAGTGGCCCAGGTAAAGAATGGCCAATGCTTTACTTCTTGGCATACTCAGCATTTCATTCCTAAAATGAACATTAAAAACTTATAAACTCTATGACAAGATGTATACTCTACAATATTAAAAAATATATAGACTCAACTGCAAAATGTAAAGTATGTAGATTTCCTAACATAAAATAAAATCTTGTTTGATGTTTCTTCTGATGTTCAGACAAAGAACTATTAATAGTTAAAGACCAAGGGGTAAAATAAGAGAAAATGATAGATTGAGAAGGATCACATTCTCTAGAATTAGGCAACCATTAGTGAAAACCTCAATGGATTGTGGGAATCCATCTGGAAGGAGTATGCATACTATCCAAGAATTTCAGCAAATATTCCAAACCACCATTCAGTTGTAAGCAGCCCAACTAGCAACAAGATATCTGCAATAAGTTATTAAAACTCAGTAATAATATTTTTAGGTCTGCTGGCATCTAGAAGTAAAATCTAAAGGACAGGAAGTGGGTTTCATTCCCTAAAATAGACACTAGAAATAAGGCATCTACCTATTATTTTAACAAGACCTGGTAAAATATATAAATGACTCCACTGGCAATTAGGAACTGTGGCCCATGGGCTTTCTACATTTAAGAATAACGGGAAATTAGATCTACTAATAGAGAAGGAAAAATGTGTGGTGAGAGACTGAGTTTCCACTTCAGAATCAACACAGCAACTCCAAGTCCTGATTCAGGTTCAAGCAATGATGACTCAGCACACAAAACTGGAGCCCTGTGGTGACAGCTTACATCTAACCAAGGAGGTGAATTAAGCTTCCTGCATCATTGAGAAAGTGAAACTTTATTTGCACAAGGTTTCTTACCTCCAGCCTAGAATGGTCTGACTAGTGGGATAAGACTAAATATACCAATGTTAATGTAAATACTTTTCTAAATTCTATGATTTTTTTTTTAAAAGAGAGAAGCAAAAATAAATTAATATTCATAGGTTTCATAATCTAAGTGCTTCACTAAAGTTTGTGTCGTCTATAAGTCAAGATAAAAGGTTATTATTTAACTTTTACTTTTCATTCTTTAAGAATTAGCTCTCTAAGAATTTAATTCTCTAAGAATTAATACTTTTCATTCATTCTTTTTGAAGGCCTAAAGAGGAGGACTATTAAGTGTCCTACTTATGAAGAATATAATAAGTCAAAGATGTATTATAAAAGAGTTACTTTGTTTATAAATGTTCGTTTTTGTCTACCCCTCCATGATTCCTAGGTCTTAGTAAAAATGTTTAATCTGTTATATATTGGGGAAAGAGAACTCTACTTCCTAAGTGTGTGGGGACAGAATTTCAGAGAGCAGTTTCCAGGATCTCGACCGCGTGTGGAAAGGTGCTGGTTCGGGTAGTAGATGGCCATCAGCTGTGATTAGTTGGCCATCAGCTGTAACCAGTTAGCCATTGGCTACTGATAGAACGGCCGTGGCTGAGCTAGTAAGCACCGATTGCAGTTAGGAAGTGAGATTGGTTTGCAGACAAGTGGACGGCAGGTTGTGGATTGTGTGGCTCCTACTTCCTTGTCTCTAATCCACTCACCACCGAAAATATAGTGGTATGAACCCCCCATCTATGGCTCCGTTGTTGTTCCTTTTTCTCCTCACCATATCCTGAGTTCTTGTGTGGGGAACCGGACCAGTGACCCCTCTTGACACCCTGCATGACACATGGCGCAGCGAGCAGGGTACAGCGCTGGCCAGAATGCCCAGAAAGGTAATGGAGCTGTTTATATGTGTGAATGCTCAGCTTTGGGAGGTCCGTGAGGAGCAGTACCAGGAATGGGAGGCGCGGTCTGCCTGGGAGACTTGAGCCTCTGGATGGCATTCCTTTCTGTTGGCCATAGCAGACATCGCCTTTTTTTTGGTAGGCTGCTGCTGCCGTAGGCTCCTAGAGTTGTGGACGTCTTGTGCCGGGACCACCACCCACTCGGATACGTGGCGCAGTGAGCCAGATTCCGGCCAGGTAAGAATGACGTCTGACTCTGGGCAAGGCATGTGGCCCCCACATAGTGTGTGGTGCCTGGTGGCCACTGTTCTTGGGAGCTGGACCACCATGGAGGGGTGGGAGGACACGTACGGTTCTCCGACCGGCATGGAAAAAGCCATGCAGCTGCCAGAGACCTGGAGCCCAGTGGAAGGGTGGGGAGGCATGGACAGTTTCCAACCACCATAGGCCAGAGAAAGCGAAGGTCCTTGCGGCTATGTATGCTGGGAGGTGCTTGCTGAGTCAGCTCAGATGTGGAACTTGTAGTCCCAGGAGGGAACACTTGCTGAGTCCTAGGTGGAGAATGCGGGTGAAGTCAAGATGGTCCCTCACCCCCCAGGTTGGGGAGGACTTGAATGAAGCTCTTGCCCTGCGTAGAGGGCACACATTGTGAGGCCAATGCACAGCCCTGGTGAATGACTGTGGACTATGGGGAATTGCCTTCCATCCCTGATTTGATGGATTGTTTGACTGTTTGCTTGGGAAGGTACCACCATGTAGTGGAATTGGCGGATGTTTGTTCCTGCGTCTTGCCGGGCCGCCAGTGAGACTGGTACAGGAAGACCCCTTGTTGGGGTGCAGGCAGATGTTTGCTTCCTGTGTCTTAACCAGCTGCCGTGGAGAATATGTGAGAACCCTGGCTGGGCCCAGGAATTTTGGTTGTGCCGAGAAAGATTGGCAGTCCCCTGAGAAACCCTGGCTATGACCAGAAAGGAAGTGGACATTGAGGAACACTCCCTGGGACATTACTTGAACTGGACTGAAACTTTTTCTTGTGAGCTGGGTTCCTGACACAGGGCCCCTCGTGGAAGATGCTTGTTGCGTAGATTGTGAGGCAAGACCCTATAGGGGTGGAAATTTGGGACAGAGTCCCACAGGGTAGTTTCCAGGCTCTCAACCTCGTGTATAAAGGTGCTGACTCGGGTAGTAGAGGGCCATCAGGTGTAACTAGTTGACCATCAGCTATAACCAGTTAGTTATGAGCCACTGATATAACTATCGTGGCTGAGCTAGCAAGTATAGATTGCAGTTAGCAAGTGAGGTTGGTTGGCAGAGAAGTGGACATCAGGTTGTGGATTGTGTGGCTTCTGCTCCCTGTGTCTCCAACCCAGCTACCAGCGAGAATATAGTTGTTGCTTTTTGGCCTCACCATATCCTGCGTTCTTGTGCAGGGAGCGGGACCAGAGACCCCCGCATAACACTAAGTATGACAAATAAATCATAATCATAAGATTTATTAAGCTACAATATCAGTAGTAATTATTTTAGAATTAGGTTTTGTACATAAAGTTCTGTGATTATTTGAGCTATTATAAAAATAATCAATATAAATATGGTAATATTTTCAAATAGCACAATGTAAAGTGAAACTCTTCTGTCACTATACGTGGAGTTTGGCTCTTTTAGTTGCAAATGACAGAAAATATAATTGAAACTAGCTGGAGTAAAACTAAACTCTATTGACTCATGTAACTGATGAGCTCAGGGTCTCAGATTTGCTTTCAGGTATGTCTAGATATAAAGACAGAAACGATGTAGTCAGCACCCATTTCTTTGCCATCTCCTGGTTCCCCGCATCTCTACTTCTCATTGTCACAAAGATCCTTCTTTTTTGGTTACAAGATGTAATGCCCACCAATCTCCAACCAAGAATATTATCAGGATCCTGTTTTCTGTTCAATTGTGCAAATCATGTGATCCATGCTTAGGCCATGTGTTTAGCCCTGAATTAAAGTGGCTCTGGCCTGGATCTTTATTTTGGCAATATTCCGGACATAGGGACAGAGCCCCAGCAGGCATGGAGAGATGGGGGTCTGACCCCTGAATCGAATTTCTGAGTTGTTACTCTAAGTATGGTAAATAACTTTTGGGTAGTCAAATTAAAATATAATCACTTGATTTTCTTCTAATTTTTAAATGGTGTTTTGAGGACAAAGCATGAGGGGAAAAATAATCAGTTCTCACCAGAACCACCAGCATTTTAAATAAATGCATTCTAATATTTTCTTCTGAATGAGTTAATGGATAAAACGTTTTATTTAATTTTTAAATAGTTTTCAGAATAAACTTAAAAAGGAGACTTTAATTAGAATACGTAAATTTAATCATATTTTATTATTTGTACATTGCATGATAAATTTATTATATGCTGTGGAATTACAGCTAATTTTGAGGCTTTCTTCTTCAAAATTTCTATGACAATATTTATTGATGTCACTGTCCTGTTTTTAAATATGGTGAGTGGAAATAGAAAGAATGAAAACCATCTTTCATAGTTGTTTATCTGAGCATCTAAAGCTTAGCCTGGGATTGAGATTAGGCACTTACAAAGATACATTTTTCCATCATGATACCTGAGTTGCTTGAGTGGGCTGGAACTTGGCAGAGCAGAATGCTTAGGCACATCTACAGTTAAATGCAGCGAGCCCTTTAATTTCCTGGCATATTGGACACTAAGAGCTACGACTCCAGGGCAAGCCATGTTTTATTTCAGATATTCATATGTGTTCACAGGATACTTTTCAAACAGGAACCTGACCAATCCTATGTCCTTTCTTCATTGACCTAACTTTTCCCCCATTTACACACCTGAAGTAAAGAACAGGAAGAAGGCAACCTCTATGTGTGTGTACCTCTGAAAACAAATGACTATTTCATTTCGAGTGTTATATTCTTACAAAATGCCAACAATAATTTAACCTTTCTCCAACAACACAAACCTAACTTGCCCCAAGGACATGAAACAGCGAAGTATAAGATGAAATTGGGTCATTGTAGGAGCACTCATGACTCGATATGCCTGAAAGTCTCTATATTTACTTCACTGTTTTATATTTTGCTGTTATGAGCTTTGAAGGAGAAAAACTGAGCTGGTTGAAAAAATACAAGAAACTGAATATCATTAACTTATTCGCTTTGAAAACTAATGTGTGTGTTGTGTTCCCCTAAAATAGATAGCAATAAGCCAAAATGTGGGAGGGGAGTCATTAAGAATAAACCCAAACTGACATGACTATGTGATATGCGTACAGCCATATATGAGTTTCCAGGGTACAAAGATAAATGGCCTACATGTTCCTGTGGTCCATCATCCTGTCTCTCTGCCTCCCTCTCTTTCCATTCCACTCCATTCCCCTCCTCTTTCTTCCCCTCCTCTCTCCCTGTCTCCCCCTATCTCTCTCTTTCTTAAATGAAGATAAACTGTAAGCGGTGGGTAGTATGTCGAGCATATGCATATGTAACTGTAATATCGCAATAAGAGAACCTGTAGTTACAGAAGCTATTTTAGTATATGTGCTGCTGAAGCGAGCACGTTACAGAAACTATTATAATAGTCAAATCACATGTGCTAGCTCTCATAATTCTCAAACTAACTGTGTTTTATTTGCCATTATCCCAGTTTTCTATGGATGAGGAAAGCCACGCTCAGAGAGTTTGTATAACTTACCAAAGTCACACAGCTTTTGTGTTGAAGCCATGATATAAGGGAGGGTCATTCAAACTCCATATAACACATAGACCAGTGTTATGTGGTGCTAAAATTGCTTTGGGAAGAAAAATAAAAATGTTTCTATTTAACAAGAGGATTTGAATTCACCACCTTTATTTCCTTACCATTCTTCCAGGAGTCACTAAGCTTTCTACTGAACCCCAACTTCCTTTTGATATAAATTTCACTTATCCTTAAATAATTCACTGTTTATAGTACAGCTGCACAATATTTTTTAATTGGTGTTTCATCCTTTCCTACTGTTTACCTTCAATTTTCTTCAAATTTGAAATTAAATGGAAACAATATTTTCTACAAAAAAAAAATGAAAGAATGGCTTTTTGGATGTTCTTTAACAGTTTCACTTTTTGCTGATTAGAAGAAACAACTACTCTTAATTTGGGCAATTACGAACAATATAGCAAACATATAAGGAACACACATACACACACAAAAAAAAAAAATAGAACAAAAATGACGACTTTTAAGATAACAGAATCAATTATTATTAATTATTAAAAAACAAAAATATAAATATTGTATTGATTTGTAACATATTTGGGTTATTAACCAATTTCTTATTGCATTTAGATATAACATTTCTACACAGAATGTTAAAATTAATTAGGGAAAATAAGAAGTTTCTCCTGACTAAAAGGCATAATTTAATCTGAAATATTTATACCCATGTTATAATGTAGAGAAATATGCTATGAATCTAAAATATGTCATTGACTACGCATATGTAATTTAACCGTAAAAATGTTGGATTAGGTGGATCAGTCTGATAGGGCAAATGGAATATTTACAAAGTAATATTTGGGGAAAGGAGAATGTTTGAAACTCAGCACAGTGCAAAGGTACATAATATTTTCCTGGAGCAAAAACTGCATCAAGAGGACAAAAAAGCAATCAGCGAGTGCTCCTTCAAAGCGGCTGGCTCATTATGAGGCATGGCAGTAATGATCCCAACCATTCAGTGCAGCACACTCGGCTTTTGGCAGTGTCTCCCTGCCAGGAGTTTCCTGAACTCTGATGTGGTGAGGCTCCGTACTATTATCTTTAAATGAAATATTGTATTTCATTGTAACTAGCTATCACCGCGATGAATGAGAGCTGAGTACTCCAATATCTGATAAGACTATAATAAGAGCACATCTCATAATTTATATCTTTATATTTTCAATTCTCTGAATAAGCTGCAAAGCATCCTGTTTCACCTAAAACATAAGTCTCCAGAAACATACTCTTGGATTTATATTTTTGAAATTACAGTTCACTTTTACCTCTGAAATCAAGTATTGAGTTTCTTTCTTAAGTTTACCCTGCATTTAGCATTCATTATATTCTCACTGAGCTACAACCATAATGTTTTATGTCGATTCAAAGTAATTGCAGCAAAAGCCTCAGACATACTGTTGTCAACCAATATTAAAGATACAGTCAGGGGCTTAGTGTATTTTTAACATTCTCATCTGGAAATCATGAAACTTTTTTCCTCAATTTTTCAGCAGTATTTGCCAGATGACAGCTTTTATGAGAAGCATAAGTTTAAATGTTCATCCATAAGAAATCTGGTAGTGGGAGATCGTATGTGACATAGTCTCAAGTTTTAGGATTTTTCTTTTTACTGGCAGAAAATATGGCTGAATTAAAGCCCCCATAACTTCTAAGTTATGGTACAACATCTAATTGGATTCATATTTATAATATATGATAAATACACATTTGATAAATGAACTGAAGCTCAAGGGAGCTATGGCAGTGACACCCACAAATAAAAATTAGTAATTAGAACAGCCAACCCTGGGGGTGAATCTTACTGTCTTCTGTGGACATTTTTTTCTAGGAGTCCAATTTAAATCCTCCTTTGTAACACTTTGAAGCAACGGACACCATGTTTGTGGTTAGTGATTATCAGTTATGAACTGACCCTATGCTCAGTTCTGTGTGGCTGGGGATAGGATTCTGCAAAACATTTTTTTTTTTCTAGCTGGTTTTGATCTCTTCCGAAAGGGAACACAGGGGAAAACGTGAAGTTTCCTGTTGCCTATTGCTTCTGACAGCATTAACCCAGCAACAGTTCCTTACAGGTCAGGAGCAGTTGACCCCCAAACCAAAAATTTGACTGATATTTTCCATACTCTGGAAGCAGTCTCACTTTATTCCCTGGGAAACAAAGCACCAGCTGGCCTGATTCTCTTTCCAAAAAGACTGGGTTACAGTCCCATGGTGGGTTGTCTGTCTAAAGTCCCTAAAGCATCTGGGCTAGTTAGGCAGTGCCCCATCCTTACATATCTGTAGTCCATGGTGGAATTTCTTCTTCTATCCAGAAGCTTCAGTTCTGTTCTTAAAGCCCTTCAATTGATTGACATAGGCTCACCCATATATTAGGATAATCTTCTTTACTTAATGTCAAATTGCTATGAATTTAACTCATATCTAAAAAACACCTTTATGCAATACCTAGATTAGTACAAGCTGACAGATAAAACTGGCCATCACAAATTTTGTGATTGGAAATGTGAATATTTGGGCATACACAGAAGAAAATGAGTATTTGAATCCTGGAATTACCCTAAACCTCTTTGAGCAGCAAATCATTTACCTTCTCACATCTCAAGACAACCTCCTCTGATGCAATTGTGCTGCAAATTGAGAATTAAGCACATATGGATCTTGAAACACATCTGAACCACTCCTTATTACCTCTAAACCTCTCACTAGGGTCAAATGTTGGTTTGACCCTAGAGAAAACAGTTTATACTACGAAAGAATTGCAAGATTTTTGTTCACTTATATTGTCATCAGCCTATGAATATGTATGGCAGTGGATTCCCAAAGTGTTAGAGTAAGGGGTGAGAGGGGGATTGATCACTCACTGGATAATATGAATGTATTAGTATGAATATATACAAAGGATTCTAAATATGATGTATTAGTTCATGCAACTTGAAGTGCATTTGTCAGTTTACTTGATTGTTTGTCTGAAACTTGAATCACTGGCACCTATATTCAATAGGTTTCAGATGCTAGAACTTTCTTAGCATAATAAAATAAAGTCTGTAAAATAGAAATAGAGCGAGTTTATCACATGTAGTTACCATAACACTAATCTTGCTGCCTTCCACCCCTACCAATTACATCTACTGAGAGGACCAAGAGGATATATATATTTAAACCTGTGAAAAATGTTCTTAGGCCATAGTCTGCACAAAACAGGAAGCTTGCTTAGCGTAGTTAAATCATAAATATTCTAAGTAATCAGGAAATTTAATATGATACCAATATTTGTTCTTTACAAAAGGACAATTAATTGAGCAAAATATGTACGAGTTGCACTAGTTAAACTTCATTACTCAAATAGTTGTTTATTGTATTCTAGGATTTTGCTTTATTCATATTAAAATCTGTAAAATCCAGTTATAGTGCCCAGTGCATGGAAAGTTCTCAAGTACTGGGTGAGTCAATCAATCAATCAGTGATAAAATAGTCTACTCAGTTCTCTCTTTGAACAGTGCATAAGTTTAGTGTTTCTTATTGCAAAGACACCACCACTTCACAAATCATTACCACTTTCTAGTAAAAACAAACAAAAAACTATAGATCTCCAAATCTCATATATTTAAAGTTCCACATTGTTAAAAACATAAAAGCAAATATGTTTCATGTGGGTGAAGCTTAACCTCAAAATTATTTCTTGGGAAAAAAGAGTATGTTCCAGTCACGTACCATGTTTTCCCAAAAACAAGACCTAGCCAATCAGCTCTAATGCATCTTTTGGAGCAAAAATTAATATAAGACCCGATATTACATTATATTATATTATATTATATTATATTATATTATATTATATTTATAATTATATTATATTATATTATATTATATTATATTATATTATATTATATTATATTATTATGTAAGACCTGGTCTTATATTAGAGTAAAATAAGACTTGGTCTTATACTAATTTTTGCTCCAAAAGACGTATTAAAGTTGATTGTCCAGCTAAGTCTTACTTTTGGGGAAACACGGTGTGAACAAAAAGAGTTTGACTAATCCACAGGTTTTATCCTCTTAGCTGTCTTTGGTTAAAATAAATATCACTAGTTTATTAAAAGAAATAAATCTCAGGTCATGACCTGAGATTGTAGTTTGAAAAATTTGTCCCATGGGAATGTATCTATAAATATAAAAATAATAATGTAATGAAATGTCTTTTGAAGCAGTACACAATCATATAGTTTTCTGTCATTTAGAAGAAAAATATGAGTGATTTACATCATCCTACTGAAATCACATAAATGGTAAAATGTTATTAGAATTCCGAGTTTATATCCTGCAAAATTAACTTATACTCTAAGGGTTTCCTTTCAAGAAATTTTAAAAATAATATTTTTGTAATATACCCCATCCATTCAAAAAGCATCTAGCTCAACTGCCTGGTAAATTAATTCACTGCCTCCATAATTTCATATATACTGTCTTCAAGAACAAATTTGCCCCAGTGAAGTTTGAATTATTAAACCAGCTGCTCTTCATACAATATTTGACCTCTTTATGAAAACCAAATCTCTCAGCTATAGGCACAGGATGTTCACCATTGACACACAATTTACGCCACAGAGCTTTGTATATTAAGGAAAGGCCCTCAAGATGAAACTTGCACAATGTTTCAAGTTATTGCAGTTCATGTGTCACCAAAGGGAGAAAAGAATGAATGGAAGATTATTCTTTACCAGTCATCTAAGTCAATTACTGCAGTGCAAAATAAAACTTCCTTAGGGCCCTGATTCTGATTCTGATGCCCACAGGGATTTCCAAGAAAGGAGAAGAAAAATTAGTTTGAGAAAAGAATTTTTCCTTTTGAATTTTTTCAATTCTTTGACAAACTCCATCAGTAAAGAAGGGTAAGTAACCGTTGGAACATCCCCATTGTGTCATTATTTATACCATGACCTTTAGCCCTGTACATCTGTTCTTTTATTTAGTTAGTTTTGTAATCCTTTTCACTCTCCACAGTTTAGAAAGCACAATTACTTTCAAAAACAGGAGTGGGATTCTTACCAGCTCAACAGAAAAAAAGATCTATGAATTCTGGGGGGGGGGGGCGGGTGACAAATGACTGAAGTTAAGGAACTTGCATTCTATGATAAACAAAAAGATGTTATAGTGCATGTTAAAGGTATGATGAAGATAATAAGAACTAGTAAAAGGCATATGAAGTTTGTCATAGGAGAGGTTGAAATTTAAAGTGCAATAGGCCTTATTGAGAAGGGACATTTGGGCAAGAAATTGAGGTTTAGAAACATTCCAATAAATGGAATCTACCAATGGAAAGGTTCTGAGAAAGAATCATTTATGTTCCAGGCACAGAGGGAAGTCAGGGTGGCCAGAACTCAGCAAGGGAAAGCGTGTTAGCATGTGAGGTCAGTATTACAAAATAGTCCAGATCTCACTGACTTTTCATAAACTGACTATAATAGTCTTCCCATTAAAAACAACAGAAGTTAGAGTAATATATTTAAAGTGCTGCAGGAACATAGCCAAAAAACATTATTCTATAGCTATCTAAGGTTGAGAGAAAATTCTCTATGTTTCTCTCCCTGTTCTTTACATCTTGAGAGCAGAAGTACTAGCTATTCTTTTAAGATTAGGTTGTCTGTACAGAAAACAGCCATGGAAGAAATTATGTGTGTGTGTGTATATATATATAAACACACATATGTGTGTGTGTGTGTGTGTGTGTGTGTATATATATATATATATATATATATATATATAATTATTATATATGTTTATATATAATTATCAATATATTATCAATATATCCATATATTGATATTATTTTTACTTAAATACATTTATATGTGTATATACAAACATATCTAATACACACATTATATATAATTATTCTAATACACACAATTATATGTAATGTGTGTATTAGATATGTTTATATATACACATATAAATCTATTTAAGTAAAAATAATATCAATATATATTATCAATATGTGTACACTACAACTTAATGCAAGTATTAGAAGAATTGAGTAGAAGTTAATGAGTTAAAAAGTCAAATAAAAAAATAGAGAAAGAACAACAGAGTAAACCTAAATAAGATCAAACGACAGAAATAACCAAGTCAGAGATAGAAACTGTGATGTTAATTTTCTGCCAACTACATGGAGCTAAGTGATCCCAGATAACTGGTAAAATATGATTTCTGGGTGTGTCTGTGAGGGTGTTTCTAAAAGAGATTTAAATCAGTAGAACATCACCCTCACAAACGTGGGTGGATTTCATCCAATCTGTTAGGAGCCTGAAAAGAACAAAAAGGTAGGGAAAGGGTGAATGCTTGCTCTCTTCCTGAGCTGGCATATCCATCTATCCTGCTCAAAACTAAAAAGCTCCTGATTGTAGGACCTTTGCACTCCCAAAGTTACACCATTTACCCCCTGGTTCTCAGGTCTTTAGACTTGAACTGAGCTATACCACTAGCTTTTCTGGTTCTCTGCTTGAAGATAGCAGATCATAGTACTTCTCAGCCTCCATAACCATGTGAGTGAAGTCTTATAATACATATCTCTCTCCTCTTTCTCTCTCTCTCTCTCTCTCTCTCTCTCTCTCTCTCTCTCTCTCTCTCTCTCTCTCTCTCTTTCCCTCTCCCTCCCTCCCTCCCTCCCTCCCTCCCTCCCTCTATCCCTATCTCTATCTCTCTCCATATATGTGTTATAGGTTCTATTTCTCTGAAGAATATTGACTAATACAGAAACTAGTAATTGTAAAAGAAAACAACAATAGATGGTAACTCAAAAGTTGGATCTTGGAAAAAAATGAGTTAAGATAGACTGACAAACTCATGTATTCATCAGGATAAACTTAATCATAAAAGGTATTAAAAAAAGAAAATGATGAAAATGAAAAACAAACTCCTATAACTTTCTATATGGTGGAAGGAAATTTATGTGCTTTGTTTTCTCCTAACTCTAGCCATCTAAAACAGTATCTAGCACTTTGTAGGCACATAACAAATATTTATTGAATGGATGACTTGGGTGAGAAGAGTTTTTAAAGAGCTAGAATTGTAGAAACTCTATTTGCTTTTACATTTATCCACTGATTTGAATTTTAACATTTTTATAATATGATGATAAATTACATTGCTCAAGAGAAAGAAAATAAAACCAAGAAGTAGGACATCTTAAAACTGCTAATCTTTTGATTTTGTTTTTCAGCTCAATTTTAGTGCACTTTACTTTTCTTTCTTTTTCTAATTTCCGTGGTCACTACAGGGAAGACTTTATTTCTATTCTGATTTTCCTCCTCTTTTCTCTCAACAATTTGAGATACATTGTGGGGATTTTGTATATGCCTAAGAAACTGAAATAAATCTATTTCTTATGTATCTTTCCCAATAATTGATTATTTCTTACTATAAAACTGAGCTTGCCTCTCTCTCATAATAAGTTTATTTTTTATCTAGTGTTACAATGTATTTATTCATTCAATAGAATTGGAGTTCCCAAAGTATGTCTCCCTGACAAACATAGTCAGCATCCCTGGGAACTTGTTAAAATTGCAAATCCTCAGGCTCCATTCCAGTCTTACTGAATAAGAAACTCAAAGTAAAAAAATAATAATAATAATAATAAAATAAAATAAAAAAGAAACTCAAAGGTGGGGGTTAAGTTACAACAATCCGTTTTATGACCCTCCAGGCGATTCTGACACATCCTTAAATTTGAGAACCACTGCAATGGTTTTCAATGGTGGAAACAAAAGAAGGATAAGAAAAGCACAAACTCTGGAATCAGACAGGCATGAGTTTGAATCCCACATCTACAGGTAGTGCATACTTTTTGTAACTTTGGAGAGACGACTTAACATCATCAAGCCTCAGCTCCTTCATCTGAAAAATACAAAACATCCACAACTGTGAGGATTCAATGCAATATAAGTAAAATGATATCTCAACAGCATTGTGGTTATTCATCCAATAAGTAATTCTTCAACATCAGCTATACACCAAATGGTGGTTGGTGATAGAGGTTATGAAGGCAGAATTCCAATCGCTGAGTTAGCTAGATTTCATACTATCAGTACAGAGTGATGGACTCTGCCACTGGGTGTGTGTAAACTTAACCTGAGTCCAGGGAAAATCATGTCTCTGAGTCCTGCCTCAGTGCAGAACAGCAGAACATGAACAGAGAGTTGGGAACTGGTCTCTAGGTGACATCGCCCAGATCTAGGACATGTGTATCTTTTCTTGTTACTGCATATGACGGTAGCAGAGAGAAATCAGAGTGAAAAAAGATGTAAAATGTTGATGCAGCTACCAATCCAGATCCCAACAAGGAAGAGGTACAAGATCAGTAAGATCCCGAACCCAAGAAAACTTGGGAAGCATTGGCCACAAGATCAGCAGAAAGAATTTTCTTCATGGAGGCCTCCAGTCCTGTCTTTCCCTCTGTGCACACACTTCAAAGGGAAAGAGGCACAGCAGGCCATGTAGTTGCTTTATATTTAGGAAGAAAAATACTTTCTGACTTTTTTTCTTTTCTGAGGTAGAATACAGTACCTAAGTTAGCAAAAGTGCCAGTGACTTGTTATTTAGGTTATGGAACATCTACATAGCTCCCCCATGTTTCTTTAATGACTCAGCCAATCTATTCAACCTGACATGGATGTTTATCCTCATTGGTATACTGACTTAATTCTGGCCTCAGGGAAGTTTGGTAGGTCAGTCATTTCTGATTTTTCTCTCTACTGGTGAAAGCAAATCTAGTATCACAGTCTCCAGATTTTATTCCAATGACTGGGTTTTTCACAGTACTTATGTCCCTTATACCAGTTTGCTGTCTTTGTTCCCAGGTATGCTAACTTTTAAACAGATCTTCTGCATTCTCTCCTCAAATACAAATTGTTCTACCTTAAGCACTAGTCCAGAAGTGTTCAACTGGAGGGGAAGTTGCAGATTTTGACCCCCAGAAGTCATTAGGCAATGTCTGGGTGGAGTATTGGTTGTCACAACATGTGGATGCTATTGGTATCTATTGGGTAGAAACAAGAGATACTTCTAAACATCTTACAATGCAGAGGACAGTCCCTTACAACAAAAAATGATCTGACCTAAAATGTCAGTGGCACCAACTTTGAGAACTTCCCTAGTCCTATAACATGTTTCCCTTTCCCTCTCCTGTGCCTTTGACAGTTGTTCCAGGCTTCCAGGATGGTAACTACAGATCTACTGTAATGCTGATATTTTTTTCTGACACTTTGAATCCCGTTGCATGAGGTTCTTTAACTTAATTGGGAATGTTATGAAAGCTACCTTCTGTTAGACTTCTCTCTCTACCTCTAAAACCCCCAATGTCTGATATTCTTGCTGCTATAAAATCTCTGGACTCATATCCCTACCCATAGACTCTTAACCCAACTTATCTAGACTCAGATTTTATTCAATGCTGTGAATCCATTGGTTTTCTATACTAACCTTAAACTAAAATGCATATTAAGCATCAAGTTGTGGTATATGATGCATTGATCCTCTGAAAACTGTTGGACTTTGAAGTGAAGATTATATCTAATGACTCAAACAGAACACTACATTCTCCAGATTTTGTTAGCGTGTATAGTCTTTTCCAACAAAACACGTTACTTCAACTTGCTTTGCAACTTACCAAAACATTCTATACAATATTGTACACAATTAGATTACTAACTACATCCTAAAACCAATTAACTTGAATAAATTAGTAGGTGTACCACAAATATCCTGACATTATTGATCAAAATTTGAATCAGGCATGATACGTATACGGAGTTAATACTACTCAAATCCTCATGACTTAAGACAAAAGAAGTCTCATTGTTCCTTACAAGAGTGTCATTCTGCTTTACATCACCCTCAATTAGATTCCTGGGCTAAAGGAGCCTTCAACATATGCATTCATAATTGTCAGAACAGAAAGAGACATACTAAATCTTGAACATGCATTTAAAGCTCCCAACCTGGAAGTACACACTGTCAGGGTACCCAAGATCACCGCCAATGTTCAGTGATTTCCTGGGAGGGTTGACAGGACTCAGCATGTATTAGTACTCATGGCTATGATTTATTACAGCAAAAGGATACAAAGCAGAATCAGCCAAAGGAAAAGATACATGTGCCAAAACACAGAGGAAACTAGCTACAAGCTTTCACGCGTCCTCTACCAGTAGCATCACACATGATGCACTAATTCCTTCATCAGAAAGTCTGTGACTCGGATGAATTATTCTCTACAAGGAAATGCTTCTTTCAAGGGGATAAGATAGAGAAAAACAACTCTGCCTTGTGTGCTGGTACAGAGCCAGAAATAGTTGGAAAACATTGATAATCATGATGAGATTAGTAAATATTTTACTATGGAATAAAAAAATAATTGGGCATGATTAAATTTGGTCATTATCATGAATCTGGTAGCAATACATAGTACAGTAGTTCCCCTTTTCCACAATTTCACTTTCTGTGGTTTCAGTTTCCCATGATCAACAGCAGTCTGAAAATATTAAATGGAAAATTTCAAAACTAAAGGAATCATAAGTTTGAAATTGAGTGTAGTTCTGAGTAACATGAAATCTTGGGCCATCCCACTCTGTCCCACCCAGGATGTGTTTGTCCAGCATCTCCACACTGTATACTCTCTCCCTCTTCTTCCATTAGTCACTTATAGTATATAGTAGCTGTCTTGGTTGGTTATCTGATAATTTTTTGGAATATCACAATGCTTGTGTTCAAGCAACCCTTATTTTAATTAATAATGGCCTCAAGGCATAAGACTGACTGATATGCCAAAGAGAAGCCATAAAGTGCCACCTTTAAGTGAAAAGGTGAATGTTCATTCTTGACTTAAGAAAAAATATTGTATACTGAGATTGCCAAGATCTGTGTATGGTAACAACACATCTATCTGTGAAATTGTAAAGAAGGAAAAATAAACTCAAGCTAGTTTTGCTGTTGCACCTCAAACTGCAAAAGTTATGGACACAGTGCATGATAAGTGTTTAGTTAACATGGAAAAGGCATTCAATTTGTGGGTGGAAGACATGAAATGGAAAATGTTGGACCAGAAAGCATTAAACCTATAGCAAAACTTCAGCAAAGGGTCCCCTGAAATTAGTGACACCAAGCCATTTACTGCAAGTGAGGGATGGTTAAGAAATGCAGAAACAGGTTTGAACTGAAAAATACAAAAATTACTGGAGAAAGAAAGAAGGAGACCACATTCATACAACTTTTATTACAGTATATTATACTTTTTCTATTTTAAGCTATTGTTAATCCCTTACTGTACTTAATTATAAATTAAAACTTATCATAATTACATATGTACAGGAAAAACTACTACACACACACACACACACACACACACACACACACACACACACACACATATGGTTTGGTACAATCCGAAGCTCTAGGCATCCACTTTGGGTCTTAGAATGTATCCTCTGAGGATAAGGAGGGGACTACTGTAAATATGTAAAATGATGTTTTCATGACTTAGGCAAAAGGATTCTATAATCTCTAAGATTTTCATGTTATTTCCTAACCTACATTTTGCTTGTTTTGATTTTTCTGCGATATCTGCCTCCCATGATAATTTCATAGGGAATTATCTCTTGGAGTGATAATCCTTTTCTACCCATCATTATTCCTTTTCCTTGAGAAGTCAGAGATAAATGCCATCTGGAGATAGCATTTTATCATCAGATGTTTTAATTTCTTGATCATCTGTTCTGGCAAGATACAGTTTTTCTTCAGTGTTTATTTTTCCTGCCCTGAGAAATGTTTGATTGTTTCTGGCATCTGTTCCTCTGCCTTCATCTGTTAACACAGAGCAAGCAAAACTTTGGGGGGTTTGGCAATGCCTCCATCTGCTACAAATCCATCATTCTTGCCATGTTTCATAGCCAGGACCACAGCAAAATAATATGGCAGTGGGCAATGCATGGCATGGAGGTGAGTGTCCAGAAAGTAAGATTAATATTTTCTCATCAAACCAGAGTGTACTGATCCGTGTCAGGGAAAGAGGTGCATTGCTTGACCTCTGCAGCAGGCTTTAACAGGCTTCTCCTTCCAGAATAAAGTTCCAGAATTGCAAAATTTGTTGACAGTATATGCACTTTATTCTAAGTACATTACATTTTCTTAGGCTTCCTCTTTCAGTCTCAGTCTTGGTTTCCATTTTTACATGTTCAGTCGTTATCATGTATTGGACATTTATCGCATCCAGTCCAGCATTTTTCTACTACTATATAAAAACATGGTAAAAATAATTTTTGTGATTTCTTTAGTATCATTTATTTTATTGTACATTTTCCTTTTTCTCTTTTTTGTTCTGTTCATACTATTTGGTTTTCATTTCTCTCCAGAAGAAAACGTTGACTTTTTATTTTTTGCAGCTCTTTCTAAAAGATTAATTTTAACTGATTTGCTAGAAATTTGAGAATAATTCACAATATAGTACATTAATCCTGATCTACAAAATAATATATTGCTTGTGTCTCATTATGTATGTTTGCGTGTGTATACGTGTGTGTACACACGTGAATGTGCATATCTTATTTATAGTATATACTTATGTATATATGTATGTATATAGTATATACAGAGGGTGCCAAAAAATGTATACACATTTTAAGAAAGAAAAAAACTGTATTAAAATTATGCTGATGGTAAAACCACTTTGAGCACCTCTTGTAATTGCAGAAGTCAAATGTGACTTTTATTCATCTTTTGTTATTGGTATATATTTTTACAAATTTAATAGTTTTTTCTTTCTTGAAATGTGTATACATTTTTTGGCACCGTGTGTGTGTGTGTGTGTGTGTGTGTGTGTATGTGTGTTTGTATCACACTATAGATTTCTATATTAACTTTTCTCCTTCATTGCAAACAATACTATGGAAAGTCCTTGCCATGGCTCATTCTATTCCAACCTTTGTGACTTTGTTTTAAACACTGCATGTTGAAGGAAATGCTAGTCCCCAACTCCACTGCCTGCCAGCTTTATTTTCCTGATTGTTCCCAAGTGTTCATGAAAATGTTCTATGATTAAGCCTTTGTGAGTTGATTTGTGAAGAGCTTACTTCCTCCCTACATAATTATGAGTTTAAATCTAAAGATTACATACAATATTTTTCTTATTTCTCCCTTAAAAAATACTACTTAACCATGCAGTATAGTAATCAGCTCTTGCATTGGACATATATTTAATATAAATACATTATTATTTATTTCTGCTACAGTGATAACTGCTTAATTATATATTAACATGCTGTTCAAGTAGTTTCATGTGTGCATTTTGTGTTTTTAAATGAGGTTTGGAAGATTCTAAAAAAAACTGGCAAGGCAGTTTTTATCTGAATTTGGCAGGGGTGTTGCTAAGGGAATGAGAAGTTGGCTAAGAGGAAATTTCAAACTGGAAACCAATTTTAAATCAAATACTCTAAGTATAAAAAAAGCAGCTTCTTGAGCAGGAAACATTGAGCAAAGATATAAAGATAACATAAAGCAGAAAAACCTTTTATAACTGAAAGAAACGTAGTGGGAGCGTATATCACCAAGTAGTGAGGACTTTTTTAATCTTTCCTTATTAAGAGAGGGGAAAAAATAAATTTTACAGCTAGGAAATTGAGAGAGAACTACTAAACCGTTTTTCTATCTACTTAATCAGTTCTTCCTAATACCTGGGAGAAAAAAATTTGGGTAAAGAAAAACCTTTTGTGAATAATAATAATAATAAAAAAAAGCAAGGGAGGGACTTTGACTTTTAGCACATTTAGCAAAATCTAAACATTATGAAGATAATTGGACCTAATATTTTGAACCTAATTATAGGGACTCTAAAACTCAATGGCTAAAATAGTTCTTGCTATCTCTTAGTGTTTCTTTGAATGCTTAATTTTAAAGACTTACCTGCTTGATTGAATGTAAAATTTACCTCTTTAAAATGAGGTTTTTAAATATATATATATATATATATATATATATATACACATAATGAAGTAGTTATAGTTTATTAACCAAGCAGAAAAGGAGCAACTTGAAGACAGTAAATGTAGGAAAATATTTGGCTTTTAATACTGTGTGGCCCTATCAAACAATACAAAGGAAAGAAAGAAGATGGAATGTCAAAAGCTACATCTGCAAGATTTAAATCCTGCAGTGATAATTTTGTCACTTAAACAAAAGGCATGGGTGAATGAAATAAAAAGCTGAAGGGAGTGTAGTTTCTTTTTTCCCTTAATTTAGCCAACTGTATAGTCAATATAAACAGCCTAGCATTTTAATTAATAATGAACTACTATGTTATTGTTGGATACTGTGTAAAGAATGTTTTACAGTCCATGCATCCTTAAGTCGCTATAACAACCTTATGGAACATTGATTTTTATTTATTTTTATTTATATTTCCATCTTACAGATGAAGTAATGGAAACTTGGAAAATTTAAATAATTTGCTAACAATCACACAGTTAGTAACATGGGAATGACTTTTCAAAACCAAGTGGCTTGAATCTAGAGTTCATGTAATTAGGCGTCATACTATTCTACATTTTATAGGAGCAAGAATGAAAACAATGTTAACCCACCGATCATTAAATTGTTAACCCACGGATCAAAAATATATTTTGGGAGGAAAGTGAGTATATAAAATATGGCATTTATTTAAATTTCAAAAAAAAAAAAAAGAGAGAAAACTCCGCTAAGAAAATTGAAATTACATGGACTCCAGCTATAAACTTACTTACCTACCAGCATCTTTACCCACACATTCTGTGGATAAAACTATCTTCTATTATACACCAGATCCTATTCTTTCTCTTTGCAAGGAAATTGCCCCAGAACTTTCCAAAGTATCTTTTGCATCGTGATTTTTCTCTTAGAGCATCCCCATCATCATCAATTATACTATTATTTTCTATCACAGTTAAAAAAAAGAAAGTTGTCTTCACCCCATTGTCCAGCGAGTCCTTCAGCTCTCTTTCTCCTTTGCAGCAAGATTCCTACAAAGAGTCGGCTATCGTAACTCAATCGTATTCCTCTGTTTCCATTAGTTCTTATATATCCCCCAAACAGGCTTTTTCTTCCTCCATTGTCACCAAAATCGCTCTCAAAATACCAATGACTTCTTAAAAAATAAAACTATGATTTGCAATCACACTGCATTATAAGTACAACACATAAACTCTTGCTACATTATAACATGCAGCACAAACAACCTCTGCTCAGATTGGTTTCCTATCAAATCACTCCCTATCAACTTGCTCCCTCAAGAGGGAAGCATTTTGTTTGTTCTGTTCCATGCTCAGTGATGTAGACACAGCACTTAACAGGGCCTGGCACTTAGTAAGTGCTCGAAAAGGATTTACTGAATGAATGAATGAATGAATGAATGAATGAATGAATGAATGAATGAATAAATGAAAGGAAGTATGAATAAATAAATGTGTGACTTAAAGTAACCCAATGGATACACCTTTCTTAAATTCACTAAGGAATGTATGTCAAGGCACAAAATGACTTACTACATCATCATTCACTTAACCTCTAGTTATATTCTGTAGAAAATCAATGTTGAAGGAAAGACCATTAATGAGATCAATAAACTGTTTCCTTAGGGTAGGTGTCCAGTCATAATTTTTCTATTTTACCTGCCTTTCACAGTGCTTCATAAACCTCAATAAATGTTTGCCGAAGATGAAATGAATAAATGCAATTTCAATATTGCACTGAAAATAAACATGCAAGTACATATAACTTTGGAGGTATTTACTCTGTAACATATTCATTTTCCTGGGTGAGGCCATTATATTTCACAGCTCCAGGTATACAGGGAATCAACTGTAGAAATCTAAAAGAGATGCAATACTACCCTGGGGAAATAAATTACATCTTATTTTTATATGTAATTGAGGAAGAAAAGCACAATTTCCCTCAGAGGAAAATGAAGTCTCTAGAGAAAAATCTTAAATAGACTCATTTTAGGAAGCAACTTAAATCATACTATACGCAAATTACATTTAAAACGTTTTGTTGGTGGGATTCAAGTCCGCATAGCTTCCAACCAGCTGTGCGCTTCATGAGAAGGTCAAGTGTGGTATTATAAGAAGCCTACGGGGAGGTTTAGCAGTCTCAGTGCCCCTGGAATCCACTGATACATAGTGTGCTGGGCCTCACAAATAAGATAAGGATTAAGAGTGGAACTGAAAACCGAATTGTACTTGTAGACTGGGCATTACAGAGTTCAGCTGTAAAGAAGACTGTGTTGAAAGGATTGTGAATGGGGGAAGGGCACAGAAGGTGTGGAGCAGGAGGCATACAAGACTCTAGAACTCCAGGTTCGGGGATCAATAGGGAACGCATCCAAAGAAAAGAGGAACAAACTAATCACTTCTAAAATGTACTGTGTTTCTGCTTTAATGTTGATAAATGTGGAAATTGAGAATGCAAGTAAATTTCTTGACGTGTTGAACTCCTGAAAACATTTCTTTATATTTTAGAGGCCCTTATCGTCTAAATGACATTGTGTGATAACTCTTAAGGTTCGAAGATTGCATTAAGGCGTAATTGTGATATTTTGACCTTAGTTTCCTATCATTTGATTGAAATCTATCAATATTTAATGTCTTTAAACTTTTTCTTTTTAGTTTTTAAATATGGATAATCTTTTTGTTACTGAAACAATGTAATTTTGCAATTCAGATAGTACGGCCCAGCCTCTAAAATGGTTATTTAAAGTGAACCATACATTTAAAATTTTAATATAAAACTAAAGACAGTGTATTTTCCTTTAAAATTTGGTTTACCATAAATATTTTGTTATACCTATAATAGTCTAAACTGAATGAAGTGTTTTCTCCACTTAGGACTTTTTTATCACAAAAAGTTAATGCGCTATAATAAAAGTACAGCTTCAATTTTTAGTTTTGTCTACCACGAGTAATAGGACCAGCTGAATTAAATTCCATCTTTGCTCCAGGCAAACTGTGAATTTAAAATATTTGCAGTTTCTTATTCTCCTTTTAGAGTAAGGAATAGGATTGAGGTGTCATAAGAATTTCAAGTCTAAAAGAAATGCACCTGCAGCACCATTAAGCACTATGAAGAATTTATCTGGAAAAATTTTACAAATAACTTTTGTTCATCTTATATTTAAAATCCAGCTGAGATTCTAAATACGTATATCTTTACTACATTGCTATCTATTCTAGATGACAATATAAACAAGTTATCATTTGAGGAGAGTGATAACATATCCATCTTTTGTATATTAATCCTAGAAAATTTTGTTGTATAAGTTTT
Organism: Rhinolophus hipposideros; assembly: GCF_964194185.1. Classification (NCBI taxonomy): domain Eukaryota; kingdom Metazoa; phylum Chordata; class Mammalia; order Chiroptera; family Rhinolophidae; genus Rhinolophus; species Rhinolophus hipposideros. Next base: position 93,596,079 of record NC_138048.1, read on the forward strand.
AGGAAATCATTATTCTTAGAATTATAACCAAGATGTCCTCAGAAGAAATATTTGATGTTTAAATGTTATCACCAAATTATTATTTTATTATATAAAGTGTCTCCGGAAATTGAGATCCTAAAAATCTTAGAGATTTCTAAAATTATGACATAAATGGGTAAAACATTGCATATATATATATATATATATATATATATATATATATGCAATAAATGCAGATTTAATCAAGAAAACTGATTGAATAATACCAATATCACCTATAATTTAAAATATAAAAATTAAAGTAACAACATGATTATTTTCTTGTTCACTTATTTGTCAACTTTTGGTTAAGTAGACTTAAAAAATATCTCATGCTTAGTAAGAATGTGATAAAGATTACACACTGCTAGGAATCAAATATGTCAACTTGTGTTTTAGAAATATATTTAACATAATATCAAGTGAATAAAGCAGATATATTGCAATATATCTAAAACAATATTTTACTAAAATAGAATATGTACACACACATGCATACACATAAAGGAAAACTGGAAATTCTATTAAAAGTATAAAAATTAGGTGGTTAGGTGGTTACAGTAGTTACAGAATTGAAGAATTATGGGTCTTTTTTTGTTTGTCTTGTAGTCTACCTTAGTTTTAATAAGGATATTTTTTCATAATTAAAAATCACAATTATAACATAAGTTAAAATATGGAATTTTTTATGATACGATCTTGACTAAAATATGTTTTGTATAATTTTGTTTTTTAAAATACAGACAATGAATTAAAAGTATTGTAAATAATATAAAGTTAGGAAAGTAAGAGTGATTTAATTCACTTTAATCTTGTTGGAAGTTATCAATTAAATAAGAAATTACCATGGATGAACAAATAATTCTCAGACTTTAAGATGTTATGTTGTGAATAAAAATTCAGTAACACTAACACATGTTTTCTATTCACATAGTCATTGCCATCCTGTGGTTTGTGTAAGAGTTATTTGACAAAATGAGTACTGCTTACTTGTTTTATATAGAATTCATTATATCACATGTTTTATTTGTGAAACATAACAAGAAATTGTTTTTGCTACAATTTCTCCTATTTAATGGCATATTTTTTAGAAAATGCAAATACTTTACCTGCAATACAGAATCTACCACTTCCAATAATACCGATTTACTAATATTTGAGATAGATTCCAGCCTAAACTGCATATTATCTGTTTTTACATAACTTTGAATTGATTTACCATTATTTCAAATACTAAATATTTCAGTGTTGTGGATGCAATAGCAAATATTCTTTGTGTATTTACTATGTGCTAGTAAAGGACTTTAAAGTCATTATTTTATATAATCCTAACAGCCCTGTGAGCTAAATCTATTGTTTACTCAGTTTTCTCATAATTGATCTGTAGATCTTAGAGAGGTGCAGTGTCTTTCCCAGGAGAGGACAGGAATACCTTGGTCCTCTCCTGGAGGGGAGAGGAACTTGGTCTCCAATCCAAGTCTGATTCTCAGGTACTATGCCTTCCTTTCTCTTTTATCCTTTCTACTTTGTCATGATACTTGATATAAACATACAGTGTTTTGGTATGCTCTGATTAAAGGACGTCCTGGGGAAGCTTGAGGAAGACTAATTAGGAGCAGATTATCTTGTGTGATTGAGTTAAGAAGTATATTTGGCTTTCTCTGGTTGTTCTTGAGTTGGAAATGTGAACAAAAGAGGGAAGTTGGCAGTCATTGGCCATGTTTTGACCATATAAGCAGGTTGTTTCAGCTTGTGGTTTAGCTTCCTGGATTGGTTTCTGCAGAGGTTATGGTTTGGTTTCCTAGGCTTTGAATGTGGGTCAGAATCCAATTGTATATGTGATCTGCCCCTTGTCTCTTTCTTTATTCAGTAAAATATACAAGTAGACAATTATAGTCAATGACCATTTTCTCTCTCTCCTCACCTTGCTTTTCTGCCATTCATCAACTTCAATTTCTCACGTTGTAGGGATCTATCACTGAGGAAAAGAGGACAGCCGAAAGGGAAGCACAGCCTTTATGAGACTAGCACATTCTTATAACCAGAACATCCAATTGTCTTTGTGTTGTAATTGGTGGATTACAGAATTTTACTGCTTTGAGATAATCTTTAATGACTCAACTAAACACAAAGTAATATAACTTCTAAACGAATCACTTTGAAATGCTACAGATCATCAGAATCTGAAAAGGAAACTTACAAAACAATAACATTTAATCAACAAAGATAAAGAATTAATAATACTGTAAGCATAGTGCTTTACACCTTATGAGTTGTCCTCACATGAAGTATTATATTTGATGCTAAAACAACCTTTCAATGTAGATATGATTTTAAGCTTATTGAATAGATAAGAGGAAAAATCAGTGTTTGCACATTCTATGACCAATACCTGGAAGTCTTCTCTCTAGTAATCTTCTTACAGATTTCTACTAATTTCAAAGCCCAACTTAACTGAATCTTTTTTGTGAGCTCTACTCTAATTTTCACAAAGATGATTTCACCCATCACTCTGCCTGTACATACTTCTGTCACATTTATGTCACCATTAAATTTATTTTACATCATTTTTTACTGGGTGTTGAACATCTACAATTCATGGACTAGATATTATTATTTTTATAGCCTCAGTAGCTAACAAAATTCCTGGAAGAGATCAGGTGCTGGATAATTTTTTCTAAACAATTAAAATATTCAGTAAACTGTGTAATATCATATAGCTAGAATAAGTAGTAAACGAAAGTGAACAAAGATTTTCTGTCATAAAATTTTGCTTTCTGATGATTCATTTCACTAATATGGCAAAAATAAAGAAAGAAAGGAAGGAAGGAAGGAAGGAAGGAAGGAAGGAAGGAAGGAAGGAAGGAAGGAAGGAAGGAAGGAAGGAAGGAAGGAAGAAAGAAAGAAAGAAAGAAAGAAAGAAAGAAAGAAAGAAAGAAAGAAAGAAAGAAAGAAAGAAAGAAAGAAAGAAAAAGAAAGAAAGAAAGAAAGAAAAGCTATTACAGATATAATTTGTTTTTAAGTTTTTGAAAATCAAGATGACAATTTTGTTAAACACTTGAACACTTTTTGTTTTTTTCCCCCTTTGTTGACAAATTGTTTAAACAATCAAAACAACAATCAAAACAACACTCAAAATGACTTCAAGCTTTTGTGCCTTCCATTAACACATTTACAACCTTCACAAGCCCACAAGCACACACTATTTAAGCCAACACTTCTGATGTGGCTAATCGACTTTACATGATGAAAGAGTCAATATAACATTTAATTTTCCTGAAGTTAATAGTGTCTTTCTTATGATCATCTTATTTCACTTTTGGTCATTTAAAATTTTAAACATAGTCATATGTACCAGGATTTTCAGAACATGTATTTATTTGCTGGTAGTGTGCAATTGTCATTACTTTATTTATTATAGCAAAGTTAGCCTCTGCACAGCATTTAAAATTAACAATCAAAGAATTCATTTTCTGCTCTCACATTGCATTAATTATTTTCTTTATTTTTTTAAATTTATTAAGGTGACAATGGTTAGTAAAATTACATAAGTTTCATGTGTACAATTCTATAATACATCATCTGTATATGACATTGTGGGCTCACCACCCAGAGTCAGTCCTCCTTCTATTATTTTCATTGGCTATTTAGAATTGTTTCATGATCAAATAGCAATTGATAAAACTACATTACAGTGGTCTGTTACCCATCTAAATTAGTCTCTGTTGATCATTTATCAAAACTGCCAAATACCTTACGAAACTTTTCAAAATCATAGTAGCAGGTGTTCAAACTTCAAATGTACAAGGATTTCTGCAGGAAACTTCAGCCAGGCCTGCGAGGAAACCATGTTTTGAAACAAGTATGACATGATGTCACTGTTTGGAGCCCTCAGGGCAGGATTCATCAAATTGAATATGCAATGAAAGCTGTCAAACAAGGTGCAGCCACAGTTGGTTTGAAATAAAAACCTCACGCAGTGTCGGTTGTACTGAAGAGAGCACAATCAGAACATGTAGCTCATCAGAAAAGAATTCTCCATGTTGACAACCATATTAGTATCTCAATGGCAGGACTCATGACTTATTACTGATGCTAGACCGTTAGGTAATTTTATGTGCCAGGAGTGTTTGGATTCCAGATTTGTGTTTGACAGACCTCTTCCTGTGTCTCATCTTGTATGTCTAATTGCAAGCAAGACCCAGATACCAACACAAATATATGGCTGGAGACCATATGGTGTTGGGCTGCTTATTGCTGGTTATGATGATATGGGCCCTCATGTTTTCCAAACATGTCCATCTGCTAACTATTTTCACTGCAGAGCTATGTCCATTGGAGCCCATTCTCAATCAACTCGTACTTACTTGGAGAGACATACGTCTGAGTTTATGGAGTGTAACTTGAATGAACTAGTTAAGCATGGTCTGCGTGCCTTATGAGAGACACTTCCTATAGAATAGGTCTTAACTACAAAGTATATTTCCAGTGGAATCATTGGTGAAGACTTGGCGTTTACAATATATGATGATTATGATGTGTCTCCATTCCTGGAGGGTGTTGAAGAAAAGCCACAGAGAAAAGCACAGCCTCCTCAACCTGCTGATAAACCTGCAGAAAAGGCAGATGAACCAATGGAGCATTAAGTGATAAACCAATCTATAAGTGTATTATCAAATATGTAAGAATGTAAGAACATGTACTGATGACAATAATCTATACTTTGAACCAAAACATCTATAGTGGTGACATTTTTGGAACTCAGTCCAGGTGTGAATTTTTTCCAAGCACCTTCACAGTGAACCGTATACTGTGATTCAGTTTTCTTTGAAAGGGTCCATACAATCATTTTCTAGAAAGTATAGTTATCTTTACTAATATTTTTATATAAAGAATATAGTGTATTTATGGTTTTAGAGACAAATGTAAAATAAAATTGTTTCACCTGCTGGGGGAAAAATGTACAAGGATTTTACAGTTATCTCTGTCATAAACAATTAACACTACAAATCCTTATTGTGAAGTGATATTTGTAGCAAGAAGGATTGATTATTAAATATTTGAATTCTAAAAATGCATGTGTTTTGAACAAAACAATTAAGAAGAATATTTACATTAAATTTATATAGGGTGGAGTCCCAAAATTATTTCTTCTTAAGGCTACAATATTCTTCTTCTTCTCTGTCTTCTCCTTCTCCTCCTTCTCCTTCTCCTTCTCCTTCTCCTTCTCCTTCTCCTTCTCCTTCTCCTTCTCCTTCTCCTTCTCCTTCTCCTTCTCCTTCTCCTTCTCCTTCTCCTTCTCCTTCTCCTTCTCCTTCTCCTTCTCCTTCTCCTTCTCCTTCTCCTTCTCCTTCTCCTTCTCCTTCTCCTTCTCCTTCTCCTTCTCCTTCTCCTTCTCCTTCTCCTTCTCCTTCTCCTTCTCCTTCTCCTTCTTCTTCTTCTTCTTCTTCTTCTTCTTCTTCTTCTTTTTCTTCTTCTTCTTTTCTCCTTATCCTCCTCCTCCGCCTCTTCCTCCTCCTCCTCCTCCTCCTCTTCCTCCTCATCCTCTTTCTCCTTCTCTGCCTTCTCCTTCTCATTATTATTATTATTATTACTATCATTAACAGTTGCCATCAAGGAAGTTTCTGAGGACTTACATAAATTCAACTAAATTTTATATCTCTTATAGGAAATGACTGATAAAAATCTATTAAATAAAATACTAATAATTTCCATTTTATGGAATGATGTTGAAAAGGTCACCCAATGTTCTATTCCATATTTTAGTTGATCACCCAGGAACCATTTAATATCATGCTGTATTTCAATTCAGATAACCTGATACATGTTTGATATTAAACGAACCGATGATTTTTGAAGGAATACGTATGGTGACAACTTAAGAGAGTAATAAGTCTGCATCTTATCCCCCTGCTCTTTCACAAGCAACATTGTTTAGGATTTCAAGCTTTTCTCTATATTTCAGATTTATATCTAAGAATTACACCTTTATTAGGAGTCCTATACTAGTTTCTTAAGTTTTCAAATACTATTTTCCACCTTTCTCTTTCTATGATTTAAAGGAGGATTCCGTAGAAGTTGTATTGTAGTGGAAAAATTACAGTAAAAGAAAGAGGCAAAATGTGAAAAAAAAGTAATAGTAATGTTGAATCTGAGGAAAGGATATGTGGAAGTTTTTTTGTGGTATTTTTACATATTTTTGCAGCTATAGTTTTGAAAAAATATAACTAGATAAAACATTATAAAGAGCAAAAAAACCCATTCAACTGGCACATGGATTATAGAAAAAACTGAAGTGACAAATGATCCTTCAAATCAATACTATGTAATACCATTGAAGTCATATCTCAAAAACAGATTAGTAAGAAATGCTTTTGTACCGCCAAAAGAAAAAAAAATACTAAGGATTTGACTTAAGATCCTAGCAACATAACTATATGAAATCAATAACCAAAGTATGTTGACATGAACAACTACTAAGAATAAAAGTAAATTTAATAAAAAGGAAAATAGAAAGATAAGTATACACAATATTTTTTTTAAAAAATGATAAATATATGGCAAACCATTTAAAGATGAAAGAAGAAAACTAAAATATGTATTAGGAATAAAAAATGACTTAAAACAACAGGTAGATAAGATAAATTATTAGAGTATCACATGCAAATTTGGTACAAATTTAATTTGAAAATCTAGATAAATTAATTTTAGTGAAATATAAATGACAAATTCATACTGAAAAGTGGTAGGTCAATTTTTAATAAATTGGAATTTTAAGTTCAGGATTTTAAAAAAAAGTAACAAAGCACTTAAACTTTTACCTGTGGGAGAAAATAGGAAACACTTAAAATACTGAAGTCATACAATAGAGCATATAAAAATAGGGCTGGATATTCACGAAATCGAAAGGAATGTTTCTGAGCGTTTAAATTTAAAGAGAGACTATGTAGCATGTAGGAAGTTCTTTTTGGGACCCTAAAAATACTTTTTTAAAAATGGTAAACAGTCATTTTTTTTCTTTTAGAGCAGCTAAATGTGAAGCACAAAATCATATCTGGATTCTGTAAAATAAGACAAAAAAATAAATACAGAAAAAAAATTGTTGAAAGTATCATACCCAACTTAAAATTCAAAAGAAATCAACATTCTGAATTAAAAATTCTGGTTTGCCTTCAGGAAAATAAAATAGAAACTTAAAATACTAAGGGAGGTGGGGGGAGGGAGATGAGGGTAAGGGGGATCAAATATATGGTGATGGAAGGAGAACTGACTCTGGGTGGTGAACACACAATGGGATTTATAGATGATGTAATACAGAATTGTACACCTGAAAATATGTAATTTCATTAACAATTGTCACCCCAATAAATAAATTTAAAAAAATACTAGGGGTGCCAAAAAAAATGTACACAAGTGGATACTTTGGTCAACGTTGCTCAAACAGTAGTTTGCCTTTCTCATAAGTGTCTGGATGCTGATGGTAATCACTTTGAGTAACTCTTGTAATTGCAGAACTCAAAGGTGACTTGTATTCATCTTTTGTTATCAGTATATATTGAGTATTACAATTTTAATACAGTTTTCCTTTCTTAAAATCTGTATACATTTTTTGGCACTCTTTTAAAATTCTAATCTGAATTTTAAAGTTCAGATTAAAAAAAAACAATAACATGCATGAAAATTGTTAAGTTAATCTATATGCTTTCTATAAAAAAAAAAACAACAAAGAATAAAGGGAAACTTATCCCACCTTACAGAGTCTATTATAATAAAAACAATATTATGTTGCCACTCTGGAGAGAAACAGACCCAGGTATACTTGGAAACTTACTGTATGTAACCAGTAGCAAGATAAGTCCTCAGATAATGAAAAAAAAGTAGGTTATTGAAGTAATAGAGCTATGATAACTGCATATACACCTCAGAACTTACACAAAACCATCAATATACCCAGAATTTACATGAAATTTATTTTTGGATCGGTTATACATAAAAAAATAAAAGCATAGAATGATAAAAGAAAATATGTGTCTCACCCCACCAGTCATTCCCTATAATATTCTGTTTTTATATAGCATGTATTATTATCTGAAATTCCCTTGATGATCACGTGTGTGTTTACAAACCTCTCCCTCCTGTCCTCATTAGAATGTGAGCTTCAGAGGAGCAGGAACTCTCTGAGTGTCGTTCTCTGTTCCATTCTTCAAGCCCAGATCTTTATCTGGCATAAAACAGGTACTAAAGATAAATGATTGGGTAAACAAATAAACAAACACACACATGATTGAATGAAGAATCTTCTAATAATCACCACGGTGCATGAGATTGTATTCCTGAAGGAGTTCTACCTAACATGTATCACATTGCTCATAGTTTTCATAAAGTTGTGGACTCACTCGAAGCATGAAAGTGAAAAGCATGTACCAAGAACTCACATGTAAGCATACAATAGAGCACAGGAATAATTAGGCTGGTGACACTCTCTAAATATAGTTTAACAATACAAAATAAAGAAAAAAAGTTGATGGATTCTGCCATTATTATTGAATTTATGAAATCCAGATTTGGAAGAAATATCAAAGAATTATTTTGTTCCTATGAAGCTGAGATGCAACAGTGGGGCTAAATTCTCACATATGTGTAACAACCATTGGTGGCACAGGTATCTCTGCTGGTTTCCTGTCTTCATTCCCTTCAGATCCCCGTTAGTAATGAGATTTCTGCTCATAATGAGTCCACAAGCTTGCAAACCATGTTCTTAGGATTCCACCAGGTAAGTGGAACAGTTAATATCTACACTTGTCCACTGAATAACTAGAACTGTGAAGATATAAAGAAGACAAGGGAGAATCAATGCTTTAAGTACTTCAGAACTGCTGCCTTAAACAAGAAAACACCATCTCATTGTGTCCTTCGTAGTAAGGCCCAATTTTCTAACATCACTCCTTTTCCCTTCTACACATATCCAGGAATCTATCATCAGATAAGTGTGCAAATTCAAATGAATAGTTTGCTTTATGGGGCACTGATATTTCAAAACTAGCAAGCAATTTGTATTGTTGTAGTAATTGCTTTCTAAAATTCCTTTTATCCTGTCTGTTCCTTCCAGTAAGAAAAAGACTAGGCTGACTTTCATCTCAGAAAAAAAGATGCCATATCAGAAAGGAGAAATAAAAACAAGTGTTGTCCTTGCTTTCAAATATCAAAAGTTCAACCACAAGAAGAAAAAAACAGGACTCCAGTGCATGAACAATACAGAGAAGTAAGACAATATGTGAGCATTTAGGAAAAAATTTTGGACTCCAAAGATTTGATAAATGTTTTTCAGGCTATCAAAGAAGGAAGTTAAAAGAGAGACAAAAAGTGAGTAGATACTGTGGACTTCCCTAAAAGGGGCTCGATTCCCAGGAGGAGACTAAGCAAAGACATTAGAAATGCCATATATTTTTAGGGTATTTTCAAGTAGAGAATATCTTTCCCTCTTTCCTGAGTAGAAAAGCAGATAGGCCTGAGATGTTCTCACCAATTCTTCATTCTCCAGCATGGCTTTGAAACACAAAATGTGTCTTAAACTCCTGAGAGTAGCATGGTAATGGTAGAAGCTTTAAATAATGTCTAAGAATTTTCTTTATGCCTGTGTGGTCAGACGGAAGCAGAAGGATGTCTGTGTGCCCACAGAAAGTACTGGAACTCCTTAGTAGTGGAAAAGAAAAGCAATACAGCAGTGACCTGCACGGATCAAAGGTCATCACCTAGCCAGGGTCATAGATGTCCTAGCAGTCTAGCAAGTCCAGGCTACAGAGAACTAGGTGGACAGCCTTGTAACACCCCCCCACACCCCTGCCCATCACCACTGGACACTAGACACAATTCTGAGAAATAAGTGATGTTAATTCACTAGGAATATGTTTTTATTATTCAGCAAAATAGGAGCTTGAAATACTATGTCCAGTTATAGAAAAATATTGGTTACATTATTGTTACAATAAATTTATGGACTGAGAGTTGTATACACAGCAGTTTCAACAGCCTGTTCATTCTCCTCTACTTATATCCAGAAGGATCCTGGAAAACAGTTTGAAAGGGAGATTAGACCAAGATTTAAGTGATACCTGAGTATATCTTGTCCATAATTTAAATGTATTCTTAAGGATGCCACGTCTCCTTCCTTTAGAGCATCTAGAAAAAAAGAGAAATGATATGATTTAAGACATCTGTACTGTTTCGTTTTCTGTTGTTTGCATTATTATTATCCCTTAACTTTACACAAAAAACTCAACCACATAATAAAGCAAGAAGTACTGAGTCCTTTAAACAGAAGGAACTTAGAAAAAGTTAACTGAACTTATTTCAAGTATTATTTAATTACATATTTTAAATAATGACGAGAAATTTGTCAACTATCAGCTCATGGTCAAGAGGAAATTTCTAGCATGCAGTCAGCGTATTCTGTGACAACACTTTTGACATGTGTAAGCTAAAGAGAAATAGGATAGATTCTTCCATATCCTATTCACAGTGTGAGAAGGGAGTATTAGATCTCATCGTTCTCATGCTTCACACTGGTTCTATATTTTAATGCAAACTACTTTCTTTCATGCCCATTATTTAACTGCATGCCACCTGTTTCCCATGAGATGCGTTTCTGAACCACTGTCCAGACACTGCAATTAACCACAAGCTGCAGTGTCTGGACAGTGGCTCAGTAACGCATCTCATGGGAAACAAAGGATCGAAGAGGCATCCACTCTGTGACAAGCATGCCAGACTAAGTGGGAATTAACATTCCTAGGAGAAACCTTTAATCAGTGGCAGGAGTGACTGGACAAATATCCCATTTTTCTTATCTGTATGAGGGATATATGTGCTGTTTGTCTCACTGTCCCCTGAAGACCCCCGCCAGGATTGATCACTGAATTCCTTCACTTCCTGACTTACTTCCTCACTACACTGCCAGTGCTTTCTAAGATCACATTCCATATAAATACTTGTGTTCAAATCCTTGCCACTGTGTCTGCTGCTGGCAGAAGGAAGCCACGATTTCCACTGAGGCAAATATAGAAAATTGTGACTCCTTTCACAGTTGCAGAGAATTCAGGGTCTCATTGCCTTTGTGTAAAGACCAGGACCAGCTGCATAGACTGTGACCACTGCGGTAACACAGGGTCCCACGCTCAGAAAGGGTCCTTGTGTTTAAGTTTTAATGTTGCCCGTGTGTTATCTTGATATTCTTAATAACATTATTTTTGTACTTGTGTTGTATACATGGTATTTGATGGGTCAATGGAGCATTTATAGGAGGGTTAGGGCCTTAGTTCAAATGCAGTTGGGTCTCCTGCTACTTCCTCACCTCCACAAGGATGGCTTCTTAGCTGCCCTCCACCCCATGGCTACTCAGCCCAATAATTGCTGTTATCCTCTATCTCTGTTAGAGGCCTGGATGTGGTAGCCGGAACTGTCAAAAAGGTGCACGCAATGTTTATGCTCAGTTGTGGGGTGGGGGCCAGGCACCTATAAGGGTCTGCTTTCACCCTGTGTATATCTAAGACAGCATGGTATTTATATCTAAGACAGCATGGTATTCAATAACAAATAAAATGACCATGAGAGGGATAATAATTTCAAATTTGATGTGATAAACATTATAGCAAATTTAACAGTTTAAAACAACACAAATATGTTATTTTATAGATTAAGTCACAAGTGGAAAATGGATATTGGTGGCCTGAAATGAGTTTACAGAGATGCACTCTTTCCTAGAAGCTCTATGGTAGAATCAGTTTTCTTGTGTTTCCCAGATTCTAGAGGCTGCCCGCATTCCTTGGCTGGTGGCCCCTTCCATCTTCAAAGCCAGTGATGGCTTGTCAAGGCTTGCTCACTGTGACACTGACCCTTATTCTTCTGTATTCCACATGTAAAGACCTTTGAGATTACACTGGGCCGACCATATAATCCAGGATAACCTTCCACCTCATTTTCGTGTCAACTTATTTGCAATGTTAATTCCGTTTGAACATGTAGTTTAATATATTCACAGGTTCCAGGGATTATGAGATGAAGATTTTTTTTTTTGGGGGGTCATTATCCTGCTCACCACAGAAAGTGGAAAAAGAGACTGCAGAAGAATGGTGGTGGGATCCTGCTTTTTAAACAAAGGGCTGAGAAGTTTGACTTGTAACTAAAATTCTTATCATACAGAAAATACTGTAGATAACATCCAGAAGAAGCATCAACAAAGATAGGAAAGACTTCCCTAAAATTAATTGATTTGAAAAGAAATTAATACTCCTGAAGGTAAAAAGTTTATTCATATTTAAATTCTATTTATGGGAAGTAAAATTATTGCTATAGTCTCCCTTTATCTGTGGTATTACTTTCCATGGGTTCAGTTGCCCACCGTCAACTGAGGCCCAAAAGTATTAAATGGAGAATTACAGAAGTAAACAATTCATAAGTTTGAAATCGCATGCCATCCTGTGTAGCCTGCTAAAATCTCTCACCATCCCACTCTATTCTGCCTGGGAAGTGAATCATCCATTTGTTCAGCATATCCACACGTATATGCTATCGGCCTGTTAGTTACTTAGTAGTTGCCTTGGTTATCTTGCCAACTGTCATAGATTTTGCAATACTTGTGTTCAAGTAACCTTTGTTTTAATAAAGGTTAAACGCACAACAGTAGTGATGCTAGCAATTTGGATATGCCAAAATGAAGTCGTAAAGTATTTTAAGTAAAATGTAAAGCTCACAACTCTATAAGGAAAGAAAAATAAAACCATGCTGAGGTTGCTAAGATTTATGGAAAGAACAAATCTATCCTTGAAATTATGAAGATGGATAAAGAAATGTGTGCTAGTTTTCTGTAGCATCTCAAACTGCAAAAGTTTGACCAGGACACATGATAAGTGGTCAGTTAAGATGGAAAGGTATGGAATTTGTGGGTAGAGGACATGAACAAAAACATGGTGTGATAGATGGCAGTGCGTTGTGGCAGAAAGCACTGAGTCTGGAAGAAGACTTCAGCAAGGGATCCCATAAAATGAGTTATACCATACCATTTACTGCAATTGAGGGATGGTTATACAGATTCAGGAATTGTTTTGGACTGATAAATTTAACAATTACTACAGAAAGAGAGAGAAAGACAGACCATGTGCACTTAATTTTTATTACAGTATATTGTTATAATTCTATTTTATTAGTTATTATTGTTAAGATATTATTGTGCCTAATTTATAATTTAAACTTTATGATAGGTATTTATGTATAGGAAAAAACCTAGTACATACAAGGTTCAGTACTATCCGAGGGATCTTGGAATGTATCCTCTACAGATAAAAGGAGATTACTGTATTGCCTGTGGTTCCTTAAATTAATCACACTTGCTATCAATTATTTGTTAAGTTTCACTGCCTAAACATATGAAGAATGTGGTTGCAACATTTGGAGATGTCAACAAATTTGAGTTATAGCCCTAAGTGCCCAAAAACCTGATTTTGAATATTGTCTTACATTAAATTTGATACTGCTCACTATGATTTAAATTTTTCCTTTTTGTTCCCTTACTGCTTAAATGTACTAGTTTGTCACACATTGCTTTGTTTTTGCTTACAGGCAATTTATATTAAATTTGTATTATTTTGAATTGTATTCTTTCCCTGAATATGATGTCTAAAGTGAACAAAACACAAAAATTGTTTTAAAAATTCAACAAAAATAACAATATTAAATTTAAATTTTATAAAGTGGCTTAAACGAGAATGCAGTTACAAAAGAAACCTGCATCAATTTGATGGAAGAAGTAAGCTTTTAAGCAGGAAAGAAGATTAGTTGTAGTCCTACAATTATAAAAGCAGGGTTTCTGAACCATACATCCTGGGACTGGTATTTGCTGACATGTGTTGTTGAGAGTAACATGGTTTTCAAAGCTTAGGAATGCCAAACAAACAGTTAGAATCATGTCACAGTAGCTAAACTTTCAAGCAATTCTGTGCACAGAGACAGAAAACGACTTGGATTTTACACGAATATGCTAGATCATATAGTCTATGCAGTCTGCAACATTTATTAACATTTAACCTTGTTGAGAAACACACACACACACACACACACACAGACACCACTTCAAGAAACACATATTAATAAAAGAGAAATTGGATAATAAAAATAGATAAATTACATATTTTCAATAAATGTGAGAAACACTTAGAAGTGTACAATTAAGTATCTGGGTCCCTGGATAAAGAGGGGTCCAGTGTAGCTCATGTTTGAGTTTGAGTCAGTGGAAAATACCTATTAAAGTTAATAGATCAAGGCACTGGAAAAAATCTTGGAGAAATTTTGATAAAAATTATTCCCTCTTGAAGCTCTCACCTACCATCCTAGAGACCACAAGCAACAATAGATAAAACCATTGACCTATATTATAGTCTTGACAAAATAATAATAATCTGTTCAGCCAATGTGGGGTTTGGAGGCTGAACTTTGGATTAGGCAGAATAATAAAAAAAAGAGAAAGAGAACATCATTTCTTTTCATTTTCCAAAAGGAAGGAAATGAGATGAAGGCTGAGCTATCTTGAACGAAGGTGTCTTTTTGCACCAGATTATCCCTGAATACAGACTTCTTTGCAGCAGAGTGTTTCAGTGATTCGAGAAGTAGAATACTGGATTTTTTGATGCAAGACTCTTTGTCCAGAAGAGAACTGACCTAAAAAAGTATTGATCACATGGCCATCAGCAAATAATACATTTTTCTATAAATAAGCACCAGCTCAAGCTTAGAGTATTATTTAGTATTATTATTATTATTATTATTATTATCATTATTAATTTCAGATAAGTCACTGGGTAGGAAAAAAAGGCAGAAGGCCTTGGTGTAGTGAAAGCTGACAAGATGATTTGATAGAAACTTCGACAAGGCCTCTTCAGATTTGGTGGCTGCACCAGAAGCTAGAGTAAGAGTTGGAATTTCAGGTATTTCAGCAGTTGCACTTGAGGCATCTAATACACTAGCATGTCCCCCAGCCCACTGCCAGCATTTTGTAGCTTAAAGAGCAAATATTTGGGAAAATCTAATCTAAACTGTCTGTTGCAAAATATATCGTCTCTGTAGAAAGATGTAGAAAAATGTTCTTTGAGAATCAACTTGATTTTCTTATATTGGTCAACTCATTTTAAATAAATCTTACAAATAAATGTATAAGGAGAAGCAAGGATAAAACATAATATAATATTAATGTTTTTAATAATAATAGTCACTTTTTAAAACGTTAGCATTAAAGAAGATATAGTAAATAAATTTATTATTACTAAAATTCTAAAATCTTTTTTTCATGTATCTTGAACATAATACTGACCATAAGAGATTGAGGAATAAATTAATGACCAAACTATAAATTTTATTAAAAATGTATATAATAGAATTTATCAATGAATCTTCATAGCATTAGCAAAAATCAAAAGATATGAAGTAATTTTATCTAGATACTGCATTTAATTGTGACATAAATTTCAGTCATCATAATGTAAAATGCCAAAATATGTTTTACTATATACAAATATATATGTATATATGTGTATATATGTAAACACACATTTGTTCTTACAAATAATCAAATTTCCATATGCAACATCACATACTACATTCTTAGTTTTCTTATTCAAAATACATGCATGGAATTTAATGGGAGTATTATTACTTTCATGGGGTTAACATCAACAACTAAATTAAGCAAAACTAAAGAAGAGCCATTTAACAATGCAATCATTCTTGAGAAACAATATATTATGGAGTTACTTGAAAATAAAATGAACAAAAAAACCAAAAGAACAACAAATATATATATATAAATGCATATACATATATGCATATATACATAGGTATACATATATACATATATGTATACATATATATACATATATATGTGAAACAACAAATAGGAAGAGCAATTTAGAAATGAGAGATAATAAAAAATTAAAAGATTGGCTCTTAACAGAACATCCAGGATTTGTGCTTTGATGTTTTTCATGACCTTTATAATTGGATCTCAATTTTTAGGCATTGAAGTCTAGAGTGTGAAAAGAGAATAGCCATAATGATATGTCTCATACATTTAGTTAAAAATGAATTTTCTTATTTTTCCAAATGATCTTTACCTAACCCATGCAATCAAAATATTGTTTTCAAAAGGAACTCTGGAATTAAATCTGATTTGTTGTTTATGGAAAATAGCACACAAATACCATAAATTGCACAGCCTTGAAAACTATTAACTAAGTGTTCAATTTTCTCACTGACCAGTGAACAGTGACAAGTATTGACATTTGTATGAAAGTATGGGATTTTCCAATGAAGAGTATGAGTCACATAAAAATACCGCTATGTTAAACCTTAACCATCAGAAAGATACTGGCTGAAATGACTTCTTGTGCAGATAGTAACAGGTATATGTGTGTGTGTGTGTGTGTGTGTGTGTGTGTGTGTATATATATATTTGTTGTTGTTGTTGTTGTTGTCAAGTATGTTCTTTTCTATAATCTCTGCTCATGAGCTTTAGCCAAAAGCTATTTAAGTTTAACCCCAATATCTTTTAATAGTATGTCTCTTTATTCATTTAGGCCCTCTTCTGTTTCATGAACAATTTATAGTTTACAACATACATTGTTCACCTATTTGTTAGATTTATATACAAATATATAATTTTAGGGCAATATTATAATCACAAATAAAGATAGTTTTATTTCTTTCATAAAAATGTATAAGCCCTTTGTCTCATTTACTCGTTTTGCACTTGCTAGGACTTCCAATACAATATTGAACAGGAGTGGTGGGAGCATACAATTCTGTCTAGTTTCTGATCAAATCAGATGGGATTAAATTGTGGCCATTGCCCCAAAACACGTTGAAATCCTAACCCAGGGTCCTGTGAACATGACCTTATTTGGAAATAGGGTCTGTGCAGACAAAGTCAAGTTAAAATTAAAGAAAAGGTATTTCAGAATTGACCCTAAATCTCATTACACATAGAAATCGAAATACCAATTTTAAAAAACTTACCAATGACAGAGGAACATGTTAAACAACAATATAGTGATCCAATCAGCAAAATCCAGACTGTGGGAAGCTATGAAGAAAACTATTCAGTTTCTTAGACAAATAGGTTGCAACTCTAAAAAAATTGAAAAATATCAAGAGGGAACACATGCATTAAAAAAAAAAGAAAGAAAAATAGTGAAATTAACTATAGAATGATAAAGTTACAAAAAAAAAAGTAAAATAAACTTTATCATAAAAGCCAGGAATGTTTGAGAGGGGCTAATTAAGAGCATCTAAGGAATTTCTATTTTCTGACCTAATTAACTCTAATAGTTTTACAAAGTCGGCTTTCTTTTTAATAATTTGTAAATTTCTAAACTTGTAAACAGTTTAAATTAATTACAAAAATCTTCAAAAATAACATTTAAAAAGCAGTTTGGAAAATACTAGGTTAAACACTGTTAAACAGATTTTTTTCCCCGGGAGGAATTCTCAGAGTCTTAGCATTGCTAATGCTGTCTGTGAATCATCAAGAGAGCAATTTAGCTTGCAACATTTCACAATCTAGTTTGTCCAGCCGCCCCTTTTTTTTTCTTAAAACACTTATTTGCACTCAAGTTCTCAATGTTGTCTAAAGCACAGCTCAGAAAGTGCTTGTCTATTCAGTATAAACACCTAATCTCCTGGTATCCTAAGACACACTAGTGCAATGCATATATTACATTACAAATATCAATGATGACATACTGTATTTAATTTACTAAGGACAATTTTGTACACTTCAACCAATGATTGCCAATGAGGATTTTATTTTTTTAAGTGGCAACTATTTCAGTTCTCATAAGGTATTATTGAATTCATTCTGAAACAGTTTTAGTTCTTGATTTTCTGGCATTTCCCATTGTTTTCTTGATCACTAAAACTGAATATGTCATTTTTAATAAGAAAAACAAATCTAAGATTTAATAGGACAATAAAAAATTAGGAGATCTGAAATTACAATCTTACAACTTTAGCAATTTTGTAAGTTAGCTCCGTAGTAGACCACAGATAGAATAACTCTAAAAAACTCTATTTGTACTTCTTGTTCATATTACTTATACGGTATCCAGGCTATCCTTCCAGTATTGGATCAAATACTAGGGCTATATACTGACCAGGTACGATATTTTTCTCTAGAACTCTAGATAATTCATATTGCATTGCGATAAGTAAGTTTAGGAGGCAATATAATACAAGCATAGGCAGAGAATAATTTATTTTCTGCATCATTGGGTCTAAAATTAACTCTTACATCTTTATTCTATCACAGTCTTTGGGCAAACCTATTTGTGAGGTTACCTTGCATGAAGTGATGATTCAATAAAAAAGTTATTTGTGTACTTCAGTAACCAGATTCCTAATTTAACCTCCCACAAATTGGGGGGAGGCTCCCTGTACTTTCTTCATTAATGCTGACCACTTTGGCAACTATGATAGATTCAGTAAATTTCTTTTGATTATGTCAAAAATCAGTGTTCAATTGACTGTTAAAAGATAAAATATGGCTGAAAATAAAAAGAGATAAGTAAGGTCTATATAAATCTATTTTTAAAAGCATAAAAATAAGCATTATTAAATATTTACCCGCTGTCTAAGTTTGCTAGGGCTTCCATAACAAAATACCACAGACTGGGTGGTTTAAACCATGGAAATTTTATTTTCTCCTAGTTCTGGAAGCTGCTATAACAGAATACCATAGACTGGATGCCTTGCAAAGAATAGAAATTTACTTCCTCACGGTTCTGGAGGCTGGAAGTCCAAGTCTCTAAGGTCTCTTTTTTAAGGGCACTAAGCCCATTTATGAAGGTTCCACCCTGATAACCTAATCACCTCACTTTCTATACCATCACATTTGGGGTTAGGATTTCAGCATGTGAATTTTGGGTAGACACAAACACTCAGTCCATAGCATAATTTGCCAACCCTCAACTAGAACTTTGAAGAAAATACAGTAGAACTTAGTTAATGTATGTTAAACAACTAAGTGTATGTTCACAACTTAATTGAAAAAAATTGGTGATCCATTCTGTTTTCTCCTTGAATGACTGATGAAAATTATGTTTACAATTGGCTTTTTCTTCATATTTAATTTAAAAAATGAATAATGATTGTTCTGTTATGTTCAATGCTTTATCATCAATGAAATTGATGGAATCATTTTTCTTCCTTAATTTATCAATGTAATTAATTGTGTTGATTTTTTTATATTGAAATACCTTTGCATTATTTGCATAAACTGCACTTGTCTGTTCTCTATTGTTCTTTTAGAACATCAATAAATTTAACTTGTTAGATTTTAGTTTGGGACTTTATTTTCTATATGTACATATGAGAGCATTGTATAGTTTTAATTGCTGTGCTGTGTTTATTAGTTACTTTGTGTTTGTTGTATATTAATTGCCCACATGCTCTCCAGCAATTCATGGATGTTTAAATTCACATTATATAGTTTCACTGACTACAAATTTGTAAACTCCCTGCTTTTCAAACTTTGTTTTCAATAAATGTTCAAGACATATTTTTAATATGACTAAAATCAGGTATCAACAAATTCAGAAGTAAATGTGTTCACTGGAGATATTAAAAAAATAAATATGAGTTTATTTCAAGTCAAAAAAATTAGCCTGCATTTGAGAGCCTACTATGTGGCAGATACTCAGTAGTGCACTGAGCATAGATACAACTAAGACACAGTTCATAACTTTAAGGAGATCAAGCTCAAGTAGTATTTTATATTAAGCATGAGACTACATTAGGAAGACAGGACTTCTGTTATACAATTCTAACATGAGCTCAATCTCACACAATTCATCTTTCTAGAATGATTATTTTTTTCTCTTTTCAAAAAAGTTATCGACACATGCATCAACTCATACATTTTACTTGATTTAGTCATCTTCAAGAGACATGTCAAACCTTGAAAGCACACATTCTATTTCGAGGCAAATTTCTAGGGAAGTGTCTATCCTACAAAGATTTACTATTTTATTGTTATGTTTGGATGAACTAATTGATTAAATATGAAATGTATTAGTAAAATATTAACTACTTAATATGATTATTTCTACATCCTCTTAAGTGATTCAAAATAGTAATTTCATCAATATATCAGATAAAGAATTCTGATTTAGGACTCAAAAATTTTGATCACTGATGCAATAATATAAGCATCAGGTAGTAAAATGAGTCCAGTTTCTAAGCCACCAGGATTTTTGTAAATACAGAGCTCAAACTACATAACTAACTCAAATGTTAAAGCTGAGACACACTGCATAAGTCCAGAGCAGTAGCTCACTTAAAACATCGTCATGACTTAAGGATTTATTTTTATATTAAAGTGACCCTCACATTTTCTATGCAAATATACCAAAAGTATTATTTAAAGTAGTACAAAATTAAACGTTTACAACTGCTTCTTCAGTTCAATTAAAAATGATTAAACCTTCTGCTGTGTGCTTATACAGAAAATATATGCTATCACAAGAGCCACATCCAATACAATTAGACCTCTGAATCAAAGGCAAGAAATGAGACATTTTGACAGCTCTGGAACACTGCATTTCATGGGGCTCAGTGCGCAGATAGGTAGCCCAGATGTTCTAGTAATTGCTGTACGATGGGAAAATTCAGCACTCAATGGCCTTGAAACTCTCTACTCTTGTGTGTGATGTGATGTGAAGATCATATGTCAGTGCTGCCTACTTTCTCTGTGATGGGATGTTTTTATGCGAAATGCAACTGAAACTACTTTGGAGTTCTGCCTCTCCAAAGCTAGATTAAAGGTGTGTATTTGGATTCTATCTCATGGCTGTACAGAATCTGCAGATCTTCATCTGTGATTTTACGAATATATATATATATATATATATATGTAAAGCTTTGTTGACAAAAATTTATATTGTGAGTGACATCTTCCCTCTTTCCCTTATTAGGATGTTACACTCAAACTCTGCCACTTCTCAAGCCAGCCTACAATAGATATCTTTAACAATGTGTTGCATAATATGGAATAAAAATGGTGATCCATTTTCATTTTTCTTGCCAGAATTGTGCCAGTTTCAAATTTGAATTCCTAAAATCCCTCTCAGTGAGGTCAACAGTGGTCAGATATGGCAATATCATATGGTTCAAGCTAAAATGATTTATTTTAGAGGCAAATCTAATTATGTTAGGTTTTAATAAGTGTATTTATCTTATACCATACTTTAAGAGAGGCCCTATTTCTCTGTTTCTTGACTCAAAAATTATACCTGTTGTCAATTAGGAGTCTGGGGGGAAAAAAACATTTTATCCCTCTGTCAACACGGCCTCAAAAAAAAATCTAACTGACAGATGGACATTTCCACAAAGAAGCCAATTAATTACTTTCCAAAATATCTAGATATGGTATCATTTTTTTGTGTCATTTGTTTTAAAGATTCTACTTCGTCTACCTGTCTATCACAACATGGAACAAAGGTGGGACTCTCCTACATTGATCACAAATTTAGAGACCAGATCTATAATTTATTAAATACACCATCATTGAAGGAAGGTCATTTCTATGAGCCATTTTTTATTTTAGATAAATCAGAAAAAAAAATGTGTGCAATTACCTTTTACAGGGCAGTTTATCTAGGTCACCATTTTATACAGTTTTGAATTCTAAAGCTCAAAGCATTTACTCAGCACCCAGTTCATATAATTTCTTGAAAGTACTCACAAAATATCAAGGACTTAGGGTGTCTGGTTTCACATGTAAGGAGCTTGGAAATCACCATTCCATCCTAACAGCAAGCAAAAACTTAAACATACTGAAAAAATCAACAAGTCTTCTTGGATCTGTAAGAGAGGGAAGGATATAGAAGCAACTGCTCTTCCAAGATTAGAGAGACAGGCAGGAAAATACAGAGTAATGGCTTACTGAAGCTGAGACGCACAAGCAGAAACCTCCTTGGGAACCAGTACTGGTGTAGGAAAACATGAACTATAATTGATAAATTGCTGGAGGCTCAGTATGAACAGCTCTCAAAGACATAAAGCAAAAGCATAATAAACATAATGTTTCTAAGAAAATCCATTATCAGGTACATACTATTAAAATAGTAACATAAAGTTATGCCCTCACAACCAAAGCAGATGCACACACACATGAATAGTTACCATCAAAATAGTTCCTATGAACACTGTGCACTTCTACTGCTGTATACTGTTCAGAGATACACAGAGGTATACATGCCCAAGACACATTTTTTTTCTTTTAAATGTATCCAAAAGTTATTTACAAATCGGTTAATTAATTTGCTCTACTTTTAAATTTTTTTGAGATTGAGTATTTTATTTCATTTGTTAAAATATTTATATTTTCAGTTAGTTGACATATGGTATTATTTTATATTTGTTTCAGATGTATAGCACAGTGGTTAGACATTTATATAATCTACACCGTGATGCCCCAATTGTTCTAGTACACCCTATACATAGTTGTTGCAATATTATTGACTATGTCCCCCATACTGTACTTTATATTCCTGTGACTCTTGTGTAACTAGAAATTTGTATTTCTTAATCCCTTCGCCTTTCTCATCCATCTCCTCAATCCTGCCCATCTGGCAACCATTGGTTTGCTCTCTGTATCTACGAGTCTGTTTCTATGTTGCCTGTCCATTTATTTATTTATTTATTTATTTATTTATTTATTTATTTTTAAGATTCCACATATAAGTGAGATCATATGGTATTTGTCTTTCTCGGTCTGACTTATCTCACTTAGCATAATACCCTCCAGGTCTATCCATGTTGGCACAAATAGTAGGTGGATTTTTTGTTTGTTATGGTTTTTTATGGCCAAGTAATATTCCATTGTACATATACTTTTGCTCCACTTTTTATCATCTATTGTCACCTTGAAACATCAAAAACTTGGAAGTTATAAAATGAAGAATACACTCGTTCCACAATAAACATAGGAACTGTCTTCTAGATATGGAAATACTAGTAAAGAATCCTTCCCTTTGCCCATCGTCTCCTCCCTCCTCCAGCATTCCCATGACTAAATATGAAAATGCATCCGGCTCTAAGAGTGGATTAACAAAGGTCAATCCCAGAAGATGGTACTTTTTATAAATTAACAAAATTATCTTCTTAAAGGACTTATTACCTGCACCTTTCACATACATTTGGCCCTTAGGATTTGTTTGTCTTTTGTATGCACAAAATACTAACTGAAATACACAGACAGAGCAACGGTTAGACCATCTGAACTCTAAAACATAGAACCGTCCCTCTGCATTTCCTACCCTCACCACAACCAACGAACAGTCAGAATATTGCTTTAAGAGATCAAGTCTCACAATTCCATGCCCGAAACACAATCATTTGTATGAATTCACAGAAAACATAAATACAATGCTAGTTCACATTCTCAATGCTTTCGATACTATATGTGTCGAAACATCTAGAAAGACTAGGTGTTTCCAATAAGGACTCAAATTTGTCCACTAAATACACAGACACATTAAATAAACTTCACACATGTAACAAAGATTATAATCTAAATATGTCTTTTAAACAGGAACAATCTGGCCTAGAACTCTTCCTCTTTCCACTTCTATCTACTCAGTGGACAACTGTAAACATCACTGATGGTCAGAACTGATTCTGACAATTTTACTTTCACACACCATTTTCAGAAGATAATCCTACCTACAATTTTTTACACAAAATATGTTTGCTAACTCTACTTTTGTTATAGCTGGGCAAACTTACTAACATCTGGAAAGACTAAATGTAGTAAATTCATTACTCATATCTATCATGTTATTGGAGGAGTTCATTGAGAGGACATAACGACTGTTTGACCTGCAAGCTGGTCCCAGGTAATGCAAGGTTCCCAGGTAATGCAAGCACCCTCCCTTGTCCTCAGAATGTACATTCTTCTCACCGTTCCCACACTAGGCGTCAGTTCCAAAGATGCAACTTTGGGATAGCAAGGTGTTGAGACCATGGGGGACTCAATATGTGACTGAACCCAAGTTAAAGCCTCTATACAAACTTTTAAGATTCTGGTAGGTAGATGAGACTATCTAGTCATCTACCAGCTGCCCCCAGAAAAATGTTGTATAATATATAAGTTGTTAAACTTGCTACCTACCAAACTAGAGTGGCCTACCTGCTTTCCCTCCTCGTAGGGGGCCAGTTTCAGATTTCACCAGTGAATTCCTGAGGTTGCCAACACACAGAAACAATTGTTCTGTGTAGTTCTGGAGCTACCCACCGTCTCGAATTCTAAAGAACTTTGGGGAAGTGGCTTTGTTAGAGTGGCCCTCTTTCTTGCCCATTCTCGGAGTGGTCTGAGGGTCTGCCTGATGGTGGCTCAATTAGGCTGTCATCATTACAACTGCCCTTAGCTCAGTAGAGATGGGATGTCACCAATGCCTCAGGCCTTGGATCATGTGGCATGGATTCCAGGCTTCCTCAGGACGAAGCCTTGGCCTACTCTCAACCCCCCATCTCGGGTACCTATGAAGCATTGTTGTTAGTTCTTCTTTAAATATATGGTAGAATACACCAGTAAAACCACCTTGGGTTTTTCTTCATTGGGAGTTTTTAAATTACTAATTCAATTTCTTTATTTCTTAACAGTCCATTTAGATTTTCTATTTGTTCTTTTGTCAGCTTTGGAAATTTGTATTCTATCAGGAATTTGTCCTTTTCATGTAGTTTATTTTGTTGCTGGCATACAGTTATTCATAATATTTTGTTGTAATACTTTATTTATGTAAGATCAGTAGTAATGCTCCCTCCTTCATTCCTTATTTAATAAATTGAGTTGTCTTTTTTATTTTTCATCCAGGTTAGCTGTTTGCCAAATTTGTTGATCTCTACAAAGAACTAGATTAAAAAATATATATTGTCTATTAATTTTTCTCTTCCCTATTGTATTTATTTTTTTATTTCATCTTTATTATTTTTATTTCCCTCTGCTTGTTTTGGGGTTTCTTTTTCTTTTTTAATTTTTTAGCTTTTTAAGGTGGAAAGTTAGGTTATTGATTGTGTATCTTTCTTCTTTTTCATACAGGTATTTATAGTCATAAATTTCTCTCTAAGCACTGCTTCAACAGTGTTCTTTAAGATTTGGTATATCGTGCTTTATTGTCTTCCATCACAGATACTTAACAAATTGACTTTTAATTTCTTCTTTGATCCACTGGTTATCTAGGAGTATTTTGTGTAATGTCCACATATCTGTGAATTTCACAAATTTTCTTTTGTTATTTATTTCTAATTGCACTCCTGGTAGTCAGACTACATACTGTGCACAATAAATGTATATAAGATGCTTAGAAATTAAAGACTCAATAAATGTTAGCTTTCCTGGTTGTTGTTGTTGGTGTTTGAAATACTACAT
Organism: Rhinolophus hipposideros; assembly: GCF_964194185.1. Lineage (NCBI taxonomy): Eukaryota > Metazoa > Chordata > Mammalia > Chiroptera > Rhinolophidae > Rhinolophus > Rhinolophus hipposideros. The sequence goes on from NC_138048.1 coordinate 93,621,568, forward strand.
TGTTGTCTCTGAGTAGGTCTGATACACTGTCACAAAGATTCTTGTCTTGTAATTTTGCTAATACCTATCAGAATAGTGATCCCACATTAAATTGGTGGTGAATTTGGCATTCTTTCTTATGTGTTTGATAAATTTCTTCTCTGAATTTAACAACAAAAAAGAAGAGTATTTTCCCCATAATTAATTCATAGATTGTTTTTAAAATGTTAGGTTTAGATACACTCATTCTAGTATATTTCAAACCAGCTACATTTTAAAAAATTAAGTTCTACTGTCTTTATAATAATATCCTCTTAGGGATATATACATTCCATGGACTATAATTCAGAAGGAATTTTAGCGATATAGACCTCACTACTTTTGTAAAATATCACACTTTAAGAATATCTTATATCCTGAGACATCATTTAAATTCAAAAGGATTAAAATCTGTAGTTACAGTTCTCCTTCATTTGGCATCATCTCTTACTTCCTACTCAATCCTTAGTCATTATTCTGTGTTAAATATTTTTTTTTGTAACAATATCTGACTTGCAAGAAAAGTAGCAAAAATAATGCAAATGATCTTTCTCAAATTCTCACATACTTATATTTCACACATTTGCTTTATTTTCTTCTTTTTTCTCTATATATACATTTTCCTGAAAACACCGAGTCGCAGAGACGATGTCCTTTCAGCTCTCTATATATCACTATACATTTTCTAAAAACAAAGATATTCTCATAAAAAATGTGATGATCAAAATCAGAAAATTATTGATTTTTTTTTCTGTTCATGATCTAATATAGCATCACATGTTGCATTTAATTGCCATAGCTCTTAAATATGGAACAGGTCCTCTGTCTAGTTTTTCTTGATACAGAGTAAGAATGTAGAATGTCTCTCTATGTGGGTCTGTCTGATGGTGTGTTTTTTCCCCCTAGATTCAGGCTATATACTTTTGGGAATAATATCAAAGAAATAATGTGTGCTCTTCTCAGTGCATTATGTTAGGAGGCACATAATGTCAATCTGTCCCATTACTGGTGATGTTAATTTTGATCATTTGGTTATTGTGGTCCCTGCCAGTTTTCTCCACTATAAAGTTAATCTTTTTACCCTTTTAATTAATAAGTACTTAAGTGGAGATACACTGAGGCCATGTAAGTATCCTAATTTACTTAAACTTTGCTCACTAATTTCATTATTCATTGGTGATTTTTGCTCAAAGCAATTATTATCATGGTGACTGCCAAGTGATAGGTCATTATCTTTTAAGAGGAAAAAAATCAAGTGTCTTTCATTCATAGTGTGCCAGAACAAAATACTAGTACTGAGAAAAGGTAGGCTAATTTGATTTATTCATTAGATAATTGTCATTTCACATGTTCTGATTGCTTTTATAATTTAAGAGCCTGGGCTGGTTTATATCTTCGTAGCAGTTTTAGGCAAATTTTCATTGAAATGATAAGTGCATTTAAAGAGAGTAAACAAAACTATTTTGTAATTTAATTTTGCTCTAGATGTATATTTTTTAAATTTCAGTGATTGCTTTAGTTAATGTAACATTATAATAGAATATCAAGTGATTTGGCAAATCACTTGTCATTGCCATAATTAATTTTTACTTGGAACAAGCAAAATATTCATCACATTGTAGATGGAACTCAGCATATTAGAACAGAAGGAAGGCAGTGATTGACAAAATGTTTATGCAACAGATACCATCACCATACAAATACACATCTGATGAACTTGAAAATTAACTTGCTACTCAGAACAGAAGTTTTGAGCAGTTTACAGAATGTTTTTAGAATTCAAACTCTATTGTTCATTTTAGCTGAAAGGAGAGTAAACACATAAAGCTGAAAAATAAGCTAAAAAAATGATTTTCTATATTAAGTCATTTCAAACAACTGATGGCTGGGAGATATAGAGGCTAACTTCTATGTCTCAGTGATGGGCAATGAGTGAAATGTTTTTTTTCTTTTTCTTTTCAAGGGAGAGAGATCACCAGTTTGCTTGGTAATAATATACATTGATAATGTTTTCATGAAATGTATTTTAGTATTTCTGGCCTTTAGAATCAGAGCTGCACATAAAGTGAGTAGTTGAGCTATGCTTCTAATTCACTAGTACCTTAGTTGGTAACTCTGGATGCCCTACCCCTCCTTCCTGCTCTCCCATTGTACTTCCCAGAGACTTGTTTCACTTTCTCCTGACCCTTCCTCAATCTGATCTTCAGGGCCTTACTACTGAACTTCTCATAATACCAAGACTGTTTACCATCCAATATTTTTCCCAGACTAGTTCAGTTTCTCCACCTCTAACGCACTAATGTCCTTTTGCTGACTCACAGCAAGGAGAAAGCAGGGCCAGAAACCAAAGACAAGGAAAAGCAATAAGACCCTGCCTGAGAGAGAAAGTACCAGAGTCACTGCCCAGTGTGACAGATGGACTGCAACTGGCACCCGAGTTCTGTGGCCTGAAATGTTATCGAGCATTTGTTCTAAATCTTCAGTGTCAGAAAAGTCAAAACAGTTCTTTTCATGCTAAGTAGCTTCAAAGTGATTTTTTTTTTTATCTAGACTATGAAATCAGAAATATTTTTAACAATAGCATATATATATATATATATATATGTATATATATATTTTAAAAGGCATATTTTTTATTTAATAAAATTCTTCCATTTATTTAAAAAATAGTCATTGGATTATTGAATCGAACACAAGTGGAATTGTGAGATAGCTAAAGGGGGAAAAGAACAAGAAAAGGGCTTTGAAGTCAAACCAATTTGAATTCAAAGTTCAGTTCACTATTCTTTGTCCTTAGCTCAACATGCTGCCTACCCCAGCCTTTGTTTTATCTTACATTTACATTGTGATTTTTTTTTAATATTGATTTTTTATCCTGCAACTTTGTTGAATGTATTTATTAGCTCTACTAGTTTTTTGTGTGGATACTTTGGGTTTGTTGTTGTTGTTGTAGAAAATCATGTCACCTGCATATAGAAATAGTTGTACTTCAAATTATGAGTTTTAACAAAGCATTCTCTGTACAATGAATATATACACCAGATAATAATCAAAATGGATATTTTTTTATTAATAGAATATTTTAAACTTTGATAGGTCTGAGCTTAAATGAAGATGGTTACAGAGAAACCTCCTCAGTTATCTGCACAGATAATTATGGAAAACTATTAGGACTGACTTTTAAGTTCTTGGAGAAAAAACACTCAATTAAAATAACACAATTAGAAACAAACATTCTCCATTTAGATTAGCGAACTCATCTTTTTCAAGCTATGTGAGATAGAATATCTTCTCCAAATATGGTTTTAAACTTTAATTTAAAAAGAATGTATATATTCTTGCATAAAAAAGATCTATTTTTCAATCCATATAGACAAGAAACTGAAATATCAATTCTGTCTCAAAACAAAGGACAAAATAACAACAGAAAGGAAGACTAAACAGTCTTCTTTCCTCCCTTCCTTTTCTTCTTTCTTTCCTTCCCTCCTTCCCTCCCTCCTTCCCTTCTTCCTTCCTTCCTTCCTTCCTTCCTTCCTTCCTTCCTTCCTTCCTTCCTTCCTTCCTTCCTTCCTTCCTTCTTTCCTTTTTCTTTCTTTCTTTCTTTCTTGCTTGCTTGCTTGCTTGCTTTCATCTGTCTGTCTTTTTTGTTGCTTTTATTAGCATCAGTGGCTATTAGTTTCGTCCCAGGAAAAAACATGATTGGAAACACAATTCAAATATAAACAAGGAAACATTATTTTAATATATTTGCTATGAGGGAGAAGGAAACCAATCTTTCGGTCTCTTACATTTTTACTGTGCATCTTCAATGTCAAAAAGAAAAAGAAAAAAAAAAATCATTGTTTTACAACTTTGGACAGCAGCCTGTGCTATTTTATAAAATTTTAAACAATTATGTCACAGGTAGTACAGTACAGCACATCTGCAAGATTCTTTCGTTTGAAGTAATACAATTTTGTATTCTTTAATTCCTTTGCCAAGTTATTGATACGCTACAAAGTCTTCCTCAATGGACAGAAAATATTCACCCCTGGAGAAATTGTGGTTTGGGATTATAGTTTGCAGGGTGGTAGCTCCCAAGAGGAAAATTGCTTCGGAACTGATAAGAAAGGACTGACAACCTCTAATTCTATCAAGAGTTTTCACTTGTACTATGAACATTCCATTTTTGTTAATAGAAAGAGAACCAGCATGACATGTAGACAGCAAAACATTTTACTGGCACCTAACACAGTCCACTCAGTCATCCCAGATTCAGTGTATACATTTGATTTAATTATTTTGAAGAGATGACAGAAATTAACTGAACCAGCACAGTCAGCCAAATGCAAACAATATACACAACTCAAATTGTGTTATCAATGGGGAGATAATACGCCTTAGGTGTAGAGCTAAGATTTCTATCTTTGTGCCTTTCTCAATTATCCTAATGTACACTAAGCAATATCAGTCTTATTTAAAAATACCTGTCCTTGCTGGATATCTTGGCTCATTTCTGGTGTGGCCTTTTTGAAACAGTACTTCAATTGTACTCACAGAGATAAACCAATAAAAAAAATGCCAATAAGTAGCATGCTCATTATTTTAGATAATTCCTTAATGTTCCTAGACATCCATTTTTTCTGTATCAATGTATAGTGTCCTCCACCTCTAAACACAGTATTACTTATCCAAATGCAGATAGGATCAACACTCTCTTGTTTTCCTTGGGATACAGGTTGTTCTGTGAATTGTTGATAAATCTATTACACTAAGAGCCAATCAATTGTGCTTCACACAGGAAGCAAGGAGAAGTAACTCTGGATGAGTCAGCAAACTTGAAATTTCCAGTCAGTTGTGCTACCATGGCAAATAATTAATTCTTGTTTATAAAGGTTTCCTAGTGAACTTTCTGTACTTAAACATTTCTCATTTGTAAAATAAAAGGATTGTTGGGAAAGTTCTTCATAGCTCTAGAATTCTATGATTTCTTTTTTTTTTAAGATTTGTAAATAAGCAAAATTAGCATAAACCCATTAGGAATGACATTCTTCATGTTATTCATTAGAAATCCACAAATTACTCAAAGCAATGATGAATGCATTTGATGAAAGCAATGATGAAAGCAAATTGAACTGCATTTCTAAATTATGGAGAGTTTTTCTTTTTGTTTTCATTGTTCTTATTGTTTGTTTGTTTGTTTGTTTTTGGTAATTATGAATGCAAATAAGTGTACAGGCCAAAAATATATGGTCTGGTCTAAAATTTCACATTAAACATTTTTTAGCAATATACCTAAAAAAATATTCTACTTGGAATGTTTATCTTTTCTTAATAGTTAAAGGAACCAAAATTAATACATGAATATCCATCAATATTATTTCATCCTTTCATAGTTTATGTATGTTGATTTTTTTCCTGATTCACTAATATCCTGTGTTAATACAAGATTTTTTTTCTTTTGCTGTGAGATTAATTTCAATAGCCAACCAAAATTGACGTTTCTGTTTTTAGCTTTTTCTATCATTTAGAATTATTGATAGATAATGTGGTTTTAGTTGTCTAGTAGTGCTTGCATTATTTTGGGGGTAGGTGAAGGTGGTTGGTTATGCAAAACTTGTTTATTATTTCTCAGTTGTCTTCCTGGCTCCTGCTTGTAGTAAACATACTTTTGCTTCATTTTAAAGGAGTTGCAGAAGGTCACTTATTAGGTTGTCACTTATCTGTAAAAATCCTAATTACTTCATTTTTTACAAAGTAAGCAAACTACCATTGCACCTGCATGCTGAAAAAGAGGCAAACCAGACAGATGTGGAAGTAGGAGAAAAAAAACAAATTTCCAGTTAAAGAAAAGAGATAAATCCATCTCCCTGTTAAAAGGGTTAAAAGGAAGAGCATTTCCACCAGCTATACTAAGGTTAAAAAAGCACAGAGTTTATGATGTTTTCCCTTTTAAGGTAAAGTGAGAGAACAAATTATTTATGACTGCTACAGGGGTATTATTTTTATTTTAGCGGAATCTTAGTGCCCCCTACTGATACTCAAGAAATGTTATATTAACAATATATCCTGGTTTTCCTTTCAGAGAATTATTTTTTCAATTATGGTAATTTTGGGAACCCTCCAAAACATTATTTTACTCACCTGAATTTTGCAAGCGTGTTGTAAAGAAAGTGAGTTCAACCTGTACTTCCAGACAAATTTCTGGAACACAACTGAAGTTAAAAATTACTATTTCAAAATCAACGGATCTGCATATTTTCTTATTAACTTGTTTCTGAACAATAAGATAAACTAGTGATATATTTTATTTTGTTTTCTGCTTTTGTAAGTTTAAAATATATATTTCAAAGTTATTATAGGCTTCTGGTAGACTATACACCTATAAAGTTTTTAACGGAAAACAGCCATCCATTAGTGCCTCCTTCCCTACCTATATTGGCAGAGGCAACCGAGTTCACGTTTTCTAGTTACATCCATGGAAATCTACCTCTATGTTTCTACATGATATGCCTATGCATTCATTTCCATTTATTTCTCTTTCCTCTGTCTTATTTCTTTCTTTTTTTTTTTCAAATTAGTTATTTTCTATTGACTTTCTATAATAAAAGATAAAAATTAGGCTCACTACCACACAAAATCATGTACACATACACAACATCACATCCCTTATCACAGATCATACCATGTAAAAAAAATATCACTTAGAGCTAATTCTTTATTATACAATAATTGCAAATATATTCTTATATGCATTTGCTTGTCCTGTGAACAGAAATAACCCTAATCCTTTTATTCTATATCTTTTCATTAGATATTGGGACATTTTGTGTTATTTACACATATCTATGCACACATATGTTTGCCTATAAATAGCCGGTATATATTTTTAAAATAAAAATAAAAGAGTGGGTAAAAGTATGTAGTGAAATTGCAGAGAGAAGAAACCATTTCTTTTCAGCAAGCCCTAGGCTGGATTCCAGAACCCTGTGTAGGAGTCAGAAGTCTGCCACTTCCCAGCTATGATGGAAGTCAGGTTACATCATTTTACTCCTAAAGGCATCTGATACTTCATCTGAAGACATTATACAAATGAAGTCATTAGTGTACGCTTTCTAAAGTCTGTGATCCAATTCTGATATAAAAATATGATATCATATAAGATTATAGTGTATTTGATTATATGATACGCTTGTAACATTTAAAATTGTTTGTAAGGAAACTCATAGATACTAATATTGCTTCTTAGTGTTTAATCCTGCAATAATGACAATATGGTATTTTCCTGTGAATTGGAATCTTTCTATAAAGTGGATGCTTTAGTTTACATCATAAAAGTCTAGAAAGAAGAGTGCTACCAAACTTTAACATGCATTCACTTCTTTACCTGGAGAAATTGTTAAAATACTGATTCTAATTCAGTGGATGAGAGGACAGGCCTGAATTAACTCTTTTCTAATGACTTTCATGAAATCACTAGAATAGCACTTAGCTGGACACAAGTAGATAACAAATCTGCAGTACTGTTTCTAACGAACAGGCCACCACATTCTCTGACACAGCTTGAGTTACCCATAAGGATTCTGAGTCAAGATATTGAGAAATCATCAATGTAGAATTTAACTGACATGTGAAAATATTATCTTTAAACACAGACCATTCTATTTATAGGTTCTTAATAAGACATCAAGCCATCAAACAGGGAAAAGTAATAATTTAGGTGCTGTATTTAAACATCATATCATATCTACTTATTAGCAAATTATTACCTTATTGAGAACTTTATTTTTTATCCAAACAATGGATTTACCTCACAAAGCTGTGAATTCGTAGTTAGCAAAATTGGTCTAAATTATTTGCAAAGCATTTTTAACTAGTTATTACTTCTCATTAAAAATGTAATATTTTAATTCCTACTAAATCCTACCACAAAAAAAAATTATATATTTAGAGAAATACACTTAACATTAACATGTGATCACAGAAATCTCACTATAAAGCTTGCTATATCTAGGAAGAATACTTAAGAGACATATTTTTATATAAATGACTTCACCCCAAGGAAGTGATCTCAAAAACAAAAATAAACAAAGAAACCAAAAAGAGAATACTGGTAATTATTTAGAACACAGTTAATCCTGTTAAAATATAGTCTGCTTTGAACAATTTGTCCTGGCAGCACTCCATTAGAAAGCATTGAATTGAATCAGTAATACTTTCTGTAGTTTATCAGGAAAAACCATAAAATACAGTATTTTTTTTTTAATTCAACATACCTAGTTCTAAGACCACGTCCATGAATTATTGTCTCTGACCTCTGCAACCTCATTTCACTACACCAGAGGGGAACAAAGGCCTACACTATTTCCTCAAGAAATCAAGAAAATCAAAGTCAATTTCCTTTTGAACTCTCCTTCTAAGGTATCAAGGAGAAGTAATCATCTTCTTACAAATCCTCCTACCACTTTCTTTTTAATGCTCGCTAGAGACCTGAACAAATTCTTATTCGACACCTCTCCTCATACAGAATTTATTGGACAATCTGACCTTCAAAAGGTGGTCCTGATTAGACTGACCAAATATGTGTCCTTCCCAGGAAAAAGTGGTAGCAAACAGCCTCTGTTATTTCTTAAAGTTTCTTCGGGGGTAGGGAGATGAGGGTGAGGAGGATGAAATATATGGTAATGGAAGGAGAACTGACTCTGGGTGGTGAACACACAATGGGATTTATAGATGATGCAATACAGAATTGTACACCTGAAATCTATGTAATTTCACTAACAATTGTCAACCCAATAAATTAAAAAAAAAAAAAGAAAGAGAAAGCAGTGTCTTTCTTTATTTATTAAATCATTTAAGAAACACATACTGAGTGCCTACCATACGAGGTTAGACAATTAAGTTTGCAAACTTTCCACCATGCTCTTACATGTATATCAGACACTGGGCCAATCTGAAGATAAGGGAATGAAGAACTAAACCGTGGTTTCTGATCCATCCTGAACGTGTGGTCCCACAGTTAGGACTAAAGTCTGAGTTTCCAGATGTTTGTCCTTCAACTTCGTTGTCCCCCAATGCCAAAAAGTGTTTTGAATACATTGAATCTCAATATTTGTGAGAACGAGAATGAACTGTGGACACTTATAAAGGAAACCCCTTGCCCCAGCAAAAATTCTGCTGGACCAGTTTTTCACCTGGGGTTAGGTTCTGGCTTCTGTTTGTTTTAAATGTCTGTCGAGAAGATTCTTCATGTGGAAGATTTAAATGTCCTCAGATGGTGTTTTCTTCACATATTGTTTGGGTATGCATTTAGATATTTAAAAAATGGCTTGGGGAGATGAAATTAAGAATATGGTTTAGAAAATGACTTAACCTAAATTGTCAGTAGTCTTAAGACAAAATATTGATGTGTATTTCCAGGTGTGAAATTTACTGCTGAGAATACCTTTGTCACTAAAAATATCTAGTTAATTTTGTCATAGTCTTCATTTTTGTTTTTTATATATATCCACTGTGTTAATGGAATACAATTATGGAAACAGTTCCGATTTATGTTTCAAATCTAAAATTCTATGTTTAACCAAAGGCAGGAAATGCATATCCAAAGCTAAAAGTCTAGTCATATTTAAGATCTGAAGGTTTTCTTGTTATAAAGATGTGTCCTTTTCTTAATGTACAGAAATAGGAGAACAGACAACTGTAGCATGCTGCGAATTTCATACTGCTTTCTGGAAAATGAGACTTGCAAACAACATGAAGACTATTACTACAACCAGCCCTGATTCTAATTGCCCTGATATTTTCTATGTTCCACTAAAAATATTCAAGGTCTTTCACCTCAAGATTTATGTAAAAGAAGTCTCTGATTAATGAGACAAAGAGAATCTAATTGCAGATTATAACTAGGTATCTCCTACATGTTGAGATTAATAAACAAAAATAGAGAAAGCATTGCCTGCCTATGTATGATGTAAAATACACCACAACAAAATACCCCTCTAAAGCTATGGGTAGTTTTAAAATATCAGGTTAAACACAATTTAATCGCAAAATCATCTTTCAATTTCTTCTACGTTTTCTAATCAGAGTTGGGTGGACCTTTTGCCTAATGTTAATCATTATCCACATAACATAGAATATTTTATTATTACTGAGTATTTTTATTGAAGTTGAATTATTAAAATAATCATAAATTATCAGATAGGCTCCCTATAATAAAAACACTATGTAATAGATATGTAACTTTTCTTGTTGCCAGAATTATTTGTTCAGGAATTGTGTCTAGTTTTATTATTTTTTTCTAAATATACTGATGCACTATATCTTTCTTATTTAATATATCAAAAGCATTTGAACCATATTGTCCATCCCAATAAAAAATATCAAGTGCTCACTTACTATAGATAGTGGCTAATGACTAGAATGGCTCAAATTTCAATCCTGATTCTTCTTCAGACATGACTTTTGGGTATATTACTTCTCATAATCCTTCTCATTCTACTATGAAAATGGAGATAAATCTCACAGAGACTTTTTAAGGGTTAACATCAATAAAGTATTGATTATTGGTATCTATGGTTATATTTTTATTATAAACAGGGGCCTAGTTGGCACAAATTAATTGTTATTCAGAAATAAACACAAGGTTAGATAAAACTAATTTGGGATAATTCCAAAGAACCTGTAGACAGAATCAGTCTTGGGACGTTTACCCTGTTTAGCTAGAGAGGTCCACTCAGCTGAGTACACCAAAGTCAATAGCACAGACCATATATATATATATATATATATATATATATATATATATATATATAAATATAACAAATATTCCCAAAGCAAATACATTTCAAGTCCAAGTGCTATTGATGTATATATTATATATAGAGAGAGAGATAGATAGATAGATCATAAATATATTATATATAAATATACATATTTTATATATATGTATGTGTGTGTGTGTGTATGTATATTTTATTGTGTTTTTCCTCAATATTCCCAAAAGACTTTTATGACTTTCTCAGGCTGATAGAGCCGATTGATTTTGACCCTTGGATCTTTCTCTCCAAAATTCTTAACTTTTCCTTCCAAGAATTATCAGCTTTAAAATGTCTTTCAGGCTTTAGACTTTCCTTGAAGAGAAACTAAGGAATTTGCATGCAAGCCAATACAAGGGTTTAAAAAGATTGCATATGTTAAAGGCATATACTTCCTAATGGAACACTTTTAAAAAGGGATTTGAAAGTCTGAAGATTTGTAAAGTTGATGTGTTGCTGGCTGCCACTTTTGGGGCCACACTGTTAGAGCATTCTGTAAAGAAATATTCAAGCATGCCATCAGAACGTGTCCAGCATTACAGCAATACAGACTCTGTTTTTTTACTTGAGTGCTCACCTATCTTCACAAAGTCCTAATAGAAACCTATTCTATTACAAATCTCAAACAAGACAAATACTTTTAAATTTTGAAGCATCTGAATATGAATTTCATTAAGCCTGGCAAAGGTACAATTGAGTAAGAATCTTGCTCAATGAAATTTAAAGAGAGTCAAATAGTGAGCCATGTTAGTGTTACTTAAAAGATCTTTCTTCATGTCACTGTGTCAATAGAATATTTATTCCATCCTGGGTGACGGGATAAACTGACCTGCAAAGCTACCAAATACTGTTACGTTGCTACAAAATAACTAGACGGGAGAAAACAGAATGTGGTCAGAAAATCTTATGAAGAACAATGAATTACACCTTGGGACTTTGCATGGTAGAGCTTATAACATGAAAAGTGTACATTGATTTTTCTCTCAGCTTAGGTAGAGAGATACTACATCAAACATTTCTAAAAGTAGAACATGCCATTGGTTTTATCATCTTAAACTAGGAATAAAACATAGTGCTTTAATAAGCTTGTTGTAAAAAGGCATAGGAGCTCTTGCATATGAACAGAGAAATTAAGGAACTGAAAAAAAAATCACAGCACTCCCCCAAATCATTAACTATAGTAATATATTAACTATAGTTAATGTGATATATAGTTGAGAGACAACTTATAAATATGGTTAAGTGTCCAATTTATTGAATAATTGATTTTTATCATAACTATAGTATCATGATATCCTAGTAATTGAGCAGTTTATCTTTTTTGTAACTATAATAGAATATTAATAGTTGAGGTGAGACTTGACAGGATTTTAAGATCTTGTCACTAAATTGATATTCTCAATAACAGAGACTTTTCTTACAAGATATTACTGTATGAAACTCCTACCTCAATCATCATTTTATTCAGCAGTTTGGAAATATGACAGTTCATACACGAATCAGCTCACTTCCATTTTATTTTCAGAGAAATAAATAAGAAACCAAACCAGATCACAAATGAATATCAAAATTACTTGAGTTGACATGTCTGTTTAGATATTTCTACTGCTCCTGGCATATTCTAGTCTCTTCCTGCTACCACAACTCAGGAAACTGTAGTCATTCTGTGAAAAATTTTATCTCCCCTTTTTCAAGCTAACTGGTTCCAGAAATGTCCTTGAATGATGCTGAATCATGAAAAGAGAATACAGAAGTTCTCAGTCATCCCTCATTTCTACTAACCTTGGGAACATATCCCGGGAATTGGTTATAAAGCTGTTATTAATGACAAAATATAATACCTTGATTAATATTGAAGTTTCTAACTCAGACAAATCTCTTAGACATTTAGGACAAGTATATGATTTTTATATTACTTATATTTTATAGTGAAAAATGAGGATAATAATGACACATATTTCATAGCAATTTTAAATTAAAATGCAGGTAAATATGAAACAGGAAAAATGCTGAATGTCATGTCTGATATACAGTTAATACTTAAACATTTGCTTCTACATATACTATTATAATTACTATTATAACTGCAAAGACTCAGAAGTCAGTGGTCAATATGACATAGCTGGAAAGTGGTGTTAAATATCTCCAGATCAACCTGGCAGGAAAATGATTGAGATAATATAAAGAATATCTGAGACAAGTAACACATTAAAAGGGAAAAGTGCAAAAAATCCCCATAGTATATGTAGCCAGAAAATCAATCAATCAATCAATGTTAAGTTTCAATCATAGATTTCTAAGCTGAGGCGACCTATGCAATAGCAAAGTATCGTTGGAATAGCAGACTTACAGAGTATCATTGCTTGGTCACTCTTACAGGTTTAGCATTGTTCCAAAAAGTAAAACAATGGAATTTGAACTAAAGAAAATCATTTATCTCTCTCTCTCTCTCTCTCTCTCTCTCTCTCTCTCTCTCTCTCTCTCATCTATCTATCTATCTATCTATCTATCTATCTATCTATCTATCTATCATCTATCTATGTATCTATCTATCTATGTATCTATCTATGTATCTATGTATGTATCTATCTATCTATCTATCTATCTATCTATCTATCTATCTATCTATCTATCTATCTATCTAATTTGTCTATCTGTTCATCCATCCATCCATCCATCCATCCATCCATCCATCCATCCATCCATCCACCCATCCATCAATCATCTCCCCACTACATTCCCTGCAGTGAATGTTCAAACCTTGGAAGTAGACAGGGTGGCTTTCTCAAGGTGGGCCTTCATGATGGGCAGAGGAGCCTGAATTCTGAGGGACCAAGGAACTTGCTTTGCCCAAGCCTAAAGCGAGTTCCCCTTGTCCCTCAACCCCCAGGACTTGTATCTACAAAATTATAAATATATAATGGGGAAAAGAGTGAATTCGGGGGCTAGCTCTTCATTTCCCCTCCTCCCACTTTCCCTGATCCACTATCTCTGGGGCTGATTTAAAAAAAAAAGAAGAAGAAAAATAAAAATATTAAACATATATATGTATACATAACATGCAAAGCTCAAGAACTTAAAGACAAAAAATCATAATGACTAAATGCAGCATTAATTGAGAATTAACAAAGTAAATAAATTAGAAAAAAAACCAAATACCTTTAAATTAAACACACAAACACACACCTGGAAATATCAAAATCTTAGAAAGCTATTTCAGATAACACTGGAGAAGATAAAATTTTTAAAATGTTATCAACCTGACGAACATATAAGACTAGAAAATTATAGACCAATATTACTGATGAAGCTAGAAAAATCCTTAGCAATGCATTAGCAATTTGAACTCATCACTATATCAGAAAAAAGCATACTACCTTAATTATCAAGTGGGGTTTATGTCAGAAATAAACGTTTGGTTCTATCTTTGAAAATAAAACAGTGTAACTTATTTCAGTATATTTGTAGACTAAATGGAAATACCACATGATCATTTCAATAACCTCAGAAAAAACATTAGAAATTAAATACTCTTTAATAATTGTAATAATAACAATCTTAACAAACTATAGTGATACTTTACAAATAAATGTGTTTTATACATGAAATAAAGCATTGATTTCACATTTAATAATTAAACAATGAATATTGCTATATTAGCATATTAAAATAAAAAAATGATATAATCATTTTAATGGACATAAAAGTTACTGAATAAAATCAATAAACACTATTATCTGAAAATTAAGATGGAATTCCTTCAATTTGATAAGTGGAATTTATAAGAAACAGTGTTAATACTATATTCAATTGTGAAATAGTGAAAATGCTGCACTGCTCTCCACCCAAGATAAGGAAAATGTCAAAGATATCTGTTGTCATTAAGTTTATTAAACACTGCTCTGGAGGTCCCAACCTCCAGTGAAAATAAAAAAAAATAAATGGGAAGGGTATACCATATACATAGATTTTAATAAAAAATGTTTAGTGTCCTAAAATTCATATATAGATAAAATTCAACCTTAATTAATATTCCAACATGCTTTCTTCACTACTGTAGGACGGAAATCCTTATTTTTTGCTGGCTGTGAACCAGGAACATCCTAGAGGCTGCCTTTTATCTCACCATGTAGCCCCCTCAATCTTTAAGCTAGTATGAAGTGTTAAATCTTTATCATACTTTGAACCTCTCTTCAAAGAAGACTTACCTTTCTGCTATCCATAGGAGAAAACTCTGCTTTTGAAGTGTTCCAAGGTCAACTGACTTGCAAATTTAATTACAGGTGCAAAATCCTGTACCTAAGGATTCAAAGCTGTACCTAAATGAGTGTTTGATTGAATACCCAAGGAATGAGAATCTTTAGAATTCTACCAACCATATGATATTTGTGAATAGTACTCTCCAGGGCAGGTATGGATGAGTCATTGAAAGAACTCTATTCTTGAGTGCAAAAAGATTCCTTCTGATCAGCCTGATGAAATATTTCAAGTACCAAAGTAGCAAAATAGATCAAGCAAGAGTTTCAACAAAGTTTCAACAGAGTTTCAACAAAGAAGTGTATATAATAAGTCTGTCAATATCAATATATCTCATATTTTTAAAAAATGCTGGAAAACTCTGAAATTTTGTATCACATATTCCAGCAAATTATAATAACAATTCCTTATATTTGTGTAGAACTTCACACTCTTTACACTTTATTTAGAATCACACGTTACCATTTCAACTTTTCCTAAGCTTTGCAAATTCATACTTTATTAAAAATTAAACCTTTCTTAACCTTGAATATAAAGCAAGAATAAGAAACACCTCACAACCAAGCAAAGGAATAAACCACTTTTGAGCACAATTTGTTAGGTATCATTAGCCAGACATTGAAGGCAAGAATGATAATAATTTCCTTCATACTAGATAGTGCTCCAATAAAACAAGACTTCTAATTGCACATCCTGTTTCAAGCTGATCTATTTTGTATATAACGAAAACATAAGATGATTCAACCTATATATAATCTAGAACCAAATATAAATGTGGGTGTCTCAGTAGAGCAAGTTAACGGGTACTAAAAGGCTCTTTTAGTTCATGAACTTTCCCCCATGTAAGCACATGGTGGAAAAATTGTAAAACATAGTTTAAAATTTTGTTTTAAAACTAAAGTTTTCAGCTCTATATTGTTTCAACATCACTGCATTGTTTGATAGCCATAGACGTAATATCATTTCAACTATATTTTATTTAATAATAATTTAAAACAATAACAAATAAAGGGATGATGAAGTCCAGGCTGAGATCATAGTATAATTGCAATACTATGAGCAGTTGTTGAGTGACAGTGGAGTTCTCTAAGAAAGCATTTTGGAGCTTTCAAAAAAATGAGTCATTAGTATAAAAATCTTGGAGATCTTGGTATCTGGCCCCCTGGTGTCTAGCTGAACTAGCTAAAGAAATACAAGGCTGGTAAACAGAGGAAGCAAACACAAATGAAATAAAAATAACTATAGAGAAAATAATGCCTCATTTTCAATGCCAACAAAGACAAAATTATGAAATGAATAGGAGACATTTTAACCAAGTAATACAAAAATTAAACTAGGGCTTATCTTCTCTTCACATGGTTTTTTTTTTTTTGTTTGTTTTATTTTGTTTTTGGTGAAATAAGGAGCAGTGGATATGAACAGCAAGGAAAGAAAGGACGCTGAGCTGAAAGGTTGCTCCCAGTGGAATTATACAAGAAAAGAAATTGTGGAAACACTGTTATTGTAAATGCTTAAAAATATTGTGCTATTTTGCTTTCACATTCCTCTTTCCTTATTTTCTACTGTTACCCATTTCCCCTCTCATAATAATACGTCTTTATCAGCTTTTCTTTTCATTATGTGTAACAAAAACTACTGAAGAATAGTGGGAATGACTACAGAAGAATAATATGAATTAAAAAAAAAAAAAAGGTCTACATTTTGACCAAGGGTGACATCATTCTCCATATTCCAGTTGGTATGATTTGGAAGGCAGAGGAAGGAATGGGAGGAATGAGACTAAATTGAAATCTAAAACGAAGAAGGGATATATCTTGTGTAGTTTCCGTTCAACAAGGAGTGAAAGTAGTTTTGCTTTTTTGTTTTTTTATTTTGTTTTGTTTTGTTTTCTAACAAAAGAGTAAGTACCATTGCATCAAACAAGCCATTTATATTTTTAAGCAAGCATCATGAATACCAGTGCAGAGAAGTTGCTTTTCCATATGTAATGTGACAGATTGAAAAACATTAAAACTCTAAAGGCATATACTTATGTTATAGAGACTTAACTGACTGGAGTTAATATTTTGAATTATCTTCTCCACTCTAAAACTAACACTGATTCAGATTTTTCTATACCCATAAATGAAATGCTTGTTCTCAGATGAGTCAACTTCTAATGCTTCATTACCTTTAACAGGTTACAAGCTAAATCCTACTCTCTTTCAAATTGCAATTTTAAGAAGCAGTACAACTCAACGGTGATACTTAGTGAAGTTAGGGATAACTGAGCTTGTGCTTTCATCTCACGCTAATTTACTAATTTAGACATATCTGTGCCATGGGTTCCCTATCTATTCAAAGAGGGAGCTGGATATGTGAACTAAATGATATTGTTCAAAATATTGTTCCTAAATTATTGTATCGAATAAAGCTGCAAATAAATGAGTAAAGTAATTTTATGGTATGGTTTCTTAAGCATAACTAAGTGAGGGAGACTTTTCTAATGGATGGTAGCGAAAGACCTCAGTAAATAGGAGACAATTGTAATGTCCCTAAATTGTATGCATCAGTCAACTTGATACCTGGAAAGGCTTTTCCTGGTAGATGGAACATAATGGACAGAAGCCTAGCACATACCATTGTTTTATTGGTAAGAAGAGAGGGAAGGTGATCATCATCAGAGGAAAGTAAGTAATGGAAAGTGGTGGGAGATGGCATGTGGGAGAAATGGTAGAAACCAGGCATGGCCAGATTACTTAGGACCTTATAGACTGTGTGGATGCCTCGTTCTGGTTTCTACAAATCCATTTTCTTTCTATGCATCCAAAATGCTGAGCTGTGTGAATTGACACAGTGGATTGATTTATATACTGTGTTCTCCAGTTCTGTTTGGCTACTCGATGACTCTAGAAGGCAATCCAGAAGACAAGAGAAAACAGAGGTGCTGGCATTCAAGAGAAACTTTGACATATCTGTGCCAAAGCTACTTCCCTACTGAATCACCCTTGGGCAGGTGCCTCCCTCTACAGAAAGTTCCGACTCCTATGGAATAGCCCTCACCATACAGCTACTCTTTCTAGATTCCTTGACTGACCCTAATTCTTCAACTCCAGGCTTGGTGAAATCTCTCTGCTGTTTTCAGTTCTGAAGCACTCTACTGTTCTCTGCTGGTAAACCTAAACTCTGACTACACCTACAACAATAATCCCATTATTAAATTATCTTTTATATGCCAAGTTTGAATGAGCTCTGTCTCCTTATACGGTACAAACAAAATAGTAAAGACTTTTCATTATAAAATGCACATTATAGGCAAAATGCTTCATATAATTATTCATAATCGCAAAACACAATGCCCTCGTATTTGCACTATGGGAAATGAAGCTATCAATATATCACCCTTCTCTTGCTCACTTGGCCAGTAACCAACATGGAAGTTGTAAATGTGGCTTTGGAACAGAACAGATTTGAATGCTTACAAAAAAATTTCTTGATTTTCTCCTTTAACATCTTGACTTGAAAAGGCAGAATGACATAGGAGTATCACTGATATTAAAAGACAAGTTGTAGATCCTCCTAAGGAATGTTTTGCTTACACACACACACACACACACACACACACACACACACACACACAAATGAAGATGATAATGAGAAAAAAATTGTAAAATTAATTTTGCTTTCAAAAGTATCTCCTATAAAAATTGTATAGACAGAAATAAAGGTACTGATTGTGCGGAATACTAGAAGGCATTTGTAAAATAGACTGCTAGAATGCTTATATTTATTACATCTAAAGTGTTGCTGCAAAGCATTGTTAAATCATCATTTCTTCTCCTAAAGAAAGTAATTATTGAATTTTCTAAGACAAAGCATCAGATCTAAGTATGTGCTGTTCTTTTGAGAACTACTCAAAGTTTCTCTTGAGACAGCTCAGACCTGCTAAGTTTCTTTAGCAAAAGATAAAAAGAATAAGACCTTCAATCCAAGATTAGGTTTTGTACAAACACTTATGAAATGCTTAAGCTGTTATCTGAAGTGCTAGCAATTCCTCCTCATAAAATCGCATCTAAGATAATACATTGTGTTTACACAAGAAACAGAACCAGAGTTTTTAATAAGAATCTGGTACTTTTGACATTACCGACACCCAGTAATTGGATTTCTGAATAATTAAGATCAAAATCTGATTCTTTCACAGCCATTTTGTATTTATTTATCTATTTTAAACATTCTGTGGATGATTAGGGATACACGGTGTGAAAAACGAATAGGCTTAAAATTTTTCTTTTCAAATTAGTTTGTGTGCAGAGGACATATAAGGACAGGAAATTTATTGTTTACCAAATTAGAGCATTTAGATGTAACTTTAATTAAAAACATAAGTCATATCTACATACCACACAGGAGAGAGTTGACAAGTATATATAAAAATAATTAACCATGCAGTATTTACACCAATTCCAAATGTCCAAGACCTGTCATTGCCTCTACTTGTATTAATTTTAATACCATCACTTGCTTCAAAATAAATGGTTCATGTGTCCATGAATTCAATGAAACCATAAGCGATACCAAAGAAGCATATGTTAGATGCTGAGTTTTTGACAGGTGAGAACTTTGTTCTTGAAAGTTACCAGTAATGCTGGTTTACGTAGCGTTGGGGAAGGTTTAACTGACCTTGTTCCTTTAGAGCAGGGGTGTCCAAACTTTTTTCAACGTTTTTTACCAAGGGCCATATGCGGTAAAATACACAAACAGCCGGGCCACTCACTCGAGGTGAAGTATGTATTATCTCACCTGGTTTATTTCAGTAAACTAAATATATTTTTGTAATTTGCTGCGGGCCAATTAAAAATGGATTGCGGGCCGCAGTTGGCCCATGGGCCGCAGTTTGGGCACCCCTGCTTTAGAGAAGGATAGGTCCAGATATTTCAATAAATCACATTGTTTACATTAAACTATACTGAATGCTAAATAAAGTCATAGCGAATAAATCAACAAAAACAACAGCAAAATACTTCCATCATATTTGAAATAAATTATGAATATACTGGAATTTCCTTGTCTATAAATCATCTCTCTTTGGGCAAAGAAGGTATCCAATCTTCATTCTCATACTTAACATTTATTTATTCTTATTCTTATTCACTATGTATTGATTTTTAACATTTATTCTTTCTTATTAATTCATTGGGCCATTCAACAAATATAGTCATATGGTGCCTACTAAATGCCAGGAGGATGAGGAAACACAAATTAATAACACAAGAGACATGATTTCTGCTATGAAGAGAGTTAACATTCCTCAATTATAAAGTAATAAAATTATAATAAGAAAAAATAAAAATCAATTTTTACTGATCATAAAAAGAGAAGGAGGAGAAGAAGAGGAAGAAGGAGGGTAAAGGGGTCAAATATATGGTGATGAAAGGAGAACTGACTCTGGGTGGTGAACACACAGTGTGATATATAGATGATGTATTACAGATTTGTACACTTGAAACCTGTATAATTTTACTAATCAATGTCACTCCAATAAATATAATGATTTTTTTTTAAAAAAAGAAGGAGAAGAAGAAGAAAGGGGGTGAAAAATAGGAGGAGAACGAAGAGGAGAACACAAAAGAAGAGTGTTATTGCCACTGATTTTAACAAACGCTTCTGGGCCACTGTAAGTCAGAGAGTGAATTCCCAGTAAGTTACTTGAAAAGTCAATTCCAAAAACAGAGTAGGGTTAGTATGCTGAGTAGAATGAATGAGGTCCCTACTGTTCTGGGTAGGTTAACCCCAATTATAGCAGGACACTGGGTGGCACAGCCCCTTGCTAAATCTCCCTTGAGGCCTGGTTTCACTCCTGAACAAGAACCCCACAAAATAGAATATCAGGTCTAATCTTTGATCACTGCTTCTTTTATTCTCATAGGGTTTCCATTCAGATTAATATTTATTATGTGGATATTTTTATAATAATAAAAATTGAGTCTAGCAAAAAAAATTGATTTTGTATATATTTATATCTAATGCTAGTTACAAAAATGTAGATCCTTTTACAAAGTTCTATGTAAATTATAGTAAAATAATTAACTTGTAAGCTCTCTATTCTGTAAGTACAAATCAAAAGAATTGAAAGGCTAACAAATTTAAAGACATAATTTTGAAAAGAAAAGAATGTTCCAACCCAAAACACAACACCAAATCTGTTGAGGATGTGGAGCCACAGGAATTCACATTCATTGCCAGTGGGAATGTGAAACAGTATGGTCACTTTGGAAGACAGGTGGGCACTTTTGTATAAAACTAAACATATTCTTACCATATGACCTCACTTCTTGATATTTACACAAATGAATTAAAATTTATGTCCATGCAAAACCTTGCAAATGGATATTTATGGCAGATTTATTCACAATTGCCAAAATTTGGGAGCAACCAAGATATTCTTCAGTGGGTGAAGGGATAAGTCAAGGGTGGTACAGCCAGACAATGGAATATTATGCAACACTAAGTAGAAGTGAGCTAACAAGACATGGAAGAACATCAATTGTCTATTACTAAGTGAAAGAAGCTACTCTGAAAAAGGCTATATATATAAAAAGGCTATATTCTTTTTATTCTTTAAAGGCTATATATATTCTAACTATATGACATTCTGGAAGAGGTATGACTATGGAGCTAGTAAAAAAGATCAGTGATTGCAAGTGGTGGGGTGAGGGAGGGATGAATAAGGAGAGCACAGAGGATTTTTATGGCAGTTCACATACTCTGTATGATACTATAATGGTGTATACACATCATCATTCGTTTGTTCAAACCCATAAAGCATACAACATCAAGAGTGAACCGCAACGTAAACCGTGGACTTTGCGTGACTATGATGTGTTAGCGTACATTCACTTGTAACATGCACCACTCTGGTCTGAAAATAGGCAGGCTTATGCACATGTGGGAACAGGGGGTATTATGGGAAACCTGTACGTTCACATCAGTTTTGCTATGAAGTCAAAACAGCTCTAAAAATAAACTTTATCAGTTAAAAAAAGTGAATAATGCTCCAAAGTTTATCAAAACACTTCCATTGTCTTGTATATCACTTCAGAGCAAAAGAAAGATTATCAGAGTTACTAAAATAATAATTCTTTGTAATATAAAGGGACTTTTTGTAGCAAGTGATATAAATTTAAACAGGAAATAATACAGAAAGCTATAAAAAATAAAGCAAAGGAACCAAAAATTCCTTCCAGTAGAAATATTGTGCTATTCGTAGCAATGTTCAGTTCATAAAAATTAGGGCTTTGAGAAATCCACTGCTAGATTGTTTGTGCGAATAACTGCTCTGTTTTGACAAATTGCATAAGTCACTTGAAAAGCGCATTCTGCTGACACCAATTGCATTTTTTTTTCTCTGTCATTTTGAGTTGCTGACAGGGAAAAACGTGGCTACTAACAAATTTATGATGTAGGAGTTTTGAGATGAGCATATTCTGATTTCTTTCTTTTTCATTTCAACGTTTGAGGTATTGTTTGCAAAAACAGCCATACTCACCACTCCTCCCTAAATGCACACTGCTCGTACGTGACATTGCAGTTCTTCTCAAATACAAGTGAATTTGCTTTCTCTACCCCTTGATTCGGAGCTGACCTTGTCACTTGATTTGGCCAATAAAATGCAGGGCAGTCATGACATGGCACTCTGAAACCAGGCCGCTAGAGGCTTTTCATGTTGCCTCTCTCTTGAAACTTTGTCCACTCACCTTGATAATAACATAGACTGGACAGCTGTAGGATGAGAGACGACAATGAGCAGAGCTGATCCATCCCAGGTAAGCCCATCCTTAACCAGCCAGCACCCAACTGACTCAACTCCTGAATATGTCAAGATCGACAAAGTATGATCTAGAGCTACAGAACATTCCAAATACCCAGACCCTTGAGAAAGAAGGAAATTACTGTCGCTTCAAAACTCTAAATTGCAGGTATTTGGTTACCCAGAAATAGCTAATGATCTTAAATGAACTGATGACTTTCATGGTATTAAATCGCTCATTTTCATTTAACAAATATGTATTAAAATTCACCAAGTGCCGAGCACTCTGCAAGATACTCTAGAGGAAATAAAATTTGTATGAGAATAATTCTTTGACCTCAATAAATATAACTCTTTGAGAAGGACAATACTGAGTAGCCTAGGTGATGCTTTAATATTTCTGCAGACTTCAATTTTCCTGATCCATGACAATTACCTCATTGTGAAGCTGGGAATGCCACTAAGACTTTTTGACTTCCAATGATCTTCAGAAATAAGATCCAGAGGTTGCACATAAGAACAATCTCTTCATGGAAGGCAGATTTTAGAAAATATGTCTTTATATTAAAATTAAATCAAAATATTTTTATTAAATAATAGGTAAATATAACTAATATTTTTTTCTAAAGTTCTTGATCTTTAGTAAAAGTCGATTAAAACTACCTTGTGTAATTACAAAAAATAAAGTTATTTATAATTTAGTTTACTATTTACAAATTTAATCTCTACGTTACTGTTGTTTGAATGTTAAGTACAATGTCTTTTGTTTTTCTTTTTTGGTTATTATTTATCAAGAACTATAGTTCTCAGCATTAAGAGTATGATTCTGAGTGGATCAAGTTAAGACTGTTTTCCACAGGAAACTACTTTCATGTAATCAGACTTACTAGATAAATCCCCACACCTGCCTACACAGAGGTAAAGAGACCCCCATTACAAGACTGGGCCGTTCTACAATACCCTTGGTGGAATTGGAGACCTTCCAATTATCCTAAAGGGAAAAGACTGAGTTGTTCAAAAGCCCTAAGCTGACTCACAATAAAATGCCCCTGGTAGAAACTGCCTACAATAAGTTGCGTTCCTTTAATTAGTGAGGAGAGAACAAGGGGAATCAAACAATGTTAAGGAGAGACAAAGAGGTGCATATGCCATAGAGAATAGGCAACTGGGCCAGAGTAAGTCTTCCATTTAGTCCAGCTCTCTTTTCTTGCACAGCTGAGCAAACTACGTAAATTGTCTAGGCCTCAATGTGCTCAATTTTATTGGATTTTTACATGCAACAAAATCTAAAATATTCTTAATATTCACCATTAGAAAGAATATAGCACATATAAGCTTCCCTGAAGTAGATCTTTAAATCTGTGTCACATCCATCACTCTATGTTACAAAATGCTACACAGAACACCATAGAATTTAAGCTAATTAGACATAAATGTATTATAAGTAAATGTTTTGTCTGTCTTTTTTTTTTCAAAGTTGAAAATCATGTGCACATCCTATACACACACACACACACACACACACACACAAACAAAACAAAACAAAAAAACAACAATAAACAAACACACATATATACATGTATCTTACTATATAACCAATCGGGCACTGGTGCTTTTTCCAAGGGCATAAGGATAAGCAGCCAAGGGAGCTGTTTTGTTCTTATCATATATATATATATATATATATATATATATATATATATATATATATGTATATATATATATATATATATTTAAAATAATGCAACTGTCTCACTGACTTCTATATGCATTGAAACAGTCAAGATCACTCTCCTTTAAATCTTCATTATGTTACTGTAAATCACATCATCAATGTAATTAGTATAAAGATAGGAAGTTTTAAGAAAATGTTGGTTTTTGATATAATGGATGAAGGAGGACAAGTAGGAAACACGATCAGGAGAAAAAATATCACACAATTTTGAAGTAATCTTGGGAAACACTTGTATATTCTTAGAATTAAAAAAAATGTTTCTTTGTTCATTTGTCTTGTTCATTTGTGGCTTTCAATTTTATATGCCACATATGAGTACAGTCAGTCATGTGGCTCTCGACTTTTTCTGTCTGACTTGGTTTTTGTTGTTGTTGTTGTTGTTTTTTAGTGTGGTTACTGGAGGGTAAGGGGGGAGAGGGGCGGTATAAGGAAAACGGGGTCAAATATAAAGCGATGGAAGGAGAACTGACTCTGGGTGGTGAACACACAATGCAATATATAGATGATGTATTACAGAATTGTACACTTGAAACCTATATAATTTTACTAACTAGTGTCAGCCCAATAAGTTTAATAAAAAATTTTAAAAAGTATTTCTTACTTATAGTTGATAACGTGGCTATTTAAATACATACAGAAATATTTTTCCATACAGTCCTTCAGAGTACCTTTCCTCTGATGTCTTTGTCCTTAGAGTTGTATTAAACTGCACAGTAATTTATTGTGGAAATAGTGTTAATTAAGTGAAGGCTAGATAAGTGAGCAGAAACCTGGTTGTTCAGAAATTAACTTTTATCATCTACTTGAGTGTTATTTGTAATCCCTAACAAATGAGTTATCATGAGATTTTGAGAAATTTACTGAGTAGATTTTGGTCTATGTAAAAGCAGGAATTTCCAGTCGAATCACTCTATATTTAAGAGGTAAAAGTCTCCAAACTTTGGAAATGAGCCCTGGATTATATCCTTGAAAGCTGAGAAAGTCAGCAGTACAGTAGGTGTCTTGGAATGAACTACCCTTCTATAGTTTCCAACTATTACAGTCACTCATAAGGCTCCATAATAACCAGCGACTCTAAAGCAGTATGAAATCATTATGAACATAGTCACCTATACACAACTATTTTCTTAAATGACTTCTGTGCAGCATGTCATTTCTCCAGATGAAGGCATCAAAAGTACTATATGCTGTACATGGGAAGAGAACGTTTCATAAACATTATCTATATTCTGGTATTTTTGAAGTCTTAACAAGAGCCTCTGCAGTGCAGGGGTGTAGAAAATGGACAGATTGTGTACCTTTTAGTGTTTTCTCACAATGCTTGCTATGTTCGTAAGAATATAAGTTTTTGGATGGAAAATGTGAGCTGAGCTTCATCTTGCTGTGCAAATCTGTACATTAAGCAAGCCTCGCAGAAAAGCCTGAGAGGTAAACAGAAAACCTGCAGGAGGTTTTCTATCAAGTGTAAGGAGAAATAAGATTTAAATGATGATTAGACTTAAAAGAATGAGTCAGAAGTCAAGAAATACAGGAAAATGGCCTGAATATGCCCATGTATATATACCCATGAACTATATAGACTATGAAAAGTTAAAGAATGCATTTTAAAAAATTAAATTGAAAATGCTGTATCAAAGTGTACTGTCAGTGTAGGATAAACTGTGACAACAAAAAGACCCATAAAGGCTTTATATTTTGTTCTCCTTTAATTGTCCAGGCAGGAGTTTCTAACTAGTCGGCAGCTCTCGTTCACACAAGGGCCCAAAGCTCCCAGCTATTCTTTTCTGGTACCTAGTGCTGTTTAGGTCCTTGTCATTGTCCACATCATAAAGGCTGCTCTGTCATGCTTAGAGAAGACAACATAGAGGAGGCACTACCCACTCAGTTACGGGCTCAAAGTATATAGGAGTAGACAGTATATGAAACCTGCCTACAAATGTCTGTGTGCACAGGTGCTTTTCACACCTCTGCAAATAGCCCTGCGGTCAGGCTTTCTGGTTGGTGCAGGCATTCACACTTCCTACTTGCACCCCATTAGGAAAAATGCAGTCAGATGACTATAAGAACTGCAAGGGAGGAAGGAAAATGTAACCTTGTCATGTGTCCAGGAAGTGGATTTTGGTGGACAGTCACCTCTGCCAGATGCACCAATAAATTAGTATTGATGATATCATGACAAATTAAGTAAGTTTCTAAAAAAAGATTAGTTTATCCAAAAAAAAAAAGAAAAAAAGGTAAAGAATCAACATCCCTAAGAAAAAATTAAAAACGATGACTGCCACTCATTTGACTACATATCACCTGGGCATTTCAATAGACCAGAGAAGCAGCAGTAACTGTCAGAGTCCCAACTTTATAAACTTGGAGGATATTATGAATACAGCATCAATGGGAACTATGAGAGATTAAGGACTTAATAGAGAAACGAAGGGAGATAAATTATGTCTTCAAGTCTCTTTACTTAGATGTGTGTTTGAGTGAGTGACCTCTCTGAACCTTAGATTTCTCTTCTATAAAATGGAATCAAACAAACCCGATGTTAAGTATAGTGAATGTTCACTTAACACTGTCAATAGTTTCTGGAAATAGTGACATTATGCGAAACAATATAACACAACCAGTTTTGCTATAGGCCAATTCATATAAAGAACAGTTAAGTTACCACTTGGATGGTAACTTATCTGTTTTTATGTGGGGTGGCCAGTTAGCTCAGTTGGTTAGAGTGTGATGCTCATCACACCGAGGTTGCCCGTTCGATCCCCGCAAGGGCCACTATGAGCTGCACCCTCCACAACTAGATTGAAACAACTACTTGACTTGGAGCTGATGGGTCCTGGAAAAACACACTTAAAAAAACAAACAAACAAAATACGCACAAGACAGTTAAGTTCCTAGGGCCTATTTCTGGTCACAAAAATATCATCAAGCTTCTAAATAAAGACCCTAAATACTTCTAATATTAAATATTGAAATAAATGTGAGCTATACATACATTTATGAAAGATGAATTAAAACAAGTAAGATCATGATTTTCCAACTATCTTATTCTAGTTTAGGGTTGCAGGTGGTTGGAGCCTCTCCCAGCACTACAGGTCTGGACACAATGCCCTTTCCTCCCATTGTGCACTCACACTCACACATACACTCACTCAGACTGGGACACTTTAGACGTGCCAGTCAACCTAATGTGAACATCTTTAGGATGTGGGAGGAAACCAGAGTCCCCAGGGAAAACCATGCAGACATGGGGAGAACATGCAACTTCACACAGCCAGAGACAGCGGCACCGTCCGTGAATCAATTTTATTTTTTTTCATCAACATTGTAGTGAAAGATGTTGAGTGAAATGATTTTAATCAAGGACCTGCTGTAGTTCGAAAATTGTTCACTTGTCAAAATTCAAACAAGATAAACCTGTAAAAGCACTCTATAATGTTCAAGAGCCACATGAACTCATACTCTAAGGCATTGCATGGAATACTGATATTTTTAAGGCTTGTCTCTAAAATTCTAAAACATGAGTTAAATTGCATATATTATTTATTGATTAAATGTTTAACATAATCCTTTCAACAAATATTTGCTTCGTAATCAATGGCTCTATTTCTCATGTTTTTAAAACCACTGACGAAAAATGAAATATTATTTGAATTTTTTAAATGTATAGGTCCTTTGAAGAAAAAGAATATATTAAATTTCTACTCCTGATATAACAGTAACATTTTTAAACATTTTTGCCAGTACATATCTGTCAGTAAAAATGTAAGTTTGCAGTATGTGTGTGGATAATGTGCATATTCATATATATGACTATAAGTATATATAGATAACTATTCATGCATTGTATATTAAAATACATTCCAGATATTTAATAAGAAATAAATATTTTAAACAGATGTGATAATTTTTTAAAAATCGATCACATTTTATTTTATGAGGAAGAAAACTTTGTTCTCACTAACATATTGTTAATAGTTTTTGCTATTAGATAATAATAGATTACTATTAATATATATATATTATTTGCATTATTTTTAATTTATAAGTTATTTATAATACATATCAATATAATATTAATAATAGTAGAAAATATGTTATTGACTCCTTCCTAATAAATTCACTTAACACTTTAGGATACAGTTATTCAAAAGTCTCGTTCTAAATTAGTGTAGTTTCATGTAATTGTTAGCAGACGTGAAAATTGAAAACAGTACCTCATAAAGTTGCAATATTTACTACATACCCACTGACACACACACACACACACACACACACACACACACACACACACACAATCAGGAGACGGCATATTTTTAGGACAGTGGATATCAATTCATATTTCAATAAGATGGTACTATTAAGTTTTAACTAATTTATTGTTATGTCCTACTATGTCATCATTGCTTTTCTGCCATAATGGTGCTTCAAAAGATCTTCTGTTAGTAATTGGAAAAAGTTAGTTCTGCCATTTTCTTAGTGTTCACTTCTTGCATTTTAGTACTATCTTTCAACCACGATTTCTGTGGGGAAACATTTTTTTTTTCAGACATTCATTTTGGGAAAAATATTTCAGTTAAAGCTACTATCTTTACTTAAATAGGCTAACAGAAATTGTACTTATGCAGCAGTATTTTGAAAGCAAATGAAACCTCAAAGTAACTTTGTGGAACTCTGTAATATTAAGGATATCTCCAGCAGTCCTCAGACAGGTTGGTTGGATATCCTAACCAACACCTCACTATGGTATACAAGACCAGGTAAGCTCTATATTTTATATTCAGAAAAGTAACCCCTGCTTTAATTTTAAAACTAACATATATATATATATATATATATATATATATATATATATATATGTATAATTAAAAGCACCATGGTTTTCTTCCTAAACTACAATGGATAATCTATACGTACCTGAGTATGTCACTTCACATTAGGCTACCGATAATTTTAACTAACTCAGAAGAACCCTCAGATATTTTATCCTAGTATAAATAGGGATTACACATTGTGACAAAAAGCGAAAACTTTTATTAACTTTTTGGTACTGTATGAAATACAAAATCTTGAAATTCAATGTAAGTCTTTTTATATGCATCATAAAAGTACATGACTACTTAAACTCTGGATTTATTATGTTTGCTGAAAAATAGCTAACCTTGTGAGAGACACTTTTAACAGTTTCTGAAGGATTCTAAAAAAGAAATGAAAACTATTAAACAGGCAATTTTATTTTAAAGTGTGTGTTTGCCTAGGGAAAGAAAAGAAATGGAAGGCAAGTGCATGCATATTGATATGTCTGAATCGCATGAAAACTTTTTATCTCTTCCTTGCCAAAAAAAAAAAAAAATCAGGACTCAAGATTACATTATGCATGAATACCTGGAATATACGCATTCATTCATTTGTATTTTCATAAATTTGCAATCACATATTTTTAAATTTGATACAAGTTTCCCTTATCATATTTGTATAAAATTCCAGCCAGGATGTTTTACTCTTTATTTGGAAGAGAAAAAAAGCTAGAGACATCTTGCTAAAAGAGCTAAATAGGCATGCCATTTAAAAAGAAACTACTCATGGAATATCCTGAGGTCTGTTTAAACGTATGGAACTTACTGATATGCATGTCCTTTTTTCCTTCAAGAAAATAATTACTTAAAAAACTATTTTACAGAATACATTTTCCTCAAGGTTACTAAAAGAAATATGTACATTACTTCTTGACCCAATGTAGCAGTCCACAAAATTCCCCATTGTTAAATCATGAATAAGGCACTGAAATAGTTCCTATTGAAGGAAAGCATGAGGAGCTTAAAATACAGAAGAAAATACAGCCATCCAGCTAACACTAAAAAATCCCTCTCTTTATTGTTGCATTAACTAAACATTCATAAGTATTTCCTCATCTTACTGAAATGTTAACATAACAAGTAATCATTCTGAAATTTATTACAACATCATGAGAAACGGAGAAAACTCTATTGAGCACCTAATATATGTTGGACACACTGATAAATATTTTAAAGGTGCATCTATTTTAATTCTTCCAGCAGCCATTCAATGAAGATCGTGTCCACTCCATTTTATCAGAAGGAGGATTATGCTCAGGAGGATTTAGTCATTATGCCAACATCTAGAAAGTTGGAACTTGCAGGTAAAATACTGAAAACTTCAAAATGCCTTAGCAAACAGCGCTTGCTCGGTGCAATGATAAAATAAGACTGGAATTATTTGGTCTTTGTGCAAAAGTATAAAGATGGCATTTTGCTCAATTAGTCCAGGGTTTCTCATCCTCAGAGCTAGTGACATTTTGTGTAGGACTCTCTCCTGTGCCTTGGAGTATGTTTAGTATCATCCCTGCCTTCTTTTTCCTAGATGGCAATAGCACACCCCACCCAACCCAACTGCAACAAACAAAAATGTCTCTCTCTCTTTTTTTTTCATTTAGTTTATTGGGGTGACAATGGTTAGTAAAATTAGATAGGTTTCAAGTGTACAATTCTGTAATATATTACCTATATGTCACATTGTGTGTTTACCACCTAAAGTCAGTTCTCCTTCCATCACCATAGACTTGAACCCCTTTACCCGGATCTTCCACCCCCACACCCAGCCCCACCCCTCTAGTAACCACTAACCTATTGTCTGTGTCTATCAGTTTTTGTTTCTTTGTCCTTGTCCTATTTGTTTGTCTTGTCTTTTTGCTGCTTTCAGTCTCTTGACAATGAAAATGTCCCTACTTAGGCAAGTTGCCCGTGGTGAGACACATTGAACAGCAGAAGAGCATAAGAGTTTAGGCATTTTACCCTGCCCATGGTAAACCTTTCTTTCTACCCTCTGTACACACACACACACACACACACACAAAGACTGAAAAGGACAACAATCCAAGAAAATAACAAAACAATGGTCAACGGCATAAAAGATAACGAATAAAAAATAGCACATGAATCTATCTGCACACACTGTGAAACAATAATCACAATACAATTTAGTTTGGAAGAGTGAACAGAAACTTTATCAGAAGAGGAAATACAACAAAAATAGACTTTGAACACTATCTCCTGGAGAGATCGATTGCTACCACACTACATTTTGTTTTCAAACCTCAAAATGTCCACTAATTATATCCAGAGAACATTTAATATCGGGGCGCATACGAAGGGGTGATGACATGGAATGCTCCTCATGCCGTGCATGATGCTGTAGATAGAATGGACTAAGCCTTACGAATCGACTAAATTATCCATCCAAAATAAATCTAAGAACAATTGTTTTGCATCTTACTAAATAATCTGAAATACTCAAAGTTTCTTAACATAATAATAACCTGACCAACTGGCTAGTAGTAAACCCCATGTGGTGACTCGTCATCTTCTCAGGAAAGTTCAAGATTCTGCACACCCAGTTACTTCTCAGCCACCACAGCCACTTTCCTCACACCTTATGTAAGGGAGAAGTCCCATCTGAATCAAGGGCAAAAGAAAGTTCACAAGAGCTTACAATGAGACCACTATAGTAGGATATAAAACTTGTAGGTAAGGGTAAATATGGGAGTGAAAAGTTCACTTTCACGGTTCTTATTTCTCTTTCTCTCAATGCAGCTATAAAATTAGCAGAACCAAGGAAAGTTTTAAGGGAAGCAGTGCTTCCAGCATCTTTTGGGAAAGAGGACAAAGAGATCATCACACTCCCATGAGGGCCAGACTGCACAGGAGTGAGATCTTTATCACTGATTCACCACATATTTATGAAAATATATGCTCTAAAATATCACTATCATGATTAATAATTCTAATGTTGGCTCTCAGTTTTGAAAACTGAGTTAAAACAAATATTTGTGAAAACTGGATCTATTTTTCAGACCACAGGAAGAACTCAGCTGCTAGATGGATCGAGAGAAAATCTGTTATGTTATTTTCTATGTGGAATTTTTTAAATTTGTAATCCTCTCTATATCTCGTCATCTTTTCTTTTTTGTCTTTTCCTTTGCATGTCATCTTATGCATACTCTTTAGCATAACTACTCAAATCAGAGAATTTTGAAAATTTTTGTTACAACAAAACCTCATTCTTTTTTACACCTACTTTTTCTCTCTGCAGAATTTCCATTTCCCCTCCACTTGCATTCTGGAAGAATGGCAGGGTAGACATTCTCACAACTAGACCTGGGCAGATACCCCATTGCATAAAATGGCCTTCTCAGCACAAGTTGAGTCCAAGGGAAAGAGAAAGATGGCCCTTGCTCCCAGAATCCAAGATATACTAATGAATACACAGTCCACAGCTAGTCCTAAGGCACCTTGGGGTTTTCACTTTGGATACTTCTCTCAAGAAAGAGATAGACACTTAGTCTAATTAGTACACTTTATGCAGAAGGTGGAGAAGAACATGAAACACATGCATTCAAACACACATACACACATACATGCACACACTTAATCACACACCAAGGTACTCACACACATCCTGAAGACCAGGAGTTTCTTATAGCATCTGTGAGATGTCTACAATTCATCCCAGATATCACCACTGTTTGTTCTTAAAGCATTTCCCCTGAAGAACAGAGTAATATGGTCATCCTTGATGACTTGAACATTTCCATGAAGGTTTTATTCTCAAACAATGGCCTTCAGTCCTTTAATCTTATTATCTCTAATGGCTTTTTCAGCTATTCCACCTGAGCCACCTGCAGCCATGGTTATAACTACTCCAAAATCACTAGCAACAGCCTCTTGCTCTGTGACTAGTTGTCAATATTCAAGACCCCTCACTCATAAGAACACCTGGACTACTAACCTCTGTGTCATCTCTCATCCCATCATTCTACCACAACCTAACTTAGATTTTATAGTTTATATTTTTTGATAACATTCCTGAAAATGCACAATGAACTTGTACTTATCAATTGATCTATGATAAAGGACATTATATTTATTCATAATGAAGATGATGCTATTGTTTATAATACATTGTGGTCAATACTTTTATAAACTAAAATAAAAATAAATTATTAAAAAGTAAATTTCAAAATCTCCAAAGATATATAATATACAAGCTACCAAATTGTCATTAGGTTCAACAGATAAAATATTATCCATTTGCAATAACATTTTATAATCATTTACTCCTATTTTCTTGCCGTAGACTGGTAACAGAGTCTTTGTGAACCAATGGCAGTTGTGGACCTCAGTTTGAATACAAATACATTAATTTCTCATTTCTTTCCATATTTTCTTTATACTTATCTGGCAAACTCCAATCTCAGAAGACTTGTTTTTCCCTGTGCTTCCAAAGAAAATGGGAAGGTATTCTTCTCACTGTGAATGATTAATCTTTCCATCTGTGTTTTGGATCCCATCTGTCTTTATCCTCTAATAAATCTTACACTATCGACCATTTTCTTTTTTTTCTTTTTTCTTTTTTCTGTGTAATTGTTGAACCTGTCACATTCAGTTATTCAGTTTGATCTCTCTCTCTCTCTCTCTCTCTCTCTCTCTCTCTCTCTCTCTCTCTCTCTCTCTCTCTCTCTCTCTCCTGCATGCCCACATATTGCTCAATATAATTGCTCAATTGTACAAAATAAGGTCTTCCTAGACCATCAGTTGTCATCTACCACTCCATTTCTCTCTTCTCCATGACCAAGCTTCTTGAAGTTTGGCTTCTCCTTCTATATCTATGTCTACACTTAACCCTAATTCCTCAATTCACTCTATTTGATTCTATTCTCACCTCTCAACCAAAATAGTTCTTTCTAAAGTAACCAAATTTTCCATTTTTATAAACTCTATGAATATTTCAGCAGTATGTAGTATTACTGGTTTCTTATTTATAAGAACTGAGATTTTCCAACAATCTACTGACAATCTTTTTTTTATTTTATTTTATCTCCCAGAATCTTTCACCTTTTCCTAGATTATTAAATGTTGGATTGTCTTCTGCCATTTTCTAGACCATGTTTTACTCTTCATCTAAACTCTCCCTAGCAATCTTATCAATGCATATGGCTAACATTACCTACAAATATGTATGAATTCTAAATTTAATTCATATTTAATCAACTCTAAGACAAACTTCATTTTCACATTTTAACATATCTGATAGGAGGATGTGTCTTACAATAGATGGAATTTCATATTTTAATTGGCAGATTATTCTTACTCAATGACATGAATAATAGGCATCTTAAAATTCATAGCTTCTTAAATTTACTAAAATACAATTATATTCTGATTTCTATTCTGAAATCTAGACCCACACAATTATGTATTATTTCCACTTGAAGGTTTGCAATAATCTTCTTGAAACCCTATTTTCTTTTATGAAAATCTTATTGTTGAAACTCATTAAATTCTATGTGAATGGTGAACCTTGGAGCTACATAACCTGGTGACTCTGGGAAATGTACTCAAATTCAGCAAGTTCAAATCTGAACAAATTATCTCCCCCTTCTCCCATGTTCATCCACCTCCTAATCACCTCTCAAAATATGGCACTCACTCAGTGTTCACTATTTCAGTGAATTCCAACTTTACCTATCCATTTACACAAACCAGAAACCTAAATGCCAATCTTCATATTTCCATCTTCTCAAATCAGGCATCCAGTTCCTTTCATTTCTTTTACCGAAATATTTATCTAATCATTCTACCTTTCTCCGTTTCCACAAATGCCCTTTCTGGTCCAAGTGGCCATTATCTCACTGGAATTTGCAATGTTTTTTAACTGTTTTGGTTACAGCCATTCTGATTCCTTTTCTCATCTTGTCTTCATTCTGTGATCAGAGTTGTATAACAATATCACCTATGTTTAAAATCCATCAGTGCCTTCCCATCACTGGTGTCCTCCTGTCAGGCTCTTATTTTCTGGCTACTGTCCACTGATCAAACCTCAAGTGGTATTTCACTCATCTTCATTCTCTAGATTTCATTCACTGTATCCCCAGTATATAATGTAGTTCCTAGCATATTATAGATGCTAGGTAAATATCTGTTAAATGAAAATGTGTCAAGATGCTGTTAGTCTAGAAAGTCCTCCCAACTCCAACAAATATGTAGTTCTAAGACTCTACGTTCAAAAACACATTTTTTAAAAATAAAATGAAAACACATATTGCTAGACTTACTATGGTGATAATTTCTCCATGTATGCAAATGTTGAATCACTATGTAGTTTGTACATCTGAAACAATTATTGTATGACAACTATAATTCAATAAATCATAAATGCAAAAAACACATTTATTCCATTTATCAAATGGTGTAGGTCTCCTGGTCTAATTTATTTTCTTCAGAAGAAAATAAAGAAATTCCCTAGGTCTCTTGTATATAGGATAATGAGAAATGTTTCTATACTTTTTAAATGCACTATGTTCACAAAGATCATTAACATTTAGCTTGTAAAATGTTTATTGTGTACATTTCTAAAACATTCAAATTATTCAAATGGTTTTCTCCTCAGAAAAAAGTATATAAAATTACAGATTTCAGAACATATTATAAATTACATTTTTCAGGGTTTTTTAAAAAAATAAACATTCTGAATAATTTTAAATAATATTCATCAAGATCATGTAGAAAGTCTAATTATATCTACATGGTAGTGGTCACATATGTGTAGATGTAGTATTGAATAATCTGCTTATCCCATTTTGAAAGTATTTTCATGTGAAATATATTTAAAAATAAACTCATATTTTTATTTCTTTAATCATATAACCATGTCTAAGTTATAATATGTATTACATAAATTGATTAATAATTGAGACCTCATCCATGCATTTGTTTGATGCATTTATTTCCATAACTTCTAAATATCCATGCAATAACCAATAATTTCAACAAGAGAAAATAAAAATTGAAGAAACTGTAGAAAGGTACCAAATTCTCTGTTATTATTTTGCCAATGGTGTTAGAGGAATGCTCTACAGATAATCTGATACCAGACAAACAAGTGGGTCTAAGAGTAAATTAAGCCTGAAACATCACTGGAAACAAAAATGACAAAACTGAAGCAGTTTTACTCTGGACACATCATGAGTAGGCAGGGCTCTTTAAAAAAACAATAATACTGAGGAAAATAGAAGACAGAGGAAAAGAGGAAGACCAAATATGAGATGGGTTGACTTTATAAAAGAAGCCATAGGCGTGAATCTACAGGACCTGAGCTGTAGGCTACTGAGGTCAGGACACTGTGTACATAATTCATAGAGTCGCCAGGAGTTGGAACATGTCTGTAACACACACACACACACACACACACACACACACACACACACACACACGCGCGCGCGGAAGATATCCAGGTAGAGAGACCAGCTTAGTTGATGCTTGAAGCATAAGAACCTATGTCCCCTTCAATGAGGCAGGTGAAAAAGGAAGGCAAGATTAGTTCAAACTGAGGAATCATCAAGTGAAAATGAGATAAGAACCTAGAGTTTAATCCCTTTCCCAAATTATGAAAGTTTGTAAACTTTACAAACTTTATGGTTAAGTTAAAGTCAAGTTTAACCATAAAGTTCCTGTTTGTTCCACTTTTATCAAAGTGCCCTACTGAAATTGGTGATTGATGGGTAAAAGATGATTTAGCATCCTTCATGAGTGAGTCTAGAGTCAGCTTAACCACTTTGATTCTCTAGGACTTGCTGTTTCTGCTGGGAACAAAATACAGATTAAAGCAAAAACAGATGACAAAAACAATTCCTCACGTCCAGAGGGGTAAAAATGGCGTTTCAACAGCCTCTAGGGTAGTACTTGCCCTGAGAGCTACTTGGCAGTAAAGACAGCTTCTGACACACTGAAGATTTTTTAGGAGATTGCACCTAACTTCAATTTTCATGTTGCTCTTATACTTTTTACTATCCCAAGTATAAAAGGAGCAGAGAAACATTTCAGCTAATCTTGAGCATTTTATAAATACAGTAGTAAAAACTTTTTGATTCCTAAAAGTTAATGGTTAATGTTGTTTTAAATCTCCTGGAATAATAAATGCTTTAAGAGAAAGTTTCATTATCCTTTGTTTAGCGAGAGCAAATCAGTGGTTTTAGACTCATCCTATGTGTTTCAGAGAAACACCCAAGTATTGTTCTTTTCTTATGAAATGGCAGTGTGCTATGCAAATATAAAATTCTGAAACCTATAATAAACGAAATCCAAGTCAATCGTTAATTTCACTTGTTCACACTTTCTATTAGCAGAGTCATTATGACAACTACCTCCAGTGGTACACAATCAGTCCTGAATGCTGCAAGACATGAAGTCATCATGAATCAAGTAAAAGATATATTTCTACGTCTGTAATTTCAGTCCCTAAATCAAGATAAAGAGATTATTACTCATTCTGGGATAAGAGATTGCTTGTGGAGAAGTAGAATAAGGTCAACCAGAGAAATTCTAAGCCTGGCATCTGGATCATAGCACAGAACGGGGTCTTGAGGGGAGGAAGCAGGGACAACAGCTTTGGCTGAGGTTGTAAGAAGCGTGCCACTGTCCCCTGTGGCCATGGAGGCTGAGGCTCAGAAATCACAATTCGGACTTGGTGAGCTAGAAGCCATTGTGGAATGTGGTCAGAATAGATGGGCTTTAATGTGATGTAACTTCATGTGATATGGTTGGTGGAAAGGCTCGGCTCAGTGCTGGAAACTCAGAAGTTCTTAGCTGCATTAGATTCTGAGGGCTAGTTCTGCTGCCACCAACCACCTTAGGTGGGCTTGATGTAGAAGATCCCCTAGGACAGTGGTTCTCACACTTGAGCATGTGTCAGAGTAAATAGGTCTGCTTGTTAAAATCACAGCTTCCCTGACTCAACCTAGAGATTCTGATCTAGTGTGGAATGGAACCTTTATTTTAACAAGACTCCAAAGTTATTCTAATGGAGACTTCTGGTGAAAAGCATGGTTTAGGAGGTAAATATAAGTTAAAAGAAGTTACAGAGTCAATCTCCAATATGGCAGGAAGAGCCATAACAAATATATAATCTAATAAAATACTTCTTGAGGGCAAAAATGGGAAGAAGGAATTTACCATACTACCTTCCCTCACAGAATCTTTAGATGTAAAAGAGAAATACTGTACCTGTTAAAAATAATGAATGTGAGAAGTAAATTGATAGTGGATGTATGTTTCTAGTGCTATATATGGCTATAGAAAAATTATCCCCTAATTTTAATGGATTAATGAATGAATGAAAAAAAAACATATTTGGGTGGAAGTGATGTCTATTATGGAAGTAAATAAAAGGTTGACTAATTGGTGTGTTAAATTCCAAGTTAGTGTTAAACATGATGGCTTATTCTTCCTAACTATTTTTGATTACCATTTTTTTTCTTTTTTTCATGCATTTTTACCCAATTGAATCAGCAGTGCGATTATTCTGTATTTTATCCTGCTTTGCTTTGATATCCTACACACCCTTGCTGTAAATCATTAAATATACAATTTAAACATCAGCCAAGCCCAAAAGCCTCTGGATCCGATGTTATTTAACTAGAAAGAAAAATGAATTCCTTTACGGGTCTTGCACTTTGAATATCCTTCCCATCGTCTTCAGTACATTTGTGAATCTCCAGAGTATGGACTGCAAGTAGTACCGCTGAAGTTCTCCATTACTGGGGCTGTCTTTCATGTTAGCCCTTCATTTGGCCTTATTTACAGACATCCCTGTCTCCTGTTGATTTCACTGGGAGCGAGGCAGAACTGGCATTTGCCTTGTCACATTCCATTTGTTTCCCAGCACGTGCTACAGCATACATTAAGTTCATTTTCTATGGAACTTTTCTTAAGGTGTAGAACAATGCACAGTTGGATGGCATCATGCCCTCCAAATGGGACAAAGATAAATAATGCAAATAATGCATACAAAAGGAGGGGCATAGAAAAGATGACATCTCCAATCTGTAACATGTCCTCATGCTGTGGGGATCCCCAAGTTTTCCCCAAAAGTAGAAGAAACACTATGACTGGAAACGTGGACGGCACTATCCCATGTATACATAATTTCACATACATTATTTGATATTCATGGCAACACTCTGACATAGGTGCTCACTTTAGAGATGTGGAAAACTAAGGTCAAAAAGGTTATAAATTGCCCAAAGTCACACAGCTTGTCGATTTCCTAGAAGAACCCAGTGTGAAATCTCATGATTATACCATGTCTCCTAACAGCAGTGTCCTAAAGTAAATGAATAAGTAAAGAGAAGGAAACATCACTTGGGTGTTTAGTCACAAGATACCTAATCAAAGGTATTTTGATACCTGAATTGATACCTAATCAATTTCTTAGTTGCAGAAATCAACATGTTGAAAATTCAATACTAATGAGATTGCACTTTTCTTTCCTTTTGCCTATCAACACTTGAGTTTGCAGTTACCTCAGATAATAGCTGTGGGTACTCTCTGGCCTTAGAAATCAATACTATTACAATACCATAATAAATAAATCTTTAACAAAGATTGTATAGTTAGTTCTCTTTCAAAAATTTTGCTGAATTAATGTTCAATTGTGATAATCCAAACTAACAGGAACTAAATATGTGTTTGTATTTGGTGGTGTATTAGTTCGGCTTGTTCTATCATGCCCTCAGAGTGGTGTTTCCTTCACCGTGTCTTTTAGTGTCACCCCTGAGTGGGTCTGTAGTGTGGCAGCACTAGATTTATTACTAGCATGAACACAGTTACTGTTGTGAAACAGGCCATTTTTCTTCTTTCATCAATTAATCATAAGAACCTTCCAGGAAGCCATAGATAAGAGCAGCTGGAGAGACATAGTGCAAATATGTGGATATTGTTGTAGTCTTGGCTACTCTATATGAAATTTGCTTGTACCTTTTGGATATTTTTGAGCCTAACAGCAATCCATTGTACAGGGGATTCCCATTGTATTCTACTCCTTAAAAAAAAATGAGAGTTGGAATATCAGGTTTCACACTTACTTGGTATCCCAGATCCAGGTATTCAGTTTCCACTAAGACCCAGTTGCACACCGGGAGCCACCTTTCAAATGATGACTGGCTTACACTGAAAAAGACATAACTTAGCTCCTGAACCTTAGATCACTTCTTTGGCTCTCCTATTAGGACACGACAAAGACTCCACCACACAGCATCTTTATCCAGTGGATCTAATATGTCGTATGGCCTAATCAGCACAGCAGCTTGCACCATAGTCTAGACTTAAAACTAGTAGCTAATTAATCTCAAAAGGATAAGAATAATATTACCAAATAAAGTGTGACATGTACTGTCTTCAAAATCCAAATGCTGTGCCTCTTTATTAATCAGAGAGGGTGAAAGAGGAACAACTTATTCTTTCTCTTAGAAGAAATGCCTTGGCATGTCCTAAAGAACTGTAATCCTCTAAACTGAACTCTGAAACTTCACAGATTTTTATTTCCTGCTCTGGTATATATGTGTCTATTACATATCTCAACAACATATCAATTACTGCTGACCATGTCGAGTTAGCAGGATGTCATCAATAAAGTTGATCACTATGATGTTCTACAGAATCACAAGATGTTAAAATTTGCTTTAGACTATATTTTGACAAAGAGCATGAGGGTGGAGCTACTCAGTTTATACTGGAGATCAGACTAACTCTATCTTGACTACTAGTTACATGGTGAAAAATTAAGGCTCTGAGAAACACAGTTAGAAACCCCTGCTTGAGGAACAAAGAATCAAAGACCTCTAACATAAGAAGGTAAAGATCACCAAGGATAGCCAATGACCCAGTGCATAAATCTCTTTAACAATATTCTTTACAGGTAGTTATCTAGCCTCTGAATAGACAATACTAGGAAGCTAACATTCATACTGGGTTGAAATCCACTCCTGGACAACTCTTAATGTCCCTAGTATTTAGACCAGCACAGTTTTTAACCTTAACCAAAGTTCTGGAAATGGTACCATGATATAGTTCACACAGATGTCCTTTGCTGTCTTTTGAAGTGATAGGGATAGAGATATTATGAATGCAAATTAAAGTTTTGGAAAGTGTTATAGGTCGAACCGCCTTCTTTCCCTCCCCCCTCAAAAATAAAATCCTCATCCTCAGTACCTATGAATATGACTTTATTTGGAAATGAGGTCTTTGCACATTTAATTAAGATGAAGTTATATTGGAATTGGGTGAGTCCCTAATCCAATACCTATACCTGGTGTCTTTAGAGCTGAAGGGAGAATACCATGTGAAGATAAAAAGATTGGAGTGATGCATCTAAAAGCAAAAGAACACCAAGGCTTTCTATCAACAGAAGCCAGGACAGAAGTATGGCAGAGATTCTCCCTCAGAGTCCTCAGAATTAAGCCACATTGCTGACACCTTGATTTTGGACTTTTACTCTCTAGAACTGTCACATAATAAATGTCTGTTGTTTTAAGTTACTCGATCTGTGGTATGTTGTTATCCTCTCTAGAAAACTAATATAGAAAGTTATAGCCTTTCTGTATTTACAGAAATAAATTGTGGAATTGTATCAAGGTGATTAAGACAGACTTGAAGTTTGAGAGATGTGAACTTAAATACTAGTCATATTACCTGTCAGCTACATTATTCTGGACAAATTTGTCAATTCACTAAATTTCAAATTGTGCATCCATAAAATTGGAACTTCAAATATAATAGTGCCTACTTTTGAGAACTTTTGTGAGATTAAATGAGTCAATGCATATAATATGGTTAATATGTAGCAAGCAACTCAAAAATTATTAGGTATTATTATTATTACTATAAAACTCTTGTATTTCAAAGAAAGATGGGGATATCTAATATGGCATTGACTCGTTTACTCCATGAACTAAGTACTTAAATATGTTTCAGGACTTTTAAGAACAATAAGTAAAGATATGAATTACTGTTGGATCATACTTTCTTAAAGCCATCATAAACTATGGGAAGAAACCCCAGGGATCATAACATCAATGGGGTTACAGAAGCTTTTTCAATGCTTCCTCCTTCTGACTCCTTCCATCTGTTCAGACAGTGGTCTGAGCTACCACTGGGCTACCCAACACCTCCCCTAAAGCCAAGGAAACATAGTCTCTTAGAATTTAAGATATTGTATAATAAGTATGGAAGAAAAGTAGGTTTTCGCTGCGTGGAACCATAGATTAACCAGTTATCTCTGAGCTGCTAGTGGAATCTGTCCCACTTTAGGACTTTCCAGTTTGCCCAAATGTAACCCTTGTCTGGGTCTCTTGGACATCTGGGGTACAAATAATCTATTTCATACCCCTGGCTACTATTGTAGTTTTATTCTGTATTCCAGACTCTTGTCTGGGGCTTAGACTTGGTTGTCCATCTCCACTTTTTGACTCACCGTCTTACTTTTTTATGAATCTTCGTTTTTGTCTGTCCTTGCTTGTATGAAATTCTTAAAATAACCTAAAATTACCTGAGAATCCACCTGAAACTTACACTTTCCTTGACTGCTATATCTCAAGCCCCATGCCTGAACCATTTTCCAGATTAGCTGACCATCAATTTTAATATCTTGACTAGATTTGTTGAATCCTTTTGGAACTTGGTCTCTAACTGCTGGCCCTTGGAAAGGGTCACCAGCTCTATATTTTCTTTTACACCTCCTCATTAACTCCTGTTAGCCTCATACCTTAAACCTTAGTCCCCTTTCCTTTACATGTTCCAGACACATGGCACTGTCAAGTGGTACACCCTAACCCAACATGTTTGATTAATACAGGCCGATTACCCAAACACAACTGTACTAAGTCGGACATAAGGAATGGAAAATCAAAAATGATTGTTTCAAGCCATTACGGATATCCAAAGTGGTTTGATGATAAAAGTACTCTTTTTATAAAAAAAGTACTAAAATCAACTTTAATAGAAAGTGATATTTCTGAAAAACATCTATACTTTCATCACCCTACATAAATGTCTATACTTAGAGAGCAATAGAATATAGAGAAATTAAATTCATCAAATGAGATTAAAGAGACCTAAAATTCTCAAGTCTATTGGGTTACTGAAACCAATTGAACAATTAACCAATTAAACTGTAGTTAAAGTCTCTTATTACTTCTTACCCATAAGATCTAAGATGTTCCTTATAAAATGTACTTATATATAATTCATATATATAAGTGTCATTGTCATATCTCTTCAGCATATTCTCTGATTATTTTCCTTTTTCCACTCTATCCTGTTTTCTCCCATTAAAAGATATATACCTTTTTTGTTTCATAATTCTCATGTACCAATGGTATTCATATCTTTATTATAATATATATTTCTTTATTATTTTCTATTTCCTTCTCCCGCTTACCATTTTTCTTTTACATTTCTTTGATGTGTGTTTCAATGTGTTTCTTTCTTGAAATCAAATGTATGATGAATCTGAAGCCATTATAGT
The DNA here is from genome assembly GCF_964194185.1 of Rhinolophus hipposideros. NCBI lineage: Eukaryota > Metazoa > Chordata > Mammalia > Chiroptera > Rhinolophidae > Rhinolophus > Rhinolophus hipposideros. The sequence continues at coordinate 93,665,537 of NC_138048.1, forward strand.
TTTTACATGTTTGGTTATCAGTTGTTTTTGTAGCAACTTTGCCCCCAGTCTTTTTCCAGGACACACATGCCATTGAACCTGTCACGCAGGGACTCAGTTCCCACTCCCCACACAACAATGCAGGATATGATGAAGCCAAAAAGGAACACCAACGAAGCCATAGATAGGGGAGTCATACCACTACATTCTCACTGGTGGCAGGTCATGACACAAAAGCAAACATCCGCCAGTACCCCAACAAGGGGTCTTCCTGCTCCCCTGTCTCGTTGGCAGCCGTATGAGACACAGGAAGTAGGATCAACAGTATCTCAATCCTCCATCTGCTTCTCTGCCAACCAACCAACACCTCAGCATAGCCACAGCAGTTACATCAGTGGCTAATGACTTACCAGTGAAACTGATGGCCACCCAGCCACAGCGGATGGCCATCTGATTACAGCTGATGGCCATCTAATAACTGAGCCACCACCTTTCCACATAAGGCTGAGAGCCTGGAAACTGCTCTCTCGGACTGTGTACACATACTCCATCCTTACAGGGTCTCACCTCACAATCTACTTGACAAGAGTCTTCCACGAGAGGCCCTGTTTCAGGAACCCAGCTCATGAGAAAAAGATCCAGTCCAGTTTAAATAATGCCCCAGGAGGTGTCTCTCGATGTCCACCAACTTTCTGGGCACAATCAGACTTCCTGAACACAGCCAGCGTTCTCAAGGTACTGTGCTGGAACAATAGTGGCTCACAGACAAAGTGCTTACATATTATCGACGGTGGCCTGTGGAGACACAGGAAGTAACATCTGCCTGCACCGCAACAAAGAGTTTTCCAGCACCACAGTCTCACTGGTGGCCAGGAGAGACACAGGAAGCAAACATCCACCAGTTCTACTACATGGTGGTACCTTCCAAACAATAGTCAAGCGGTCCATCAAATCAGGGATGGAAGGCAATTCCCCATAGTCCACAGTCATTCACCAGGGCTGTGCGTTGGCCTCGCAATGTGCTTCCTCTTCGTAGGGCAAGAGCTCCAAGTCGTCCCCAACCTGGGGATGAGGGACCACCTTGATCTCACCCGCATCCTCCACTGAGGACTCAGCAAGCATTCCCTCCTGTGACTACAAGTCCCGCATCTGAGCTGCCTCAGCAAGCATTTCCCAGCCTACACAGCCACAACGACCATTGCCTTCTCAGTCTTATGCTGGTTTGCCAACTGTCTTCGTCCTCCCACCCCTCCACAGGGGTCCAGCTCTCCAGCAGCTGCACAGCTCTTTCTATGCTGGTCAGAGAACTGTCCATGTCCTCCCACCCCTCTTTCAGGGTCCAACTCCTGAGAACAGTGGTCACAGGCCACCAAACTGTGTGGGGGCCACCTGTCCTGTGCCCAGTCAGACATCATTCTTACCTGGCCGGAATCCTGCTCGCTGCGCCAGATGTCCGAGTGGGTGGTGGCCCCAGTGTAAGCTCTCCACAATCCTGGGAGCCTACAGTAGCAAGCAGACCACCAAAAGGAAGGCGACACCTTCTATGACCAAGAGGGAGGTGTGCCATCCAGAGGCTCAAGTATCCCAGGCAGTCCGCTCCTCCTGTTCCCAGTGCTGCTCCTCACGAGCCTCCCGAAGCTGAGTGTTCACATAGAAAGGAACACCAATGGAGCCATAGACAGGGGAGTCACACCACTGTGTTCTAGCCGACAGATGGTCGTACACAAAAGCAAATATCCACCGGTACCCCAGCGTGGAGTCTTCCTGCACCTCTGTCTCACTGGTGGCCTGGCGAGACACAAAAAGTAGGATCAACATGATCCGCAATCTGCCATCCACTTCTCTGCCAATTAACCAACCCCTTGCTAATTGCAATCTGTGGTCAGCTTCTCTGCCAACCAATCAACCAACCTCTCAGCGTAGCCACAGCAGTTATATCAGTGGCTAATGGCAAACAGGTAACAGCTGATGGCCACCCAGCCACAACGGATGGCCATCTGATTACAGCTGATGGTCATCTAATAACTGAGCCAGGACCTTTCCAGGTGAAACCAAGAGCCTGGAAACTGCTCTCTGGGACTCTGTCCCCACAGAACCTCTTTCATATAGTCAATGACATTCCTTCCTGGTGCACTAATAAGTAATCTGTATGTAACCTCATCAAATTTCTCTCTTGGACCCAAGTGAGAAAGCACAGTCTCAGTCTTTTTACCATCTGCAAAGTAATAGGGTGAGAGGCAGCCTGCGCTGTGACTTTGACAGCCCTTTAGTAAATTACATGCAAGGTTAAGGAGGATATCTTGCTTACTGATGGAACACAATTTTATTCTCTATTTTTCTATGATATATTGGATAACAGTAGCGGACATAAATCATCATTTGCCTAATATGTAATAAATACATAATTAAACACACAAGGCCAAAAATGAGTCTTTACAAAGAACATATGTTTTACAACATAAGGGGAGGGATATTTCAAAATTGAACAAAACCCTGTGTCATGAAGGGAAAAACAACTGGCAGCAATATTAAAAAGTTGTGAAAGGCAGGAGGGAATTGGTTCTCACTATTATACATAGGGTGCTTTGATTTTGATGCCATTTATAACAAACCCTATGGGAATGGTGTGATTATTCTCATTTTACAGCTGAAGCTCAGAACTAGGAAGTGACTTATTAAGTAATAGATGGAAGTTGGATTCAAACAAAGTTTGTAAAATCCAACAGCTCTTGTGTCTTTAAACTGCAGTCCATGCTAGTCCAAGAAGTCCACACTATTGCTAATATTTCTTGAAATAAAATTACCATTACAGTTTTAATCTTTTTGAAAGCAAAATGCAAGTGTCCCTTAGAGATTTCATGTAAATAAGCAAGGTTTCTATAATCATTAGGCATAGGTTTCATATAATTTAATATGTTTCATGTGTATACACATGTATAAAATACATGCATATATTACACTACATATAATATTATATTATGTAATTTATGTTATGGTATACATTACATATACAAACATATACAATATGTTAATACTATGTCTTTGAAAGCGATGTCTTATAATCGTCTTATAATTTTTTGAAACTTTTCTTATTATACAAGATCAAGTATTTTTCTTACAGTTTCCTGACCTCCTGATATGTAGTCTGATCCAATAAACACATTGTCTCTCAATTTAATCACAAGATGTTTTTAATGGGATTAATTTTGAATAGTTTACTATTATTCTCTGGATATAATATTTTGCTATTTATTTTCTCTTAAGTATTTTTACCTATTTCTGTGATCATCTCCAAGTGCCTTGAGTCATATATATTTCAAACTAATAAAACACTAAATATAAAGTTAAATCAGATGAGAAAATGGGGGAACATGAAAATAAGGAAAGTAATCTAGAAACTTAGGTATATGTGGTACTCCTGCCATCTTGTGGGTTTTCTGTGATACCAATAGACCTAACTTAACTTTTTTTTTTTTTTTTAGTGAATTTTTGAAAAATTTTAAAGGAGTGTTTTGAACATTTTGTCTCCTGTAGTATCAATTACTTAAACCTAGCATACTCTCTAATAAACAAACAAACAAACTAAATAACAAAATGCAATTTATTTTCAAAAAGTTCAGAAAAATTATCTATAGCTGTACTTACACGTATAATCTAAAGCTATACTTATACTGATATATACTTTTATGCCGATATACTTTTCAAGAAAAAGAGAAATAAATAGCTAATGACAAACAAATAGGGCCAAATTATGAAAATAGATGAATCTGGGTAATATTCTATTTTTATTCTTGCAATTTTTCTTTAAGTTTAAAATTATTTGCAAATAAACAATCTCTCTCTTTCTCTCTCTCTCTCTCTCTCTCTCTCTCTCTCCCCCCTCCCCCTCTCCTGGACAGCATTCCAGCAATTAGTCTCTCTTCCTGTGTATCATCAGCCTTTCTTTCGGTCTGAAAACTTCTCCATATCCCACATTTTCCTCCAGCTATTGCATACTGTCTCTTTGACCTTTGACCAAAAAATAGCTGTAGCGTAGTCTATACTCTTTGTTTCCATTTGTTTGCCTTCATTCTATCTTAAAACATTAGTGTAAACATAAAATAAATAATAACTAATAAACTCCTAATCTTCCTTTCTAAATCTACTCCTCCAACAGTCCATTCTCCTATTTGGCCAAATTCACTGAACATATATAGCCTTTCTCTTTTTCTCACAAAGCATACCATCTATCAGCACATCTTATTATTCTGAGATCAAAACATATCCAGAAACTTAACTTCTCAACTCCTCCACTGCAATCTTCCTGACGCAACTACCTCTCCCTTGGGTTACTTCAATAGCTTTCTAACCGGTCTCTGAAAATGCAGTCCTGCTTCTTGGAAATTATTCTCAGCACAGTATCCATAACATTGATTTTAAATAGGAAGTCAGATCAACTCACTATTCCATTCAATACTTTTAATAGTTCACTTAGGAAGTCTCAAAGTCCATACAAAAGACTACAAAGCCCTTTGTGATCTAGTCATCTGCCCAGTTCTCTTTGCCCATGCATATTATATAGTTGTCCATTATCTGAGGACTTAAACCTTTGACCCCAAGATTCCTCTGTTCCAGCCTTACTAGCCGCTTCACTGTTTTTCGTATGTATCAGCATGCTCTTGTCTCAGTGCCTTTAGACTTCTTGAGATTCTCATTTCCTACAGATTTGCATGAATGCACATTTTTAAGATCTTTCCTTAAATATCACCTTTGTGCTGATATTTAAATTCATGACCACCGTGTCATACATTCCAGGCACTCCTTATCTTGCTTATCTTACTCTTTTTTCTTTTTTTTTTTTTTTTTTTAATTTTCCTTATACTACTCCAGCCCAGGCTAAATCTTTACTTGCATATTTATTTATATCAATTTGCCTATTTAGGAGGTAAGTTCTCTGTGGGTAAAACCTTTGTGTGGTTAATCCAGAACAGTGACTGGCGCACTGACCAATAAATATGCCTACAATGAGTAACTGAATTATTTTCAAAAACAATTGTCCAAATCGCCTTTTCTGGTGATTGGAATTGAAATAAGCAACTGTACATTTGTTGGATAGTTGATTAAGTGGAGATCTATATGTTACAAAAAAAGGGGGGTATTGTGGTAAAGACAATATTTTTTTCTCACAATACTTAAAAGCTCTTCCCCAAGCACATGGCCTAGATAATAGCTCTTAGTCACAAGTAAAGGTAGGTTTGCAGGAAAGCTTCCCAGTGACCCAGTGATAAACATTCTCCCCCACATTCCAAGGCTTTTCCCCTGTGCCTCCCTTAGCTGAGCCCCCTGTGAAGCTTACCTAAACCCTGCTGTTTTGGTTTAAATGGACCAATACAGCTTTAGCCTGGAAATCCAAAGTACAGTACCTGTGACCCTAACAAAGTCAAGTGCCCCAGGTCCTGCCCAGCTCTCGGCTGCACCCAGCCTTTACCTCCCTGTGTACTTCCTCCAGATTCTGTGAGTGATAACGTCTCTATTTCACATCCCCTTGCAGACTTTGGTGAACCATAGCTCAGCATCAACTTAGCTAATGTTAATTTAACAAAGTTATAACAGCTCTCCATTGAAGAAATCTTACTTTAAATGAGTGTTGTTGTTTTTTTTAATTTCTGAAATTGATATAAATGATTAGTATTCATAGAAATGAACATAATCCAAACCCATGTTCCATAATCTATGTATGAAATCTAGAAAGTGCTAGATTATATATAGCTTTGGGGAAGAAGAAAACATTTCTTCCAAGTTCCTTCAGTTTCAAATTTGGCACTTAATGAATTTGGCCATATAGAAAGGAATTTACCATCAAATTATCTGTGATTGTTTTGTGAAAAGCAGAAAGTGCGTGTAGTCTATGTGAAACTCCATCAATAGCTGAAAAATTAAGCAGGTCAGACACTGTTTACCACCTTTTCTCTCTTCTTCTTCTACCATCAATATGAACTCCATTGGGATTCTTTTTTTAATATGTTTTATTTATCTATTTATCTCTGAACCTATCCCTCTAGGCCTATAATCTCCACTTTCCTGTATATTGCATTTACTTTCACTCAAGTATTTGATTTTCATGCTCAAATAGCTCAAATTCTCTGAAGTGAATAATTTCTTCATATTTCATGATGCAATATTGTACCAGTGAATTCACAACCTAAAATTAAATTTTCCATTTTGACCAATAACATTGTAAGTGTCCAGGTAATTTCCCATCTATTATTATTATGTATTCCCTTTAGATATTAACAATTCCCAAATCATTCCCAAATCATTTCTTCCAGCTTTCTGTATTAGATTTTTATTTTTATTTATTTGCTAACTTGCTATTGCTGTACATTAATTTTATATTGCTTTTATAGAAGGGGCAAGGAGAGATAAAGATGCAGCATTTAAAGGCACTAAGCTTTGTTACTTATATAGATAAAAAAGAATACATGAGAAATAAAAGGCCATCTACTTATTTTTATAGTATCATGTTTAGACCGTAAGGTGAGAGCTTTCACTCACATAACTTATTACTTATCACATTGGAAGTCTGACTTCACGAGTTTTTCTTCATTTCTGCTACTTGCACATTTGGAGTGTAAAGAGGACTTTAAAATGCACAATAAAAATAAACAAATGAAAACCAAGGTTAATTAGTGTTCTGTCTGTATCACACATCCAGGTTATTTGTGTCTTTTATGTCATACAACTCTGTAAATTGTAGAAAAACGATAATGAAAATGAGTTTTGTCCACAGAAGTACTAAGCAGCTCTGGCCAGGGGAATACAATTGATTACTGCCTTATGGATAGACCAGTTTTTGCATATATTTGTAAATTTATTCCAGCATTCCCTCACTGCATATAAATGCGTGAATCTTTTAATTTTGTTGGAGCTAGTACTACCATCTTACTGGTTTCCTTATTAATTTATGAATTAAGTAAAATATTTGACATGTGTATTTCATAGTTGTATGAGATTTGTGATCACACCCTTTTTAAAAATCATTCTTTAAAAGGCAGTAAAAAAAGATAATTGTTGCCTAATGTTAACACAAGTTGCTTCGACCTAAGGAAACATGTTAGGTGATCACTATTTATAACCTTCTCCCTAATTTAGGTATTATTTTCTTTTTTCTTCTCTTGGTGTTCTCTACCCGGTTTCAAAAGGCAAGCAGACATCAACCCTATCACGGCCAAGGAAAACAACTTTGATCTCTGTCAGCGTTTGAAGTGTATGTGTGTGCGTGCGTGTATGTGTGTGTGTGTGTGTTTTAGATGTTACTGAAAATTATTAGGAGAGATAAAAGAGTATTTTATAACAAATATCCCAATTACACAATCTAAGATCTCAGTCAACTTTCTTCATTGCATTCGCTAAAAATGTTTATTGAATTCTTTCCAAGGAGTCATCTTTGCTTTCTGATTCCTCCCACAAAGCAATCAGTTTAGCCCAATAATTATCTACGTTCACCTCCATCAAATGCCTCCAGCCTTTATTATGCAGCTGCCTTATTTAGCCAGAAAAGTTGGAGCCAGCCCAGTCTCCAGGCTTTGGAGACTGCTTGCACCCCATTGAGAGCTTATGTGAGCATCTTCCAACAAAGATGCGATGTTCCTCACAGTGCTAGAATCCATTATACTTTAGTTTAGAGCAATTAACTTTATATGGATTCATCCTTAAGTTTTACGGCATTTACTCTATTATTCACATCAATCATATTTATTGCAGAAGGTACACAAATACATGTCACTCAAACAGCTTTAAAGAAATGACTTGACTTCCCAAAGCAACAGAATGGTTGTCAAACTAACATTTGACATTTATATTTTTCATCAGGATATTTAATTTTTTTAAATAGAATTCAATAAAATATTCACATTTAATGGGTAAAAAATGTCATCAAGAAATCATCCCGTTCTCTTTCCTTTACTCTCACTACATTATATCTCTGAGATTTATCAATTCTGGCTTTCAAATATCTCATAAAACATACTCATTCTCTCTATTCTCCTAGGACGAAATCAGGCCACCGGATTTAGTTACCCAGTTTGCTATAAGCACCTCCTCTAACACTTTACTTTTTTTCGCCAATGGTTTCCCAGGTTCTAGTTTTCTAAAACACGTAGTCCAGAGTCGTTATGCAATTATGTAATAGAGAAGGTCCTCTTGTCCTCTTCTACAACTATTCCTGAATTTCATTTAATGTAGCCACCAGTTTTTAGAGCATCCCCCAGTCAACTCACCATGGCACCACTTTCAGATCAACTAGGTTAGGATATGAAGCCCACTACAAAGTGGTATTCCTTCACTAATAACTTAAACACTATCAGTGATTTATCTCTTGGGTTCTCTAGAAAGCGCATATTGAAATAAAATTACAAATAACATCAATGAAAGTTAAAAGAGACAGGAAGCAAAACTGGCCCAGAAAAGGTACAAGGAGACCACAATGCGATCAGAAACCTGTGAAAAGAAAGGTGAATAAAGATAATTGTGCCAAGAGAAGCTCAGATTGAGATTCAGATTGTGACACATATCTGACAAAGTATCAGCTGACCCACTTAGAAACTCCAGAGCAAACATCGCATTGAACACAAATGGCCAAACCATAATATCTCTGCCGTACCAAGTCTTGACTTTGGCTGATCAGAGAAGCCAAAGTGTGATCTTGACTTGAATACTGAGGGAGATCCCAAGGATGCTAACAAAGGGTGTCAGATAACTGCATTCATGGAAGTGGAAGGGCAAGTTCTTTCTTGAAGCAGGACCCAATGGGACACCATCTGGGTGCCACACTAAGGCATTCTGAGACTTCAGTCTTATATGATTTGGTACATTGTTTAAATTAATGATTTGCTGGTCCTCTGCTCAGCATGGTTTTTGGTTCATTCCAGACTTCCCTATCTCTGGTCTATAGATACATTATACTCATACTATTCCTAGAAATGGGTAGTAAAAATTGCTAGCTTTTATTCACTTGAATGACCATTTGCTTTCACACTGACAAGCCACGTATCAACTTTCGGGATAATTACTTTAACCCTGTAGTGTGAAATTAAGTCAAACTATTCACCTCCGGTGAGAAATGAAAATTAATCAAATGAAAACTACATCTTTAATAGCCCTTTGTAGCAGAGTGTGATATAGTTCAAACTTTTAACTACCTATCTCCTTATATCTTTTATTTCAGAGCCTCTCTTTATGGAAACATTATACTTCCTATCCATCAACACCAGGTTTGGACATATAGTTTACTTTGGCTGATGAAATTTGAGAAAAAATGGCACGAAATACTTTCGAAGAGATGTTTTAAAAGCCTCACACAGTTTCAATATTACTCTTTAAATTTATATATTCTATCTCTCTGTCTACATCTATCCCTATTCTAGAGATATAGATGTAGATATAGAATAGATATAGAGAGACAGAGAGATATAGATTTGGATTTTCTCTTTTCCACAAGTCCAACTGATAGGTGCTTAGATAGGGCCTGTCTGAGAATAAAAGAAGAAAAAAAAGAGAGGTAACAAACAAGCAACAGAAACACACACAAATGCCCCACAATGGAGTGTGACGTAGAAATAAATGCTTGTTTTTTAAGCCACTGTTTTTTTTTTCGTGTGTGTGTGGTTTTTTTTTGGTTTTTTTTTGAGTTGTTTGCTACCAAAGACTAACCCAGCCTAAGGTGACAGGTTCATTTTGCTTTCACTAATCAACTTTGAGACATCAGTACATGTAGCCTGTGTCTGTGTCCCTGAGATAATTTCTTTATATCCCATGTCTTATCTGAACAATAGAATATGAATGAGACCTATTTCACATGGTGACCATCATAAACAAATGAGTTCCAACATGTAAGGCATTCAGAAGATTACCTGGAATATTCCGAATACGTATTAGGTTATCAGCTGCCACAACCGCCACCACCGTTGTTACTGTTACTACCACTCTATTGTGGCCACATCAGAGACATTGGTTCAATCCCAATTTCCTAATTCTACCATTTACTAGGTTTATCATCTGGCATAATTTATTTAAAGAGTTGAGGCTCAGTTTCCCCACCCACACAAATGACTTCATCCACATAAGTGCTTTTTTTTTTTTTAACGTTTATAAAGCGTCAATTAGACTCTGTTGCTCAGGTGGGTTCATTTTCCAAACATTTTGATAAATCAGTGGCTTCATTTTGGTATTAACTTCTAATGGTCCCCCTCTAGCAACACCTTTACCATTGTCCTTTTCCTTCTTAAACTGACAAAGGTAACCTAAATGCACTCATGCCTCTCGGTTTGTCTTTTTGGATATTCTAATATTGTATTTTCATACATTTTCATGTATTCTTCACTCTTAACAAAGCTCCAAATAAATCATTTTAAGTATCAACATTTCTGCTGCAAAAGATATTCTACAAAGTTGTACGTTAAGTTGGTAAATACTTAAAAGTATTTGAAATGATCATAAGTTATGGATCCCCAAGGAAAACTTTTTAGAAGTTATTCTTCCTATTGTCATGTCTCGAAGATGGAGAATAATGTTCTTTCTTATTTTCTTCCCAAGAACAGAGACAACATTTATTTCTTAGATATCCTATAAATTTTGTTCCCTTAATTTTTTCATGTCTCTATTCTTTCCACACAGAACATCTTTTATCATCCATATGTGACACTGATTTTCACTGGAACCCATTTTCCTGAATTCTACAAACAAATTACATATGCCTTGTTACCAACAAAGGAAAATAAAACCAAACAATATTTTTTTTTCCAAAAATAAATCATTCATCACTGAAAGAAAATAAAGTTTAACTTTATTAAAGAAAAAAGAAGTTTAACTTTAAGTTAGCTTTCCTGCTAAGCTTTTTAGATGTTAAGTTTTTTTTTTTTTTTCCTTTATCCTCTGACTATCTGGCCTCCTTGACTTTAATTTCTCTTCTAATTCAGTGTACTCTCTAACTATGTCAAAGTTACCTTCTAAGAATTAGATTATTTCACTTTTCAGAGTTTAGCCTCCACAGACTCTGTAACATTCATAGGCCAATGGTAAAATTACTTCACAGGAGGTATTTGTGAACTTTCCATTTATTCTCCTTTTCTTTCAGTGCCTGTGAGGTCAACTACTTTTCTTTATTCTCTAGTTCCCTCTCAGCTTCCTTCTCTTGGAATTATAGAATGCATATGCTCCACAATTCTTATCCCTCTGTCTGCACTTCTTCTCCTGCACCCTTTCCCACAGAGATCTCAACTGTTCCTGAGCTGTTGTTAATATCGATGGATATATATTATAGCATCTAGAGGCTGAAACACAGCCCAAAGGCCATTTTGTGTTTTCAATCATCCCGTCAATCCTCATAATTGCACTTCATATTAATTATGTTTAAAAGAAAATATCTTTCCCCATGTACTCATCCCTTTGACCTAGTGCCCCCCAACACTATCACTGTCTTTTCCTGCCTTCCTTGCTTCCACTATTGGCTCCATTTAATACCTTAATCCTTAGGTTTTATAATTATTATAGAATTGTGGAATTGGAAGAAATGTTATAGCTCATCCAAGCTATCCCTCAGGATACATAAATTTCCTCTATAAATCTCACCTCTGACCAACACACCTGTGAACTCAGAAACTGCAGAGGCTAAGTCGTGCATTTACTTTCTCCTGTCCCACCAGGAGAAGACTGCTAGCTTTGTCATGCAGAAGAGTTAAAACAAATGGTCTAGACTTATGCTTTTCTTTTTTCCTCACTGCTTTATTTATTTATTTATTTATTTATTTATTTTTATTTATTTTATTTATTTTGCTATTTCCAAATTCTGTCAATTCAAGCTTGCTAATATCTCTCACACACACACTTTCTCTTCCTTTTACACTGTCCTCAATTTGGGCCACGCTCTTGAATCTCCCCTTGCACTATTGTTGCACTCTTTCCGACATAAGGGAAAGAGACCTCACCAGTGAACATTCAAGAAAACAATCTGAGAGACGGGAAACAGAGTAGCTCAGAGAACTGTCTTCCTGGCTACATTGATTTCTTATTGCTGGTTTAACAAATCGCCAATAATTTTGTGTATTATAACAACACACATTTATTATCTTACACATCTGGAGGTCAGAAGTTCTAAAATTGACAGGTGTTTTGTCCAGAGGTCTGGGGGAGAATCAATCCATTTGCTTGCTTTTTCCAGCTTCCAGAGCCTGCCTGAATTCCTTGGCTCATGGACTCTTCCTCCATCTTCAGAGTCAGCAGTGTAACATCTTTCCATATTCAAGTTTTTGGTTTTGTTTTGTTTTATTCGGTTTTGTTTTGTTTCTCTTTCTCTCTCACTCTTCCTCCTGCTCATCCAAGTCCAGTTGGTAAGAAGTTGTGCTGTGAATAAGTGCTGTGACCTGAACCAATGAGAAGCTGGAAGCTGTGTCAAAGAGGGCAGTGCCGATGATTTCTAAGGCTCTAATTGGAGTCTGGGTACCGTCATTGTTCCGGTAAATGTTGAGACCTTTCTGTTATGAATTCCTGGAACAGAAAGCACTCTATGCCCCCATCTCTCAAAGGAGATTTAGCCACAGAAATAAATTTGTTATCTTTTTCACACAAATAGATTTAATCTTTCTGAATATCCTCTGGTCTAATTGGGAATGCAGGATGTAATATCTTCTTCCAGCTCTGACTAGATTATAATTCTCTCTAGTGTTTAGGTTCTGTTTACTCATGTGTTTTAATACCATTTCCTTCAGTTTAAACCCTTTCTCATATCTGGGAACAGAGTTCTGAAAGCCAGGCTTTTGGCAAAGCCTTGACAATTGAAATAGACCCTCAATTAACACCTCTGTCCTCGGTGTACTCCCAAGTAGTATGCCTCTGCTTGTTTAAACTCTTTTTATAAAGTGTTTAATGTCACTCTCTTTTAAGAATACTTAAGGGTTTCCCACAGCCAAACAAATACCTGAACTCCTTGTCATTGAATTCAGGACTCTCTGGGGTCTTTCCTCAAAACTAACTTTAAAGACTTAACTTCCATATTTTTCTACCCATAGCTTATCTCTCATAAGACAGACATCAGAGCATTTTAATGTCTACTAGTCACTTGAAAACTGTTTAATGTCTACTAGTCACTTGAAAACTGTAAAATCAATTGTATGAGGTAAGATTCAATGCACCCTGAAACTCGGTCTCTTCATTAGACATCATAATTTCTATTAATGAAGTTTGATAGAATGACTACAAATAATTCAAAATGTTTAGGTGTTTGAATCTTGTTAAGACCATAAAATCAGGAACATAACACTTATAAGGTAATATATGAAAACCTTCATCAGTACCTCAAACCTTTGTAGTTAGTGAGAGGTAAATACTATCACAGCACAGCAAACTGAAAAAGAACAAAAGAAAAAATGGCTTCAAATGCTTAAAAAGGGGACAAGATTGCTCTCCAGAAGCTGTATTAACTGTGGTTTAAGTTTTTATACTCACATTTTGCCACTTGCCACTTTAAAAATAACCAAGCTTCCTGGAAATTTTTTCAATGTTTCAATGTTTCAAATGGTGATGGAACAGTGGAACAGTGGAAGCTTCTATTATATGTCTCTCGGACAAGAGATGGTCTCTGAGATCAAATCCTTTGGCTGCTCTCTGTAAATGTTCCTATATGCAATAAATTTATAAATAAAATTAAAAAAAAAACACACCACTGGGTTTATTTTTATCCCTCACACTATTCACAGTTCATAGTACAAAAATTGCCAACATGTCATTTATGTCTTTATTTCTACTCACTGGTATAACCAGAATTGAACCTGAGAGAATAACTCTAGATGTTTAGCTGCCTGTGCTATTCATCAAAATGCTTGCCTGGAAACAGAACAAAACAAACAAACAAACAAAAACAAACAAACAAAAAAAGCATTGCCATGAGAAATGATGCTTCAGTTTTTCAGACCTCCACTGAGAAATTATCCAGAGTTCATAAAATTCAGGCAATGTAAATTAGCAATTTTTCCGGCATCTCCTGCTCAATGATAATAAGGGCTCAGGGGAATTTATAAGTATCCTTGGAAAATTAAATAGGGATGAAGGGGTTAGTGACTTCTACACACAATCTCCTGTGATAGGATATGCAATTTAGTTAAAAATAGTATTCGGTGACTGGACTCAAGGATACATTTCTTCTAAACTAATTTAAAACACTTCATTTAAATCTGAGGTAAATATAATAGACAATGTAGTAATTCAAAAGCTTTAAACTCTCTTCTGTAATGTAACAAAAATCCTTTATGGAATCATTGAAACAATTAAGTGAAATTGCATCTTCTTTAAGATTTTATAAACAAAGTAGGGGAGGAGGGAAGGAGAAAAAGGACTTAAAGCACCATCTTAAATAACATGATAATTATAAGTGGCTGGCTTTATTAATTATACATTAACTGAATCAAATAACACTTTCATAGGGATATTTTTTTCTGTGTAATCCAAGGGCTAGATGATTTTTTTTAAATCAATAATGTCCAAAGATAAGCTGCTAAAATTATTCTTTTTTTTATTATTTTACATATGTCTACTCAACTGAAAACTAATCAAAGAGTTAAATAAAAGATTTCCAGTTCCAAGACATAGGCTTTAAAATTAATTGTAAATTGTCATTATTATTATTGTTTTATTATTATTATTATTATTATTATTAATCATTATCATTATCAATATTTTGATCACTGAGCAATAAGAAATAGTTTGAGGATGGGCAGCTGTCTAGATAATTTTGCTCATAAGTAATAGACATTCATGATCTACCTGAAGACAATAGTCTGATGGTTTTCCCAAAACTCTCAGTGTGGCAAAGAAAGAGATACCATATTGATAAAACTTCTATTGAAGAATTGCTGGCACTGCTGCACTGATAAGAATATTATTGTAAATGTGAAATACAATACTTTTGCTTATTACAAAATGCCTCCAGAAAGGAAATATTTTCTTAGAAGTTGACATTTCAATCCATAATACTTTAAACATTTTCAAATGTTTCAAAATTCCAAAAATGAAATTAGAAAAGCATGCTTAATAATGAAGGAAATTTTAAGCCTTGCAAATATCATTGATACAATTTGCTAAACTTCTGTAAGATAGTTAAGTGACTTCCACCACGGATAATTTACTATCATCTCAATTGTGTAAATAATAAAACCAAAAAAAAATATATGAATATTTTAACCAGTAAATTATATTTTTATATATTATAAGCAAACTTCTAAACTGTTCATGTTTGATCAATAGGTCATTCATACTTTATGTTTTTAGTTGTGATTTACATCCAAAATCTATATTATGACATTTATTAATTTCTGTAAAAATACAATAAAGTTTATTTTTTTCCAGAAAGTATTTATACCCAAACAACTATTTGGGAAGGTAATCTTTTTTTTTTATATTATACCAACAAATTTACTCAATATCAATGTAACTACACAAAACTAACTATATGTAACACATAACCAGTAAAGTTACAGAATTCAGCCTTCTTATACATAAAAAAGTTAATTCTTGCTTATTTGTCCTAACCTGTAACATGTTGCAACCAACAGACCCCTTCTATGTACCTGAAACAAAGATGATTCTTCTCCTTAGAAAAAGTGAGCAAACCTGAAATTCCCACCCAGCAAAAAAAGAAAAAAAAAAAAAAGTGGTAACTCAGAGTTATCAAATTCTGAAATTTCAGTAGAAGAAAAACAGCAGGAATTATGGGCAACTCTTATTTAAGCCTCTCACCTAATCAGTACTATAGGAAGTTACAGAGTTGACCAAAAGAAGACACTGGTCTCTCATTCAACTTTGTTAAATGGGTCTCAAAAGTCTGTGAAAGGTTTTTAGTCAGATTGTTTTCATTAAAAACTTCTAATTTTAAAAATTATTGACTTAAAACTGCCACAAACAAATGGTCCACAAAACATTCTTCTTTCCATCTGGAGGTTTTATAATGCATTATCATTAACCAGTCTTTTACACTTAAACTTAAATGACCCATTGAGACAAACAGTTCTGAGACTGTTCTTCCAACACCGACTAAGAGTGGGATGGCAGGTATTAGGGATAATATTCATTTAGCCATCTGAGCTTTCTGAGAGGGCATGGTGACCCTGTCACCTCCAGCAGACTCATGCCACGAACAGCAAATCCACTAAGGGGAGAGCAGTCAAAGAAGCTCTCAATAGGCACACAGGCTTGCCAGGAACCATTTCAGCAATGCCAGCATCACCAGAATCAAGAATTTGGTGTCATCTTTCTATTTATTATTTATTTATTTATTTATTTATTTATTTATTTATTTATTTATTTATTTATTTATTTTACCAGAACAGTGATCAATCTTCTTTAGATCAGCAAATGTACGAGCACTGTGAGCTGTGTGACAGTCCAGCCCAGGTACAAAGCCAGCATTAATTTGACCTGGGTGGTTCAGGGTAATTCTCAGAGCCATGAATCCAGCTGCTTCCATTGGCGGGCCATTTTGGCTGTCTCCAGCTACACTACCATGGCAAATATCTTTACAGTCATGTTCTTGACTTAGAAGCTCACATTTTATTCAGGAAGAGCTTCACCCTAAACTTCATGGTGCATTTCAACAGACTTTATTTGTATTGTTGATTGAAGCAAAGGTGACCATGATGCTGGGTTTCAGAACACCAGGCTCCACTCAGCCCACAGGACAAAACCAATACCATGGATTTTAGACATCCTGGAGAGGCAGACAACAGGTTCGTGAATTGTGAGAAAATAGTTCAAATTATTTCAAAGAGACAAGACTAAAACACTCAACATAACTTTGGGATACTTAAACCAGTGAAAGGGTTTGTAGATTTCATTTACAATGCAATAAAATAGGACATAGATGAAGTAGCTATGAAAATTTTAATAGATTATAATAAATATTAGGAGGGCTGGTTGGTCCATCAACTTCTTAGATTATAAAAAGACCAGAACAGATTCACTCAAGTTTCCTATCCTAAATGAATTTTTAAAATATGATAATGACAGAAATATGGAAACTACAGTCTCTTTAGAACAAGTGCTGATTAATGGTGTGAGGTAAATGAGAAAATTATAATTCTGAGTGATGGGCTGGTCAGGGTAGCTTGACACAGGGGTAGTAGGGGCTGAGAACACTTGTATTGATATGGGTTAAATGGCCTGAAGGTGATGAGGAAACTGTTGGATCCTTATGAACAATGTACTCGTATCCCCAATTTGCTAATGAAATTGATGATAGAAAGTTAGAGGATAATTTTCTTATGGTAGGAGATATGGTGATGCAATTCTGAAAGGCTTACATGTAAAAATATGACTCAAAGTAAAAATTTATGAATGGAAGTATTGTATACTAGTCATTACCCCTACCAGAAAGTATTTTAGAAATAGATGTGGTGTCTAAATGGGGATTTTTTTTTTTCATACTTAAATCATTAAGCAGAAGAAAGTTGGCTCGTCACTTATTTTAATGTGGTATGCTAGATGGTAATCTTTGGAATTACCTAAAGTCACTGAAGAGGTTAATTTAAAACAATATAGGATATTTGGGTGTCATCAGGAAATTTTGGCTTTATTGAAGGGTATTTCAGTTTCACTTGTATTACTACCCCAAAATGAGACAGGTTAGTTGACATGTTGTTAAGCAGACAGGAAAGATCCCTGATGAAATAAGAAAAAGGCCGCCAAATCCTGAAACTCCAGGTTCTGGAATGTCTCCTTCACTCCAGGACAAAGATATGAGAACCCGCCTTGAGGTTAATAAATTATTTCGTAAACCCCTTTTGGCCAGACAAAAGAACAGATCTGATAGATAGGGATGGTTTCCTTAATACCTTTGGGATCTGACAGATAGGAATGGCTTCATTAATCTCTTCAAGGTGGGCAAACAGGACAAACCTGATAGACAGGATTCCATTAGAAAGTGTCAGCCCCCTTCCCCAAGCAGGCAAGGGAAGTTATAAAAGTAAGAACTTTTGCATCAGTGTCTGGACAACCCGGTGAGGACCCCCACTCATTCTGAGAGCTGCAACTCTTTACTCTTTACTTTTAATAAACTATCCTCTTTTACAGCTCCTCACCTCTCCTTGCTCCATGCTTTTGTTCTTTGGTTTCATGAGACACGATCCCGGCACAAAGAAAATATTCTATATCAAAAAGTTTTGTTTAATATTCCAGTCTTATCTGTGAGGAAAGCTGATGAGTCCAGGAGCTTAATTGTAGGCTGTAAAGGATTAAATCAAGTATTCCTCCAGAGCATGCTGAATTCAATATGGTTTTAACAATTCAAACTGTGCAACATGCTAAAGGAAATCAGTATTCTGTGAACAATTTGGTTAATTTTTCCCCATTTTTTTAATTTCAAACGGAAGCCAAACTAATCTGTATTCTTATGGAATAGAACCGAACAAATATTGTATTCTCACACAGTAATCTAGGTCTTGCTGCTTATTGACGAAATCTGCTATGAAGAGACTTAGATTTGATTAAAAGAAAATATACCGTTGTCTGCCATATTGATAACAATGTTGACAACACAATCTGAAGATCAAGTGGACTTAAATAAATGCTGGTTAATCATATAGCCAAGAGAGGGCCGTAGATTAACCCAGCTAAACTAGAGTAAAGAACAAATGACAAGATTCTTAAAAATTATGCAAACAGGAGACACTCGAGATATACCACAAATGACCAAAACTGAGTTATTCTCTGTGAGCTCCAAAATGAAAATAAGAAGAATGAAGATTGATTGGGTTGTTGGTTTTTAGAGAAATCACATACCACACCTGAGAATTTTACTAGTCCCATGTCACAAAAGTACCAGGGAAAGATGAATTTTAATGATTTCATGTAAACAGAGATACTTTTGGAGTTTCAAAAAAAATCAGTCTACTACTTTACCCAAGTCTAATCCTTGGGTTTGTACAACCCCAATTCTCAGATGCTATGAGAAATGTCAGCCACTTACATTGATGCTGTGTGGGACTTTCTGTGAAAGCTCATGTCCTCCAGCCAACAATAACTGCTGGGATTTGGGGGTAGAACTTTGCCAGAAGCTGTTGCCATGTAAATTCCCTTTGAAAGACAATTGTAGGTCTGTTACTGAGCTTCAAATGAAACTGTTTCTGTTATAGAAAGACATGAAATTATTTTGAGACATAAAACAGCTCTCCTGTCATGAGTTATGTCAAAACACCATTCTAATAGACAGGAAAACACACAGAGGAGTTGGGAATGATATATTAAAAAATATGCTATAGCGGTACTCATCTCATACATGAACAGGTGTCTACCATACCATTGGGTTGTATGTTTGGTCCACCTGAGGAATTACCTCACCCTATGTCGAAATGGGTGTGTCCCTAAGATCATAATAGAGAATGCTGGACAAGCGGCAGTGTCCCCATGTGGTGTAGGATGCTCAATCTGAAATGTAGCTGAATTGTACCTGGTCAATGGCTGAAATTTGCAAGAAGAGCTAAAAAACAAAACAACTAAATAAGTTGAATTAGGAACAGTGCTCCTTGTGGCATCAGAAAAACCAGATAAAAATAACACAACAATAGAGTCTTGTAGCTAGATTCAGGCAGTAGCAAATGGATTAACAGATTGGCAATAGGGATCAGAAAATGAGCCTTAAATAATTAGAAGATAAAAGAAATCCCAGTGTGGAGCACTACTGTTATGAAAAAACTATCTTCTGTGCCCCCCTTATTGTGAGATTCTCTGTCACAGGATTTTTTGAGGGTTGAGACCATAATCAAGATAAAGAATACGTGGTAAACCAAAATCAGTGTTAGTTTAGGGAAGGCTTGGTGGGCTCACAATAGCCCCTGCACTCCTTGAGTATACCTATGGGGAGTTCTTTGGAATTCTCCAGGAAACTATATTGGAGAGTGACAACTAGCCCTATAATATTCTGCTGAGGAGTTCAACTTTTCTTGTTCCAAGATACATTCTTAAACTGCACTCAATCAGTAAACCCAGCAGCAACGTGTTTGGTAGATTAAACAAAATTTCCTGAAATATTCTAAAACAGCCTTAAGTAAAACTGGCCCAAGTCTAGGAGTCGTAAGATAAACAAAATGTATCACTAATGAGGAGAGACATGCTGAGGAAAAAGACGTAATGGGTTTATATTGCTATTTAGAGTGAATGTTATTTTAGGAGGAAGGTACAGGATGACAAGTGACCTGTATATAGGATATGTTTTACAAAAATGGACTTAAAGAACTCAACGGGTTCTTAGCATTTTGGGAGATATAGTTAGGAAATAGCATTCACGCTGACCCAAGAAGGGCTACTTACATCCGCTTCTCTAGATGGAAGTGGCAATAGCTCAGGAAAATGGTCTTTGTCTTTGCAGAGGAAAGCACAAGGATAAAGTGGTGGGAAATCTTTGGTCCCTATAGACTATGGGAACAAATTTGTGGAGACTACATTTTTGTATAAATGTTCTTTTTCTGTTTTTAAATTAAAATTTATTGGGATGACAATGGTCAACAAAACTGCATAGGTTTCAAGTGCACAATTCTATAATACATCATCTGTGTATTGCATTAACTGTCAAGGCAACATGAATTAACTTAAAGTCACCCGATAGTGCAGTTAATCATCACTGACACCTTTTAAACTTATCTAGGATTTTTATTAGAGGAGATGAGATAGGGATTGTTTAATGAAAAGGCTTATTAGAAACCTATGTCAGTGTAAACTTGCAATAGGAAATATGAAACTTGGAATCTAGACTTGAGAAATGGCTCTTTGAATGACTTAACAACATCTATTATAATACTGGTAACAATGACCAAATATATTAGTAGAGTGAATTGGTAGCTTGACAATATATTTTTCTTCTGGACTATGATTGGCCAGAGAAAAATGTAGATTTGACTAATTAATTATTACACCAAATCCATATACAGTCATGCACTACATAATGACTTCAGTCAACAACAGATCACATGCATGACAGTGGCATACCATGTAGCCTAGGTGTATAGTAGGCTACACCACTTAGGTTTATGTAAGTATGCTCTATGATGTTTGCACAAGTATCAAATTATCTAATGATGCATGTCTCAGAACGTGTCCCCAACATTAAGAGGCACATGACAGTATTGATACTTTTCATACATTTCAAATTTCACCACTGACAAGAGGTGAGTTAAACTTGGGCATGACACAAAAGTTTGTGTTGACATATTTGGTAAACTAAAATGCCTCTTTGAAAAGCAATACCTAGATCTCATTCAATGATACAAAGTATTAGTGCTTTGATGCTTTATGCTTCTGCATCTTCTATTTTACATGTGTATTAAAACATGCAAAATAAATGATGACACTGGTAAGGCATGTGTAATTAGAAAAAGCTAGACTAAGGTACAGAGATGATTCTCTTAGAACAGAGTAATCTACAGCTTTTTGGTGGTTGTTTTTGTTTATCACCAGGGATTCCTGGAACCGTAATATTGACCTGTGGCCAAAAAGGGATGAAATGTCTTGTTGGTGATTTAAAATACACTGATTAATGTCTATCTCTCCTCTGGAAGCATTATGTACATGTTTTTATACATATGTTATTAAAAGTGTGCACTCATATGGGTTACAACTCATTTATAGGTTAACTCAGCTTGATTTCACTTATACAAAATATAAAATTGATTTTCAGAAACTTGTATAAAAATCTCAGAGCTTATTTTTTTCCAAATTTACCAGAGGCTAAGTGTGCAAATATATATGGGAAGTGATTAAATCAGTAGTTTCTGCTATTAATACATTGACAAAAATAATTGTTTCTCTATCTTTTCTACTCAGAATTATCATTGTGTTTCCTATATTGTTGTAAATGAATTGGTACTCACATAACATTTCTATTACTATGGGTATAATCAGCAAATAAAATATAATTTATTAAATGCAACTTCAAAGAATGAAATACATTGTTTATAGCAGTTCTTATTACAAAGAAATAAAGAATTGCTTCATTGTATGTTTAAACCCACATATATGGGCAAACAATTTTCAACAAAAGAGCCAGAAATATTTTTTATAATCTATCTATAAGGCAGGACATATTTCTATTTACTGAACATCTGCTTTTCTTACAGTCCTGCAAATAAACGTCCTCCCTTCTGAAGCCTCAAGGTGCCATACCTCATCCTTAGCTCAAAATGTCATATATACCTCATTTTCCCTTTCAGTTTTTGAACCTCTTGAGCATGTTGGGTCTCTGACTCTCTCGTGAGAGTGGGGTTCCCATGTGTACGTACATTGTCATATTTTGTTATTCTCTCTTGTTAACCTGTCTCATGTCAGTTTAATTATTATACCAGCTGAAAGAACCTACCCTGTTTCCCCAAAAATAAGACCTAGCCGGACAATCAGCTCTAAAACATCTTTTGGGGCAAAAATTAATGTAAGACCTGGTCTTATTTTACTATAAGACCGAGTCTGATATCATATCATATCATATCATATCATATCATATCATATCATATCATATATCATATCATATCCTACCATATAAGACTGGAACTCATATTAATTTTTGCTCCAAAAGACACATTAGTGTTGATTGTCCTGCTAAGTCTTATTTTCGGGAAACACGGTAGAAGGGTAAAGACAAGTCTCTTCCACATGTTATTGGTAAGTATAATAATTTTATCTTTGACTAATCCAGATTCCTTTAGCATTTCTTAATCTTAGAACACTGACCCAATTTTCACCAATACATTTAGTCATGATTCTAGATCAGCACTAACTAATCAAAACCCCGCATTTCCTATTATTCACTTAAGAACAAATCTATTTTTTTAAATAGATTTTTAATGGTAAGTTTGTTTTTCATTTAATCAAATATTTATCTTACTTTTTCTCTGTTGTATATGTTTTAAGTAAACATAATTATTTAAATAATTTTAAGTGTATTCATATAAAAATATACAAATTTTGATGAGTTATGCCAAAATAGTAGTAAAAACTGGTTTATATATTAACAGTGAAAGACCACAGTTATTAACCAGAATTTTCATTGGATGTAAAAGTATAGAATTTGTCTTTCCTTTGGGGAAAAAGAACAAATATTTGTATACTGCATTTTTTGTTTGTTTCATTTTTTACAAATTTTTTTATTAAATTCATTGGAGTTACCTTGGTTAAAATTATACAGCTTTCGAGTACATATTTCTATAATGTATCATCTATATATGGCATTGTGTGTTCACTACCCAGAGTCAGTTCTCCTTCCATCACCATATATTTGACCCCCTTTTCTCTCTTCTACCATTTCCTTGCCCCCTTACTCTCTGGTAACCACTAAACTATTGTCTGTGTCTATTAGTTCTTGTTTCTTTGTTTGTCTTGTTCCTTTGTGGCTTTCAGTTTTATATTCC
Source organism: Rhinolophus hipposideros (assembly GCF_964194185.1). Lineage (NCBI taxonomy): Eukaryota > Metazoa > Chordata > Mammalia > Chiroptera > Rhinolophidae > Rhinolophus > Rhinolophus hipposideros. The sequence continues at coordinate 93,688,930 of NC_138048.1, forward strand.
ACACACGAATGAAGACATACGGTTCTGGACTTTTGCTCTATGACTTATTTCACTTAGAATGATAATCTCAAGATCCAACCATGTTGTCACAAATGGCAATATTTCATCTTTTCTTATGGCTGAGTAATAAATTTAGCATTGTAATGTTTAATGCTTGGAATTATTTTGTGATTCTAGACTGAATATGCTTTCAGAATATGGGAAATCATCAAACATAATTTTAAAACATTATTATTTAAAATTTTTGTTTGCCCTTCTGATTTAATTATTGTTCTTACACTTTAATTATCTCCTAATAACTGAGACATGAAAATTTCTCACCTCCTTTTATTATAAGGATTAGAGGAAATTCTAGTTGAAAATCACACATAATGATAAGGATCAAACTAAATTTACCTAATATGTTATTCCTTGCTAGATGAAGCCTGGAACATTAGGTGATCAGATAGGTACTTTAATTAGTGGTACACTGAACTTAATAATAAAACTATTATCAACTTCCATATAAATAGATCATGGAAATCTAGTTCTAACTGAAAATAAAATATTCAATATTACAAATACTTAGGTTACTTTTATCCTGAAACTGTGTTTCATGTTTTTGTTTATTCATTTGTTTTACAACTGACAAAATTTTATCAACAAAACAGAATAGAGATTAAAAAAATGAAGTTAGATTGCCTATAATGTTACAAAAGTCTGCAAGAGCCAACATTTTTACCTTTGCATCTAATACATAATTTTTAACATTACTGTGAAAGTGTAGAAAACAATCCAACCATTCATAATTTGAAGCCAACCTCATTGATATACTAAGCCTAAGAAATTTGGAAAATTAGGCCCCTCCTTTTCATGTTCAAAAACACTTTTGTGTTTCAATTTAAGGAGAAATCTATCAATTTATTTTCAACATTTCAAAGATATGCTTCTTAATTTCAACCTATAAAGCAAAGGAGATAACAGGAATGCTACATTTGGTTTAATATGCAATTGGATAGCACATTTAATTACAATTAAAATATCATTTGTAACAAGGTAATCATTATATGCCTACATTACCTATAATTATACTTAATTGTTACATGAGATAAATTAAATTTAACAGTTACATGGTAACAATTCATGAGTTGAGACATCCAATGGTCTTATTTACACGTTTTCCCCATTGAGTTATCTGCACCTGCATCCATTTCAGTTTGGAGATAAGTGCCAAAAACACAATTTTTCCTGAGGGATAAAAGAAGTAGTTGGCAATGCCAAATACGCCTTCTACAGTTCTGGGGATTTAAATTAGTATTATACTAAGTTCATAACACTTCAATATTGGGGTATAATTTATGGAATTATCACATATATATTTTATAACAAATCTACTTTTAGTTAAGATAAAAATAATAACACTAGAGACTATATGCACTGAATGAGTTAAGATGTGATATGTTAACATGAAGAGAAAATTAAAGTAACATAAGCTTATAATAGAACTGATAATAATTTCTTATTAATAGATGAAAACATATTTACCTGTGATTTAACAAATTATTACCTTGATTTTATCCTTACCTTTTACCCTTATCTATTAAATGCAAGGTGCTGAAGAAAGAACAAAATAGCTACTTTGATACGATAGATTCTAAGTCTAGCAACTATTTATATTTTATGTCTAGCATGGCAATCATTGGAGAGAAATTTGAACACATGTTTACTCTACTTAATATGAAGAGCAATACATTAAAATGACTTTTTAAAATATATTTTAGTTTCAGCTGTGAATTAGAGGTGTCTGTAAATGCCTTGGTACTCTTTTAAGTGATAGGTGGAATCAAATTTTTCTCCTCTTGGATCTGGCTGGACAGGTCTTAGTGAGTCATTTCCCCAAATGACTCACTTCCAAGGCCAGGCCAAAAGTCACGTTGCAGCTTAGGACTGGGTCTCTTGATAGAAGCCCTGAGCTGCCATGTATGAATTCCAATTACCTTGAGAGTGTCAACTGAACCCAGCCAGTCAGCATGCAACCCAGTGCAAACCTGACCATCCATACCAATCCATTTACTGGTGAATGTAAAGAGTGATCTCTATTGATATCATGTGGAACAGACACATGCTCGAACGAAGCGTGCCTGAATTACTGAACCAGAGAATCACATTATATGATCAATTTGGTGTCATTTTATACCACTGAGTTTCGAGGGTTGTTAAATGAAACAAGGCATTTCTTTTTCTGGAGGGTGAGAAATGATGCAGGTTAGCTATGTAGGAACCCATCTGGAACACTTTAAAATATCACATATTCCTCATATGTACAGATGCTTCCAATGGCATCGTCAAAATAAAGTGATTTTATCACACCCTTGTCACTAATTTAATAGCTACTACTTGATTTGAATGCAATCTGGTAAGCTGGTAGGTTAAAATGTACCTCAAAGAAGAAGGCAAGGAAAAACTGTGATAAGGATATATATATATATATATATATATATATATATATATATATATATATATATATATATATATTTTAATTTAACTTCATTCAATTCATGTAATACTATCATAGAATTTTTCACATAAACTGAATCCACTCACGTTTTCGATGTCAAAGAATGTAAAATTTTTTGTGTGTAAATACACACCCATCTGTGTGTATTAGGTTGGTGCAAAAGTAAATTGCAGTTTAAAAAGTTAAAAATAATTGCAAAAATCACAATTTCTTTTGCACCAACCTAATATATGGGTGTATATTTGTGTCTCAACAAAATTTTATTGTTTGAACGTGCATTTAAGTTAGTTTTGATAATTCCATCTACTTTACATGTACTTTCAATGACTTACTACAGTTTTCTTTAAGGTTATGTTCTGGATGCTTCCAGCCAGACCTACATTTGTATCAGATTCTAGATTTATTTGACCAACATAAGCCCCCAAGCTTTGAAATGCTTGTTCCTAAGCTTAGGTTGCATATAGTTTTATCTGTTGTCCCATGGAATAGGTACCTTCAAAGTTTTCTAAAATATATTAATTTACATAAATGGGCAGAAAGTTCATTTATTCTGGTACTGGTTGTATTTATGGGTGATATCTGGCATTTTTATGTATAAGAAAGAATATGTATCTAATATTTTATCTACTTATATTTACTACATTCCTATTCACACTTCTATTTCATATTAATTTACTAACATATCAGGTTACTCTATTTTGTCGGTATAATCCCATACCTTAAAGGAAATAACAACGATGAAAAGAATCAATGGAACCAAACTGAGAAAATGATCCTTTTCCATTAGACTGAAAATGGCTTCTTCTACTACAAAACTAGATTTTTTTGGTGCAAACTTCAATTGAAGTAAAGACTTTTGCTGATAGAACTTGAAGATTTTAGAAGCATAAATGATCATGGAATCTGTACATGACCTTAATTACAGTATTTATAAACTAAGCTCAAACATATTCCAATTACCTTCTAAATATTTAAAATACTCATAAAGTAGCCTTTCTTTTGTTTCTAACCTTTTCCCTAAACATTTGTCTAAACAGGAAGTCTTCACACACAAATCAGTCCACTCACTATGCTAAACATGCGTTTTATTCTTCTAAATAGTATACTTAGTGTATCTTATTCTCCCTCACAAGGATGGCCTTTCTTTCAGGCAAATGCTATTTTCAAAATACAGTCTGAGTTCTAACTGCTATGTAAAACTTTAGTTGGTTATGCTTTACAAGAGGAAATGCTCTGACCTCCTGCAATTGTGCTTGTACTTATACTGGTGTTTTAGGAGTTTATTAGCTCAATGTACACTAGAGCATCATGATGGGAGTCATCTTGCTCTAGTGAGGCCTCCAGCTTAGAAACAAGGTACCAAACTAGGCGGATCATTGAAATTTCTGTATCACTTAATATGAATGAATGAAACACTTAGTGACTAGGTATTTTTGTAATCATATCAAATTATAAAGACAATCATTGTTTTCAGACATCTTTCAGTTATCGTTACATCTGCATATGTCACTCAATGACACATCTAAGATTTATTCTCTTCTTTAGAGACCACAGAAATAAATTCAACAATAAATTTGCTAGTATTTAGAGCTAAGAAGCTAACTGCTCTTCAGCAATTAATTATATTGAATTTTATTGAAAATTTATTGAGATGACCAAGTTTCTTAAATGTTTTTTACAACATTTTTTCCTAATCTGTGAACATCCTTTCAACAAAATGGAAACAGCAACTTCCCATTGTCTAAGCTTTGATCAATAAGTCTCGCTTAATTCTGAAGATCATTCCTTCTTTTCTATCAGTTAATAAGTAGTTTTATTAAATGTTCCTTTGTCATGATCTTAGGAGATAGTACACCATAGTGACTTCATCTCTTTATTACTATACTATTTTAAGCAAAGTACTTATTTGAAATGAGGAGGTGAAGTATAGGTATGTGTGCACACATATAGGTATGTGTGCATGTATGTATGCTTACTAATACACACCATTTGCTACTTCACAATCTCTAGGCAAACATCCCATGCTATTCGTTTAATTCAACAAATATTTTTTCGAATACTTTATGCCTGGAACAACTTCAGATGTTGAGGAATCATCTATAAACAATTAAACTTTTGAACTTTTATGTTTTAATGAGAGGAGCTTTTGAGTATGTGTATTTGTGTATGTGTTAGGTAGTAATTACAACTCAAAAATAAAGTAGCACAAATAGATGTGAGTGGAGCACCGCTTTAGAAAATGCGATCAGTGAAGGAGACTGAAAGTGACATTTGAACATAGTCCTGAATGGAGTGAATCACACACATAACTGAGGGAAAGTATGTTCCAGGCTAGTAAGCAGCTAGCTGGAAGGAAGAGTACACTCAGAGGTATAGAGGAAGGAAGCAAGACTGGAGAAAGAGTTCAGGTCTGTGTCAGAGACATGGGACCACTTGTGGACCACAGGATGAATTGAGCCTTTTTCTAAAACCGTTGGGAAGCCACCGGCTGCCTCGTAAGTAACATTACTAAAGCAGCACTGGATTTAATTTAGAGTTATTTTCAAGCATTGTGGTTCCTTAAAGGTGTCCTCATAATAAGGGAAAATATGTTACCAAACTCTTCTTTAAACGCTAACCACAAAATCCACCTGCTAAAATTTAAAATTGATGCTCTCTGTTTCTGACTCAGCAGAAATCCTTCTTCAGTATGCTGATCTTCTTTACATAAAAGTGTTTTATATTTGAAGTGCTTCAAAATATATTGTTACCTTCTACTTATTAATCCTCTTTTTATACTTTACTTTTATAGGTAGGAAACAGTTTGTGCTAATGAAATTAATTTTCAGTGTTCACTTTTCTTTCAGTGCGTGGTTTTATTTCACACAGAACTAACTATGGCAAGAATTAAGCATCACTTTTCTTTTTTATTGATTTTAAGGTTTATGTTGAGAATAAGTTTCAGTCTTCCTAACTAAAATCACTGTCAGAGGAACTATGAGATTCATAGTATTTGCTTTACAGAGATACTACCATCCTCTCTTTTTCAATTATGTAAAATTTATACTCACATACATCTACACTCTAAGAAATATCAATTCTGCTTTGATTAAGCTAAACTACAGATGGCATTAGGTTCTATTAAATATTTGCTTTTTCAAGCACCATTCTACGTGCTGAGGATACAGTGAGAAACAATGACAAATTCCCTCACAGTGGTTGCATATTTTATATTCCAGAATGTACTGGAATTTTCTGTTATTTTTTTTCTTGCTCTCTCCCTTATTCTTCTTTCTTTCTTTCCTTCCTTCCTCCCTCCCTCCTTCCCTCCTTCCCTCCCTCCCTCCGTCCCTCCCTCCCTTCCCTCCTTCCTTCTTTTCTGCCTTCCTTCCTTCTTTTGTTGTTGCTTTCTTTTGTGAGAAAGATATATAACACTTTTTTTCAAGATTTCCTCAATGTACCTATAAAATGAACATGAACCTCATGGGTCACACCTTAATGCTAATATTCAATAGAACACATATTGCATTCTGAAAATGCAAAATTTTCTCACAGAATATATCCTTGTCTCCAAAATAGGCAATCTAAAATAATGCAGAAGTTGTATAATTCTATGTTGGAAAATGATTCCAGATACTTTCAAAATTTGGGTAATACAAACAGGTCCTGGTTCAATATATGAGATGGCCTATTCAATTGACTGACATGATGTTCCAGTGATTTACAGAGGGGGAAAAATTGTTCTATGTTTTTTTTGTTTGTTTTGGTTTTGGTTTTTGGTTTTTTTTGGGGGGGAGATTGTGGGAGATATTCAACACTTAAAGCTCTTACTCCATAGAAAATGTATTATAGAAGTAGGTTTTTGAACTTGCTAACTAACAGATTAAGGAAACCTGCTTTTGTCATTAAGCAGGTGGTTAGCACCATTTTGTGTTTTAACAGGTTAAATATGTATTTTCCTATTCCAAATACTGGAGGAAATTATTAAAAAATAGTCCTGGGGAGATCAATTAGGAACAGTAATTTATTCTCCATGGTATATTATTAAGTTTTACTAAACTCAAATAAATCTCATAAGAAAAGGATTATAATGTTTAAAATCTTAATTTCTAACAAATTGGATTACATGATGGCTTCCCCAAAATACTAACATAAAGAATACATAATACTTTGTTCGGTATATTTTAAAATGTAAACTCGCTGGCCTACTAAAAATCATTTTTTTTCTTTATGTTTTTGCTGCTGTGAATTCAGCAGGTGGCAAATCCTAATTCAAGATGTATAGAATGTTTCCATTTCATATTTCTTATATCCAAGCTATTGTTCTTTTTAGTCATTAAAACTTGTGTTTATAGTTACTCAGTTGGTAGGGCCTTAAAGCTAAAGACTCTGAAGGTTTTCACTTCAAGATGAATTCTAATTGTAGTTCTCAGATGGAAATATTAGGTACATATAACAAAAGTTTGTAATCAACCTAGAGACTTTTAAAATGCACGTTTGGCCATTTTGTTTTAGTTATTAAAGCAATGAATTTCCAAAGTAATTTTTGTCAAGAAAATGTTCAGAGTAGTAATTTAAGATTCATAATGTATTCTTCCTATAAAAAGCTATAATTTTAAATAATGAAAGGCAGTTATCTTTTGTTTACCAAAATATTTTTGGAATGAATACCTTGGAAAGAATTTATGTGCATTCAAAGTAAACATATAAATGTAAGTGAAAAGCAACATAAGTTGCTATTAAGCAGAGAAACAAAAAAAACATTTTAAAATTAATATTTCAACCCTGCAAAGAGAGAGGATTGTTCTCTAACCCAAAATGTTATTGAAAATAAAAAGCCTTTGTTTAAAACATATGAAGATAATTTTAGTTAGCTATGGGAAAGAATGATTTCTGTAAGGAAACTTTCACATGCATTCTAAGATTGCCGATGATATTAGCAGTATTCCTTCTGAAAGTAGAGATTTACGTGTCCCCCTCAGTGCACTGAAACAGAATCCAGCCTAACCTTTAATTGTACCTCCAAGCGATCGGCATAGTTCAGGCCTTGTTCGGTACAGTAAATGTATGAAAGGGCAGGACCTGTTTATTCCCCATTCCTTGGAGATCTGGTTGGAAATCTTGAATGGAATACATGAAATAAACCGATTTTGTTAATTAATCTGAATTTACCTTAAATCTTTGATCACTCGTTTCAAATTTGTTGATCATATTCATTTGGCCTTTAAATAGGAGAACCTTCCAATGCTATTCATCTGAGAATATTTGGAATCTGCAAAGACCATGAACATGCATTTATTTTGTGGTGTGTACTATGCAGCACGAATCATGATATTAAGTAAAATAAAAGCACCATGTTCCTTCACAGGTTACAATAAAATATTTAAAGGAGATAAAGCATTGTTTTATCACATAATGTTCCTTAGTACACAATTCATCTCATATAATAGTTTTCTTATATTTCATGGCCATCGGAAAAGAAAATGTATATTCAGTTCATCTGGCTTTGCAAATTCCCTTTTTAAGCTAGAATTTTTTTGGGGGGTTTTTATAGACAGATATGGTGTTGTGATTGATAAAGATATTATCAGAGATAATTATGTCCAAGCACAAAATCTGGCTCATAGTGGGTTTTTTTTGTTGTTGTTGTTGTTTTTGTTTTTCTTACTATAGGCTGATGCAAAAGTAATTGCGGTTTTTGCAATTATTTTTAATCTTTTAAATCGTAATTACTTTTGCACCAACTTAATACCAATCCTCAATGTCTTGGTATATAAAATGGAAAAAATATCTCAAGATTAATATAAAGATTAAATAATATGCCTTGTGTGACATGAACAACGGATGCTTTCCCTAAAAATAAAAAAATAAAAAAGTTTTATGTAGATTAATAAATGTTCTTTAACATATTCATAACAAAACTATAGAGCAAATAATAAGTGATAAAAGATAAACATGAAAATTTTCCCGGTTTCTACTATATGTCAAGTTCTTTAAAAATGGTATTCCGTTTAGCATATTTTTAAAATATCAATTTATCAACTTTTTTAGTGAATGATAATTTGCATTCAGAAATGAACGAGTTTTTTGACAGCCGCAAATAGTATGTATGACGGGCTTCCTGCTCAAAGGAAATTTGTGATCAGATTAGGCATATAACTTACATTCATCTAACAATTAAAGGGCATAAATGAAATAACACATTCAAAGTAAAACAAGGGCATGATCAATAACTGTACTGTCATGAATAGAAGAAGTCATTAGGAATTTAAATAGCTTAAATGATGCTTAGAGTTTCTGCGACATAATACAATCATTTGATTTTCAAGACTCAAATCAAAAAGGATTTTAATTGAAATAGCTATAAATATGTCCTCCTCTAAAATTCTGGAAAGTTAACAATTATCTAAGTAAGAAATAAAGTACTAATTATTTTAATCAACAATAGATTTCATGAGTGTATGTTTAGAACCTCCAGTCTGATATATAAAATAACTTCATTTGGTAATTATACTTGCATCATGCATAATAGATGCCTTTCTGGAAAAGTGCATCAATCAAAGTGTCCTTTGGTAAGCAATAGTTTATATATACTGGGGATTTTATATTTAAAAAGTGATACAGTGTGCACTGTTTATTAGGCACATAATTTTGTTTTGAGAAAGAATGACCTCAGCTTTGTATTTTAAATGTAATTTCAAATACTGGGTATACTTCAAAGGAAAGAAAACTGTTTTAAGGCATAATGACATGTAGTTTTGCATAAAATCTTGACTCACTTATAACACTTACTTGCCAAATGTTTATTTATATTACCAATGTTTTGTACTCATAAAGGGAAAAATCATTCAAAGAATAGTGGACAGAAAAAAATAAATATTGAAAGCCAGTTGATAGATACACTCTAAAACAGTTTAATCAACACTGGATTTTGAGAAGGAGACTGACAGAAACAAATGAAGATATTCATTAAAGCTTAATCATTAGAATATTTAGTTTACTTTTATTGTTCAAGTTATATATTTAGACTGTTCAATTTTTTCTGAGTAATATCTCTCACTAAAGTTTAAAATGTGACAACAAATTACTAAAGTTCTCACTAAAGTTTAAAATTAAGCAACAAATATAATTTGTTAAGTAACATAATTAGCATAAAATGAAAATTTAAATTATGAAAAAGGGAAAGTATAATTGAATTAAGATTATTAAATGTAAACCTCTTAAGATAAGGACACATGAGTTGCATTACTAAGTGAATTCATCATTAAGTCATCCTTATACATGCACAGAGTAAACAAATTATAACATTTCTGCATTACGAACAGATTTAGAAATAATCACTTTTATTATTGTACTAACTTGCTGTATACTCCACAAAAAGGTTAAAACATTCTCATAAAACACCCAAAACTTCTTGATTATTGTTTTTTTTTAAAGAGAAAAGATTAAACTTTGCTTTAGGTAAGAAACTTCAGTGACTTCATTGTATTTTCAGATTTATCAGAATCGTTTAGTGTTAATTTTGAATGATCTATTTTTCTATCTTGAGCAAACTTTATGATTCTACATAGCTATTAGGTACATTTCACCTTTCTTGAGAAATATGAACAGTTCTGTTTTAGGTGGATAATACAGCAGTCTACATCCAGGGTGTCCTTACATTTTCTTACACTGAATTGTGGGAAATGTTTAAGATCAAAAGAAGAGTTCGGCTAAATTGATTTCACACTTTAGACCTTTGTTCAGTCTAAACTGTTTATAAATATGTAATTTTTTTACATCTAGGGTCATCAATATCTTGAATCCTCTAATTTCTCTTACCTACAAAAGGGAAGGGATTTGCCACACATGTGAATTAAAAAGAAAAAAAAAGTTTCCTCCCAGTTTCTATTTAATTAAATCTGTTTCCCTTACAGAAAAGCTACAGTTTTTGATATCAAATTATTCTCTGTAACACTATTATTTCCATGTTTACCAAACAATATGCAAAATGGACATTATTCATGTTATTATTTACCAGTTTAAAAATCATTGTAACTGGTTTTAATCTGAATGTTAAGCTGAACTTTTTGAATTTAATGCCAGAAACTAAAGGATTCTATATGAAACCCCGTTATACTTATATCATGCAGAAATATTAAATGATGAAGGAAATCAGACTTTTTAGGGGCCATGTAATTCCTGCTACATCAAAGACAAACATGTATGGGTGATGCTCTATGAAATTTCATCTGTTTTTCATTTTTCAAGGACAGTTTACTTTTAGTCCCCACCTTAGTCAATCTAAAATATTGATTGTATTAGGTTGATGCAAAAGTAATTGCAGTTGAAAAGAATAAAAATAATTACAAAACCCATAATTACTTTAGCACCACCCTAATAGTAATATGCCAGTAATTATATATATATATATATATATATATATATATATATATATATATATACTCAAAATGCACATATTATTATGCATTTTGTTTGTATATATTATTTTGTTTAGAAAGGCCAATCAAATTTCAGATTCATGATGTTTCCTCTTCTGAACCTTTGTATTCCTTCTCTTTAATTTTATCCCTATTTAAAGAGCTATTTCTATCCAGCTGAAGTTAGTGTCTATGTTGTCATTAACTGTTGAAAACCATCATAACAGGAATTATTACACACAAATCTTTATATTCAGAACTTAGAAACAGACTGACATGCTTTTATAAGAACTTTGGAAAAACTCAGTGAGAAAGTTAGTTTCCATGCCTCTTCCCCAATATTTTTGAATGCCATTAGGAATACTTCCCTCTATTTTAATACTATTTTAGCCTTGGTTATAAAAACTTCCTTGGTAAATGCTATGGTTTTGCTATTTTCCTCCAAAAATGGCCTTGATATAAAACTTTTTTATGGGAAGATCTTGAACCTAAGCATAGAAAAATACAAAGAAACTTAGCAAAAATTCCATTCTCCCTGACGGATCAGAATATAACAAAGGAAGGGGCTTTCCCCTTGGCAGAAAGGGAGGCAAAAATATAGCTCCTTAAGAGCCAGTCTTTGAAATTTTACACTAGATCTAGCTTAATAGAAATAAAAAGAATGCTTTTGCCTGAACTATTCAGATAATTCATGTAAAAGGTGTTGTTTTTCTCTTTTTACCTTTATTTTTCTTGAGTTTTAAATACTGGAGGTGCCAAAAAATGTGTCCATATGACTTGAATTCATCTTGTGATATCAGTATGTATTGAGATTTACAATTTTAATAGTTTTTTTTCCTCCTTTCTTAAAATGTGTATACATTTTTTGATACCTTCCGTATATACTTATGCAACTACAACTTTCTACATTATTTTGTAGGTACGCTTCTAATAGTTTGTCTATGATTGGAAATGTATAGCTTTTTTAAAACTAAAAATAGTAAGAGAATGTATACTGTGATCTCTCCCACCTCTGCTTGTTACTAAATTTATTTATCCTAATGTCTGCAATATTTCAAATGTATATGCTTTAAATTGTATTGCTTTTCATGTTGAATTTCATCAAGACAAACAATTGGATATAAATTATACAAATTATCCCTTTCTTTAGATATTCACATAACTTAAGGAAAAATGAGCTGTTGCAGTTAACAGTATTTAATGTCAGTCATTTGCAGCTCTGAGAGCAATGTCAGTACATACGCATAAAGTGTTAGGAGCATATACTGCAAGCTTTCCAGTCTCCTGTGCAGCATATTCATTGTATGGATTATCTACATAACTTTTAAATTCTATGCTGATATATGTAATTCTGTTAGAATGATGTTTAAGATTCCAGGTCAGCCACTTGGTCTGGTTTTTCTGGAAAAGCTCCCAGGTTGTTATCCTGCCAGAGATCCCTGGATTGAAGCCTTGCTTTTCCCACAAATCCTGCAGGTTCTAATCAGTCATCTTTCCCTGCCTATCAATCTTTTTCCTGTAGGTCTCCCTTAGCTTTCATACTGTATGTTATAAGCTGAGGCTTTGACATGACAATATGCTCTTAAAAATAAAGTTTCGGTTTCTTAGAAAGTAGAGAATAAAACTGAGCAATCTAAGAAGGAATTTTGCCTATCAGAACCTATCCTTCCTGCAGATTTTAAGCATATGTACTCAATTCAGTAAAGTCCGGATATTATCAGAATGGCATCTAGATTTTAGATCTTACATTATTGCCATCACATTTATATAACGTTGAAGATTTTAGCTCTTTTGGATTCTGCATACTACAGAAAACTTTACAGTTTATTCAGCAGATTTTTATTTTGTAGAAATACATAATTGTAATAATACAGACTAAGTAAATGTCACAAATATTAATAGTGGAAAACAAGTACAACAAAGGAAATAATAATGAATTCATTAAAAAAATCTATACAGTGTAGAATGAAATATTGTACCCTATGAATCTATTTTATGAAATACTCTGAAATAATTTATCAGAAATTGATTTGTTAAAATCTACTTATTTACTTAGAATTATTGTTTGATGTATTTAGAATTATTTATTTTAGAACAAAATAAAAATTATCTTAGCATGTTGAATACATTGAATTTATTAAGCTTCATTTGTTGTTCATGCAAAAGTGTCCCTATTTATATTTATATATAATCATACTACAGTTCATGTTTAATAATATTGATAGGACCACTGTTTATATAATATTATGATATAACATATAATACATAATATGTGTATATAGAAAGGCTAATGATAGCTTCTACTTTTAATACTGCAATATGAATTGATACTTTAAAATTGATTGTTGAATGAAAATCAGATCATTTCCTATAGCTGGTTCAAGAAATGTCAGGGTCATTACCACTAGAAAAGTTTTATATTGTAAAAAGTTTTATATTGTAGAAAGGACAGAGGAAACAACAAAATTGAAATGGCTATAAAAGTAATTTATGAAGATGAAAAATTTTGAAAGCTGTATTTGTGTATTGAAATACACTAGAACTCCACTTTCCAAAATGGTCTCCACTAGGCACATATAAGCATTGGACATATGGTTAGTCAAAATTGAGAGGTGTTGTAAATATATAATACGCATAAGATTTCAAAGATGTAGCATGAAAAAGTACTGTAAATTATCTAATTAATGTTATGTTAATTACATGTAGAAATAATTGTATTTTAAGTATATTTATTATCAAAATGAATTTCCAATGTTTCTTTTTAATTTTTATTAGAAAAATTTAAATGACATGTGACCCACGTTTAAGTCTCATATCCTACCTTTTTTTTTTTAATAGTGTACAGCTCTAAAATATTGCAGGGGACTAAGATTTTTCTATTGACCTTCAATTCTCTGTACTTACCTTGACTATATATATATATATATATATATATATATATATATATATATATATATATATATAATCTTTTTGTGATATATCATACTTATTCCATGCTAATTCCAGGTCAATTAACCTGAATGCTAATAAAAAATATTTTTATTTAATTTGTGATTATGACATAAATAACCTATTTTGGATGAAGATACATCTTTGCAACAGTTTGATGATCTGACACACATCGACATAGAAGCCAGTGTTCTGTATTTAAAGTCATGTCTTCGATAAATTCTAAAGAGAAAAAAAATCGGTTAAAGAGAAAGTAAATACGGAAAAGTGTTTCATTCTCACCTCTCCTTTCTTGGAACCATAAATGCCAAAAGGTGAAGACAGAACAAGATGTGATACCTAATATCATTGCTAAAGTTTTTCCTTGCCCTTGACTTCCTATTTCTAAACTTTTATTTTAAGAAGAGAAAATGAAATATTTGCATATTTAAACCGCTATATCCATGTTTTCCATACTTCAGTGCAGCAGGTTCTTATGTCATAACATCCTTACATTGAACATAGTTTCCTTATAACATTGATGAGGGGAAGGAAAGAAAAAGGAAAATTCCCGGCCCAGAACACTAGTACCTGTGCGGAGTTTGCATGTTCTCCCCATGTCTGCGAGAATTTTTACCAGGACTCCAGTTTTCGCCCTCATCACAAAGAACCATGTCTACATTGCCCCAGTCTGAGTGAAGTGTGGTGCACGGTGTGAGTGCTCCCCGTAATGGAAAAATGTTTATTTTACTGTAATTTTCGTTCATTTGTGTCTTTATGTTTCCCTGTGTACACATACTCTTGCTACAGTAGGACTGTGTGTTGTGTATACCAGGAATATAAAATTAAAATAATAGATTTTCCATGTGGGCATCGATTCCTAGCAGAACTGATAGTAATAATTTGAACTTGGATTTCATTGAGAACTAGCCAGGAACTGACGAAATTTTTTGAAAAAAAATCATTGATGATAGACCTGTAAGTATATTTTATCCACTATTCTCTAGGTTTGGCACACTGCTCCATTCACCCACGCATTCAAAAAAATACAACACTTATAGGATAGTAAATTGCAGATCTACATAGACATTTAGTGGAAATTGAGGTAACAAAAATCAATCAAATTAAACATGTACTTCAGGAAAGGGAAATCAAAGTGAGTGAAAAATGTCATATTGTACATGGAAAAATGCATGAAGTTATTTTTAAATGCAGATTGTTTTACATCTACTTTGTACTTGTACTATCAGTATAGCCACCTACATTGTAATGAATCTTTTTTAGCATAGTTCCTTTCCTATATTTTAATAAAAATAAAATTATATTTAATTTGACAATAGTTATGGTATTATATTAGTCTGGGCACATTAAGTAAGCTTTCTGAGCTATGGGGAACTAAAGAAAATTGGTACTTTAAAATCAATTAAGAGAAAAGTACCACAGGGATTAGAAATTGTGCTGGTGGCATAGTTTCTAAAGCTTAATTGACCTTAAGTTATTTGTGGTATGGTAGTTTACATACTATACAATGGTAATAACAGATGGAAAAAGAATTTAAACAATTTTAAGAAAATAAATAAAATTTAGTATAATTATGAAATAAATTATTTCCTAGTTCCTTATATCTGTATATATATCCTGAAATTTACTGTACACCATTACCCTCGGTTTGAAAATATTTAAGCACAAAATAATTTAGACATTACATATTGCTAAGCATTTAATAAACTTTCTCTATGACGATGGAAGGGGTTGATGTTTTAGTCGTCTTTGTATTGAGCAGAATACCTAGCACATAGTAGACCTGTGATTAATATATGTTGAATTCATATATAAATGTATAGATAGGTAAATGAATTTGTCAATGTTGTATAATTGTGTAGCTGGTATGAAGGAATAGATTAATAAATTCAATAATTAGTATATTAAAACTAAATCTCCTCCCACTGTGTGTTTTCTTAAGTGAAAACATAGGAGTGGAAGAAAGGGGGAAACTTTGTTTTTATCAAAGCAGGTTTTTCTGACCCATGGCATTTTGGACATCCGGGGCTACATAATTGTTTGTTTTAGGAAGACAGACTGTGCATTTTAGGATGTTTAATGGCATCACTGCTCTTTACCCACTAGATGTTAATAGGATTCCCCTCCAAGTTGTGATAAACCTGCAGATATTTCCAAATATCCCCTGGGGGACAAAATTGCCTTAGTTGAAAAGCACTTTTCTTAAAAAAAAAAAAAAAAAAAAAAAGTGTATGGGAGAGAAAGGCAGTAGTGACGGAGGTAGGGGTGAGCCCAGTACTTAAACTTTAATAATAAACTTTAAATTTAAAAAATCCTGACATGGAGCAAGAACCATCTGAATAAATTATGATACTGAAAAGGATTAGAATCTGCAACCGTATTAGGAACATCCAATTCCTACATGTTTCTAAATCTCAGACGTAAATAAAAGGACTCATGATTTCTTTCATAATTTAATAATTAATGATTTTATGAAAAACAAATCTCAAAGAATCACCTCTCTCAGATGCAGATTAGCAAATTGAGGTTCAGAAAAATTGGGAGCCTTTTTCCTGGCCACACAGATTCCATTATTTCTCCCCGTTCTGTGCTCCCTTAAAATCCTCTGACTCTCACAGGACCCCCTCACCCTTGCTCATTTTCTTTGTTCTCTACTACATTTTAAATTCCAGAGGAGGACGTTGCAAGTATTTTGTTCACCATTGTGTTTCTTGTTCCTAGAGTAGGTCTGGCATCCAGGAAGAGCTGAGTAAATATTTACTAAAGGAGTGAGTGAATGAAAGAAAGATGAATAAAATGAAAATGCTTCATTGGGGGGAAAATGTCATTTGGGGCAGCTGTCTTATTCACTGGATACTTACTTAGCTTACCTGGTCTTATTACTTAATTCACCTACTTATTTAACATCCTGAATAGTCATCCTCTCTCTGGCTTCATCTTTTCTCATGTGTTTTTCTCATGACAACTATCAGCCATGCATTTTCCACTAAACTTCATGACACCCTAAATAGTGCTAAATGGACACTTAAAGAGTGCTACATCAATATGCCAATCTAACAGAGGCATCTGTTTATAAGCTCAAAATCAAGATGAATGTCATGTTTATTTTATAATTATAAGCATTTCTTCAAGAACAATGGCTTCAGCAAAGGTGTTACTAACTCCCGTTTTAGTTGTCATAAAGGAATTTAAAAATCTGTTAAAATTCTATTTATCTACTTAGTTATAAAAGCCTTCTGTCACAGAAAATTACTTGATCAGAGCCAGAGAATATTATGACACCAACATCATGATATCTACTTGCTTCTCCCTGTGTGCCCTAAAGTATTGTAGCTGAGAAAAATTTTGTGTTTGGGTTATCATCTATATAAAGTAAAGGTATAAATGTGTTCCACAAACTGATTATAGAGAATAAACACTTGATTGCTTACCAAAACCTCATAAATCATTATTAGATATAGTCAAAGTGAAGTTATAAGCTTAAGGCTCAACATAAATTAATATCAAACTGAGCTTTGGGAAAAAAATTCAACATATTTTTATATCTATAAAATAGTATATAGTATATATCTATATCTATATTTATATATATATTATTGCATCTAAATAAGCACATTTAAAACACATGCTACCTGGATTAACATATTGAATCTTTACAATGGCCTACAAAGGCAGGTCCAATCACATTTCTCATTTTAGAGATGAGGAAAATGAGACAGAGAGATCACAAAATTACTGAAATTTACACAATTAGCAATAACTTTGATTCAGTTAATGCATAACTTATTAATAATTCATTTATTAATTAACCAATTAGAGAGCCAGTGTTTGTTTGGGAGGATAATCAAAAAGTAAATTTTTATGTGGATAGTAATTTAAAGATCCTGTCCAAGACATTACTGTATAAAACAATCAGATAGTATTTGGCAATGGATACTAGAATGCCTAGTTAAAAGACCTAATAAATGATAATGAATTTTACATTAATACTGTGAGATTATGAGCAGTTCAAGGCAACCAGTGTAGGGTAAATTAGAGGATTAACATTGGCTTAAGTGCATTTTAATTTTTTATCGTAATCATAAAAACACGTAGAATTCTGATTTTAAATCTGTAATTATGTCTATAAATAATGTCCAGTATTTCTTTACAAGTCACTTTACATTGTGTTTTTGTCTCAACAAACTTTCACAAAATCTTTTCCACAATTGTTTTATTGATATTTTAGAACTTGACTATGTATAATATTTTAATTTTCTACTTTCTGTAATATTGATGGTATCATTGATCTAAAAAGTGGAGAAAACAGATAGATACAGGTAAACTGAGATAAAAATAATGAGAAGTATTTGTCAGCCTCTGAAGCATCCAAATTAATCATAGATCTATTAATTTTTTCTCAGGCTTGTCAAAGACAGATATCTGCAAATAATATTATCATTTATGTCAACAAGAGCTTTGGCAATGCAGGCTTTTCTTAAAAGGAATATATATTTATTCCTGGATATGCATTATAAAGATAATGATCCACCTTATTTTGTAAGTCTGTGAGTTCCTTTTCAACATATGAGTATGATGGAAGTGAATGTCTAAACCCTACATTCTGTTGAAGCGTATCACATAACTGTTGATCAATGTCAGAAAACATCTACTGTTTACACATATATTTCTGATCTTATTTGAAAATGTCAAAGGCAAATATGTGTCAGAATTGAATTTTTAATACTGATCTTGTGTCTAATGAAATTGGCATTCTAAAAATCCAGTTAACTTACTAAAATAAATATGGGATCAGGAAGGCAATAAGAAATTTTAATGCAAATCCACACTCCACAATACAAATATAAATCCTGAAATATGTCCAAGATTTTCTTTTTAATAAAGGTTTGAAAGCATAAAAGACAATTCTATACTATCTATTGGTTTCATCTCTATTCGTAGAAAATGATTCAGAGTATCTATCCATGTTCTCAAAGTCAAAGTTATAGGACTGCAAACATTTCCACCTACCTGCCTTTCAGTCATATGTTTTCCTGTGCATTATATTTTACAGGAGTGTTCACATTATGTCTTTGTCTTTACTGACCAGAAATATAACTGAGGCCCCCAATTAAGTCTTCTATTCCTATTCACTGAAGTCTCATTTTACAGTTCACTTTTATATTCTTCATAGTTTCTACAAAATTGTACTAGTCAATTCAATGAAACGCACAAAGCTGATAAACATGTGCATGGGTTCATATTTTTCAGTTGATTCAAATCAAGGATATTGGTAGGAAGAACTGCTGAATATATCCGTATCTAACAAAACCACTTTTCCTCCACCCAAATACTTTTCCCCTTTACTCTGTGTCAAAATAAATAGCAATAACTATTCAGCAATTATCAATCTATTGCATAAAACCCTTTAATCTCTAGGTTTTTTAGTTGAAATCAAAGACCGAGTATTTCAGAAACTGAAGAAAGTAATTTATATCAGAAATTCCCCTTCTCATTACTTTCAGGGTCAAAGTAATAAGTTATTTAGGTGAATACAAAGTACTACACAGATTACAAATAATGCACATTTTAAGGTATCTTTAAATAATTCAATTTAACAGGTTATTTTAAGGTTGAAATCATTTATTGAATGTAGTCAGATACATAGGAGATGCTTATTTTTCTCACTTCCAAAATAGTAGCCATTTGCATGAAACCATGAATAATATTTTTTGTCTATTAAGTAACTGATAAAGTTATGTATATTTCTGTTTAGAACCTAGTACATAAAATTTACTTGGATATAGATGGCTGACACAGATGCATTTAACATAAAAAGAGATGTGAATTATCAACTGATGCAATTTCCAATCACATGAAAGAAAACAACATGCAAAAAGAATAAAAAACATTAATATTTTTAAAACTTTTATATAAGCATAAATAGTGAAATATTACTCTTGCAGAAGTGAACCACCCAAAGGTTATGTCCAAACATCTATAGGTTAAAAACTGAAGCCATTTAAAAAAAACATAAAAAGTGCTTTGAGCATCAAGATAATAGCTTACCTAAACTCAGATTTTCTCGACATTTTTATGTCATCCTTTACTCATTGACTTTTAATCTCATGTTGTCAAATGTGTTCAACCCGGGGTGGAAGAAATGAAGCACTGTATAGCAAATACTCTATTTATAACATACGTGGAAAAGCCTGCCTTTAGGTACTTTCCTATCACCTGACTTCCAGCATGGAACTTACTATCTTTCTTTGGGAGTGTCTAGCTTTCATAAGGTAGTTTTAGAACCTCCAGAGTTCGGTGGCTTATACTTAACATTTCAAAATGCAAAAGAGAGCTACAGGTAGATTTCTGAAGTACAGACAGTGCAAAACTGTGATTAAGAAGATTTGAAGTTACAGATGTAACTCTACTTTTGGAGTGGAAAGAAGCAATTGCATCATGTGATGAATTATCTTCCACCAAATGACTTATGCAGCTTAAATTAATGGTGAAACATAGACTAAGAAAAAGCGTGACATTACCAGTTATGTTTGTCAAAACTGTCACTTGTCATTAAGGGAGAGGGGTCCTTAAGAATTTGTACATTACAATTGGAAACAACTGTCTATGAAATGAGAGCAAAGGATGTGATATTGAGATATGCATACCTGTGTGTATTAAATCCTCTGGCTAATTTAACTTTTCAGACACCGACGAAATTTCTGAAATACATAAAATCAGAGCAAGACAAAAATATCAATATAGTAATATCCTAGAAGACTCAATGAAATTTGAAAATGCTCTTCCTTTTTACAAATGCAGTGAGTGACAGAAGCAGATGCTTTTAATATTTGAATGTTTCCAATATCTTGATTAAAAAATTAAATTGAATATTTTAAACTCAACCATTATGCGACCCTCTAACCACAACTTTAATGTTCTCTTGTCATCTATACCTTTCACTTATATCAAAATTCTGAAAAATATCTGGAATTGATGTAGAAAAATGGGATAAATATAATAATAAAAGTTAAAGTCTATCTAAAATATCATAATTACAGACAAAACTAGGGATTCGGAAATTAACACCTTCTCCAGGAAGAATCAGTTTATGAATGGTGGAATTTGGAGAGAAGTCCCAGTTTATTAGCTCTCAGAGGCACTAGCTGAAAATAAGGATTCAGGCTTCTTGTTCATAAGGCAAGTTTCCAGTACTCATGGAGAGTAAAGTTGGGACACAAATTCAAGGCCTATGCATGAGGCTGAGGTCTAAGAGACAAGGAGATGATTTCCCACTATGTTACAATGGG
Organism: Rhinolophus hipposideros; assembly: GCF_964194185.1. NCBI lineage: Eukaryota > Metazoa > Chordata > Mammalia > Chiroptera > Rhinolophidae > Rhinolophus > Rhinolophus hipposideros. The sequence continues at coordinate 93,710,064 of NC_138048.1, forward strand.
ACAGAATTGCTACCTTTGAAATCAGTTTTGTAAAATGTATAGAAATTTGGGAATTACAAAAGGCTGGGCTTGCATCTTATTTTTATGACTCATTACTAGTTTTATGAATATAAGTAAGTTATATAAAATTTGAACCTAGGTTTCTTCTCTATAAAGTGGTTTTGATGATTGGAAAAATCTCTGAAAGCCTGTCTCAGGATGAATTGAGGTGATGTTTATAAAGTGGGCCTTACAATATCTAGCACATACAGACATTAATAATGGTCTTCAATATCTGCCTTACTTTATTCCTATTTTTAATGGCAGATTATTTTAGAGAAAGGCTGCCTCTTTGTCTTTAAATATGTGATATGAATAAATTAAGTGGCTCATACTTCATTGTTATCTTAATATTTAATAAGATAAACCAGGGTTCTTAAAAAATAAATGAAAGGAGGACTTTCCATTTCAACTGAATTTTACATCCTACCTGAGAATTACTGTAATTCAATATACTTAAAATTCCTTTAGATAATTATTTGAGCGTCTAGACTAAGAAATTATAGAACAGAATCAGAAAAAAATAATAAGGCTAGAAATGACATTAGAAATTATTTTTTAGAATCCTCCTATTTTATAACTAAAATTCTGGTAGTAGAAAGATAAAGAGATTAGTCTGGGTTTATATATGTAGGAAGTAGAGTAAAAATGATTCAAATTTGGATCTCTTACCACCTAGTCAAATATTTTCTTACCAACAACCAAATATCATTGGAACACACACAAATATTAACACACACACACATATACTATTGTTTGTATACTTGTGCAGTATTTAGTGTATGTATGCATATCATGTTTTTACATAGATCTTCCAGATTTTCTTCAAACTAGGTAAGTATATTTAACATCAATTCCAACATGTCATATCTTAATAATAATTATCTTCTTTAGTTATAGTTCCAATATATTGTCCAAGTTTCAACAGTAAAGCAACACAATGTGATTCTACAAAATGATGTATAAATTATATATAATTAGAAAATTACATTTTAAATATAAGAAATAAAATATACGTAATTTTATAAACATGTAACATATTAAAGCATCAATACCTAAAATTCAGACATACTAAACGTTTAATTTCAAATGAAGTGTATGTCAATTAAAAGCCTTGTTTAACTACAAAACAATAGGATGCATTTAAAGCTTAATTATTCATTCTAATAATACAGATTAAATAAAGTATATAGATTAAATAAAGATTTTTAAAAGTTGAGAACAGTGCATTGTTGCAAGAAAAGAACTGGCTACTTAGTGTATAGTTTTACCCATTTTCTTCTATTGATATAAGTTAAGATTTTTCACAGGTTATTACTTGAAATAAACAAATGTGTAGTAATTTATGGATCTTGAGGAGATGTTTATTCAAACATCAAATCATGCAGTTTTTTTGGACTATCCAGATTATAAAATAGTCTAAACTTTGTAAATTACAGATATTTTTATTAGGGATTAATTAAAACTTCCAATAACATTTCATTACATATATCTATTTATTATATTAAACATTCTCTAATAAAATACCTCACTGTTTTTTTTTTACTGCAGTCCAAATGATATTGTTTTTACATGATAACACACATCTCCACTGAAAACAAATATCATAAGTGTCATATTTTCATCTTTGTACTAGAATGTTGAAGTTACTTCATACTAAAATTTTAAGATATAAATTGGAAACTAGTCAATTTTAAGACTAAAATTTTAAGATATAAATTGGAAACTAGTCAATGAAACTCTAGCTGAACATATGATAAGCATACATATATTAGACACCACAGGGTTATACAAAACATGTTGTCTACGTCTGTCTGTCTGCATAAATATGAATGTCTGCATATACACACAGCAAGACCAGGAGTGAAAATGAGAATAACTAAGAATATAAACTAAACATTACATATACAATTTGGCTCTGATAACAATCAATCTCTCTACAATCATAGAAGGAGAGTGACCTTATTTAGGATCAGAAAACTGGTCTGGCTTAGAGTATTCGGTTTACGTTGATGGGAACTCCTAGGGACGTTTCATGTTATTCACGTGTACTGAATGGCAGAAGATCCCGGGACACATTGGAGACGAAGAAAAAGAAACACATACTAAAATAATAATTTTCAACAATATGATGAAGATGTTTGAAAACAAGAGAACATGGAGAAAAAAAGATTTTAAATATGTTAACATCAACTAAAACATTTAAGAGCTAATCTTATCCTGGAGTAAAGGGCCTTTGGACTGAAACAGATGATCGTATGGCATAAGGGTGGCAAAGACTGACCTACAGGTGATACTGTCACAGCATCAAACCACCTCAAGTGGTGACAACTGGATCCTCAAACACCAAGAAGAGCTCATATGAGGATGTTCCCTGTTTGATGAAAACTGATAGGACAAAATCACCATTGATAAAGATTAGAAATAAATTCTGGCCATTTAAATTTTATGGTTGTTTTAAACACAAGCAAATGGGAGTTTATTGCATGCTATCATTATCATCAGGATGTACGTTTTCAAGGGTAATTGTTCATGAAGTTGCACTGCAGTCTACAGAAAGAGAAGCTTGAACTAGCAGTCCACCATTGTTGATGCTGAGAGATCTGTGTCAACTGGGGTGATTTTAAATAGCATGTGCTGGTATAAGTACCTAATCATAAAAAGTAATTGTGTACTAAATAAGAAAAATCAGTTCTAAAAAGAGAATGGGGTGAGAATACATAAAAGTGGAACTAACTAATAATCATTAGAAATTTTTAGTATCTTCTCTGCTTTTATTTAGCTTAGTCTATCATTTTTAATTAACAAAGCTCTATTTAATTAGAGGCATCTAAGATCTTTTATTTCAATTGCAATTGCTTTAAAAGGTATATAAATACAATAAAACTTATGCTGTTGCTTTTACTTCATAAGGAAATTGGGGGAGAATAAAGTTATATTCATTGAACTCTTATTATTTGCCATGCAGTGTGCTAGATGTTTTGTTTAATCTTTAATTTTTTTAATTTCTTCAATAAACCCAAGAGGGATGGGTTATTCCATTATACTGAGTTGAAAATTGATACTCCTCACATGGAAACTAGTAAATAACAAATAAAAAACAAAATCCTGTTTAGCCAGATTTTACATCTCAAGATATTTCTAATATGTTTTGCTTTTTAAAAGAATGTACTGTCTCTCCAAGTATCATAGACAACTCTGAAATAATACTATTACTCCAAGAAGCCATAGCCATAGGAATTAACTCTACAAAATGGGAAGGTCTCTCTAATTTCATAGATACATAAATATACCTGAATGATTAAAGATCATCTTAAAATGTGTTAATAGTACTACATTTATTTTATTTAGATTGATGAGTTGGGTGCTGATGTTGTGAAATTACTAATGCTTCTTTCATGTACAGGAAAACATATCAAAACCACAGAGTAAAGCTAACATAGAATCTTCGGGAAAATATTTGCCTACTTGGCATTGCAAAGATAATCTATTTCCTTTGCACTAAGAAAAGGTCATGTAAATGAGCCTTGTAAGAATGCATATATATGGAAATATATTCAGGCATATATATGCATCACAGCGTACATATACATATATGATTTATATGTATAACATACATATATAAAATTACATAAGTAATTATAGAGATATTAGATGATCTATCTGATATGTATTTCATCATACTTTATAGAACCTCAGTATTATTCAATTTTCCAACCTCTACCATTTTTCAGGAGGCAGTTTGGATTAGTCTAAGTCATTCATCACATAACACTGACCTGAAAACTGTACTGGTTCATGGGACAGGGTTTTTACACTGTACCAGGTTGCAGGTGGTACAGGAGTGTGTAGTAAAGGAATCAACTGCATTGCAGTTCAACTTCTCCCTCTTCCTATCACTCTCTTACACGTGTTATTCTCAAGATCACTCTTGAATAAACACCCATCACTAAAATCTGTTCCAAATCTTTTTCCCAGGAATGTGAGCTAAGATAAACTGAAGAAAAAAACACCTAGAAAATGAGAATAGATCCATGAAAATTGTACTACTTTACAGAAATGCCTGAAATAGTAAAACTTCAAGTAGTAGGGGAGAAGAAAATCAAAAGACTGAAATAAGGGAGAAAATGATTTTTATCAAGAACCTGTGACGATTAATCTTTCCTCATGGATTTTCCTGAGCTAATCTCCACACTAACTTTTTTAATTGTAAAGGAATGCAGCATGAGCTCTTTGTATCACTCTCTTTCAATAAATAATCCTTCAACCTATTTCTTAAGGTTGAGGTAATCTCTGTAGTGTGAACTAATATGTTGATTGGGCAGGGCATTAGAGATTTAAAAAACAGTGTCAAGGTAGAATAGCAGTCCATAGTTCTTTACCTGAGTTTATTTTCAATATAATCAATTTGCTATCTTATTTTTCAATGAGTAAAAATTAAATATCTCAACTTCTTACTTTTGTACTTTAAAGTGAATAATCATTATATTTCCCTTATTAAATTCTTTGGCTACTAATCAATTTTCTTTTCCTGAAAAATTCGTAAGAAGTTAAATAAAGTGTCATATTTTGTAAATGTCACTGTATAACTATATATTTTGCCACAAGATGTAGGGATTGTGTGTGTGTGTGTGTGTGTGTGTGTATCTTATCTCCTTTTTTCTAGACCCCCATCTATGTTTATATCCTCATGTTTTCAAATAGACTCTGGGTGAAATTTATGGTTTCAAAAGTTTCAATTTATTTTTATTTCATCCTCAGCCTACTGTTTGCCATTGTTCATATAGTTACAAAGCCCAGCACTTTAGTTAATTGCACTGACACATATTAAAATCAACTCTTACTTTTGCTAGAAGTTTTATATGAAATTTATTTTAAATATTATTATGTTAATTTTAAGTTATGAATCAAATTAAAAAGGGATTGTTGAATACATATAATGAGTATATTTTTCTGGGTATTTGAGGATAAACTAAGAATCAGGGGGAAATGGAAAGTGGCCATTGCAAAATGTGTGACTTAAGAAAAACGGAATCGTATTCTGGCAAAAGACTGCTGCTGACTTTTCTTGGAATTGAAATGGCTACAAGAAAAGTTAATATGCGTCTTCCTTCATTGGGTTGCCAAGAAACATGTCCCTTGTAAGTTCATGTGGTCAAGAGGTATATTCTATTTGGTGCAGGGGTGAAGTTGTGTAGTGAGAACAAAACGGGTTCAGTGGTTACTCAGGTCACCTTTGTTTCTTTGTTTCTTTGTTTCTTTGTTTCTTTGTTTCTTTGTTTCTTTGTTTCTTTGTTTCTTTGTTTCTTTGTTTCTTTCTTTGTTTCTCTCTCTCTCTCTCTCTCTCTCTCTCTCTCTCTCTCTCTCTCTCTCTCTCTCTCTCTCTCTCTCTCTCTCTCTCTCTCTCTCTCTCTCTCTCTCTCTCCTTTCCTTCTTTCCTGGGTCTTCATAATAGTCAATGAATGAATAGAAGGAGGAAAGCAAAACATTTTAAAGATTGATTGGAAGTACTTTACGTATGAGAAAATGGTTACTCTGTGTATTTTAGCCATTTGTGGTTTTAGCACATGGCAGTTACTTTCTCCAGAAATAGTAACATTTGGAGTTTTTCCTATAATTAAAGAGCGATTTCCGGAAAATCTTTTATAATGAATTTTAATGGGGAGAGCAGTGGAGTATGTGCATGTATGTGTGTACTTCTGTAGGTCCATAGGTTCATACACATCCATGAATGAAGGAAAAAGTGCAAATTTCATTTCAGTTTTACTAGTTGAAAATCTCTCCATGTTTTGCTTTTCACATAGCAATATTCAAAATATTAATGCACACAAATTTTCACGAAAGGAAAATAAATCATTGGCGAGAAAAAACTATACCCTGCCTTCCTGATATTTTTTTCTTAAAAAATATTATTTTTGGAGAATGCATGTTGTTTTCTTCACAGGTATCTGTCTAGGAATCAAAAGGGCTTCGGATACCATCATATTCAATATCCACTTAATACTAGTGTTTATACCAATGTGTCTAACCAAGAATGAAACTGAAAATTACTCATTCTACAAGTTTTAATTTAAAATACATTCACAGCCCATTGTTATTTTGTATAAACAAGAAAGCGTGATCATATTTGTTTCCCATTTTATACATTATTTAGTATAAGCTAGAGTACTGCTGTTATAAACATTAGGAAACATTTTGTTTAACTCATAATTAAAATTAAAGGCAAAGTAATATGCAATTTGAAGATGAAGATGTATATGTTTTGAAGATATATATATATATATATATATATATGTATATTTAGGTGTGTAAGATTTTAAGATTGAATTAGCTTCTTGAAGCCTACATTTACTGATGACAAAAAAAAGGAAGAAATCAACAATTTTATAATAGAGGGACATTGTTTTCTTTATAATGAATGTTGGCAATGTTCAGTGGACACTTTTAGCTCAATATTATGTTTCATCTCTGTGTGTTCTAAGTTCCCAGAAAAAAAAAATACTCATCAGCATTTAATCAAAAGAATCCTCAACTTTATCTATGCCTACAGAAACTGTCAAAGTATTTTATTTAAATTATGAATATGGTTAAAAAGGAAACATCAGCCTCTTTAGAGTTAGATAATGTCAAATTTAAAACAAAGCATTAATCCTGTGGTCAGTCTGTGAGGAAAAGAACATAATCCTGTCAAATTTTAATATTATTTTAACACTTATTTCAAAGTGAGAAGTACAGGAAACACACACAATTAAAAAAAAAGCAATATTTAAATCAAATAATACAGACAATACATAGAAATAAAGAATGCTGGCCTGTTTACGGCATCTATCATGTTACTGTATTGAATTTTTGATCACTGCATAGAAATGTAAGAGCTTGCCATTTGGCTATTAGGCTGAGCCCCATTGTCTACCTCCTCTCATTCCCAAAGTCTCATTAAATGGCAGAACTCCTAATCCCATAAAAATTACTTAGAGTGTATATTAAGTTGATTGGTGCTCTACATTCTTTCCTCTCTTTGTTTTCTGTTAGGTCTCCATCACTTCTTACATGGTGCACTGAAGAAGTCTCCAACTGCTTCATGGCCTCAAGTAGATTTGTGTCTTGGCCCTCAGAGTCACCTATCTAAAAATCACGTTGAACCATGTGTTTTACATGCTATAATCTTTCTCTGTCTCTCCACCTTCTAGTCTATATAGTCTACGTGCCACAATATAAAAATCCATGCTACTGAGCCCTCCATATTATTATTGTCATAGGATCCCCCCCTTTTCTTAGTCACTTCCTCCCCTGTAGCTCATGCTTCCAAACCCCAGATTACTTGCTATTTCCTGACTATATGCAGATAGCATATTGCTTCCTTTCTGCATGCTGCTTCCTTTCTTCTTTTCATACAGTGGCCTCCCACTCCCACTGTGCTGTGGCATTCTCCTTGCCCCATCTGTTTCATTTCTCAGTTGACTCTTCCTTTAATATTCAGTTCAAGCGTTACCTACTTCAGGCAGCTATTGATGCTTTGTGTGCACGCAACAGGGGTAACGGACCCCTTCTAAATATTTTCAGAATGCCCCATACACTGATTATTACTAACTACAATTAGCATTTGCCTTAGAATCATCATTTGGTGATCTGCTTTACAACTAGGTCGATAGCTCAAATAGGTCAGAAGCTACACTTTAATCATCTCATTCTAATTATCGCACTTTGATATCAATGAACATCCCTATAATACACATCCTTAATAAATGACCTGACCTCTGACCTGGGAAAAGAGATGTTCTTAAACTTTCAGCACCACTATTCATGTAAATGGACACTCTTTTATCACAGTTCAGTATATTCTTATAGTGTAGTTTCTTAAACATTAGAAGCATTAATTGGTATATTTAATGCAGAGAAAGTTAAACATGGAAGGCTTTTCCTACAGTGCTGGGCTACATTGTAAAGAAGGCCATTTCTTTGAGCAGGAGCTTCTGTCAGCCTGCAGGAAGTCTTTTAAAACTGAGCTATATCAAGGGAGTTTTCAAGGAAGCAGAAACTAACCCCTAGTAAACTCATACCTGGTTCACATCTAGTGCAACCTATCTCAGAAACGACAACTAAGGCAAATTGCTCTTCCAAATCACAGCTAGAAGTAGTTATACAAGTAAGAGCAATTATCTTAATACTCATCCCCTATATTACTATAAATGGTCCTTTGTGATGTGTACAATACTTAATACTTAAAGTAAATAGCCACATGTAATTAACTTTTAATTGTTTTTCCAAATACATTTCTTCCTTTCAAGTGACTATACAATAATAAACTTTGTTATTTTAGATTGGTGAGTACTTTCTTAAGAACTTTATCCATGCTACCCACTCACCTACCTTCACTTCTCCCTAGGTTTTCTCTTTCTTTCTTTCCTTCTTTCTTTCTTTCTTTCTTTCTTTCTTTCTTTCTTTCTTTCTTTCTTTCTTTCTTTCTTTCTTTCTTTCTTTCTTTCTTTCTTTCCTTCCTTCCTTCCTTCCTTCCTTCCTTCCTTCCTTCCTTCCTTCCTTCCTTCCTTCCTTCCTTCCTTCCTTCCTTCTTTCTTTCTTTCTCTCTCTCTCTCTCTGTCTCTCTCTCTCTCTCTCTCTCTCTGTATCTCTCTCTCTCTCTCTTTCTTTTTTTATACTCGGATTCATCAATAGTCTCAGGAAAGATTTTAATGATTTGGAAAAAGAATGTTCACTTGGGCTGGTGAAAAATACTTCCCCACTGTTTCTGGTAGAGGCAGGGAGATTTAAGTCTCCAGAGGGTTGGAGAATGCTGTCACTGGCATTATTTCTTTCAGATTTTTTAGGGTTTAAAATAGTAATGACAACCACAGATTATCCCATCGGAATTTTTTTCTGACTCTTCTCTGGAGTTGGACAGTGATCCACCATTTGAAATTATCATTTTTGAATCTCTTATCACATGAAGAATTAAACTTTTGTAGAGCACCTGACAAAGCTTTTCTACACATCTTTTAGAACTGACTATGTTAAGAAGTACAATTAAAGAATCAACAACTTAAAAATAAATACTGTCCTATGACATCTGGATTGATATCAGAAAAACTGAATATGTTCTTCATAAAAAAAAATCAATGTCATAAATTACTAAGAATGCTTAAGAATTGTTCCAGATAAAAGAAACTTAAAAAAAAAAAAACACATGACAACTAAATAAAGATGTGATTATATACTGAATATTGTATTGGGAGATAAAAACAAAGCTACAAATGACTTTATGAGATCAATGGAAAATATGTGAATACATATAGTAAATTAGGTAAAAGGACAGTATAAAGAGTAAAGTCATTTAAAGTGTTTATACTACCATGATTATTTACAATATTAGTTTCATTCTTTAAAAATACACCTTGATATATTTAGCACTAAAAGATCATTATGTAAGTAAACAGTTCACTATGTAAGGAAACATGAGTCAGGAAATAAATGTACATATTTATAAAGACATGCATATACAATATATATGTATCTATATATAATGTAAATTGTATATAATGCAATAACTTTCTTAACCATTTGATGATGTGTGTGTGTTTACACATACAAAGAAAGAACACAAATGGTGCTAAATATTAACAAGGTTGAATGTAGGTAAAAGGAGTATGTACAATTTTTGGATTCTTTTTGCAATGATTCCATAAGTTTAAAGACTTTCCAAATGAAAGTTGAAAAGAAAACTGAATTGAACAAATATTATATCTTGATTTTGACAATTGAACTATGGTTATGGAAAGATGTTACCATTTAGAACATAACCCAATTATTTTTATTTCAGAATTGATGTATCTTTTTCATTATAGTATACAACATATTGCAGCAGAAATACATTTGTTTTCTGAGAAAAATTTTTACTTTGTATTATTCTCTCTTATTTTCTATTTCCTACCCAGATGCATAACTACAAATAACATCCAGAAAAGTGTACTTAATTGTACACACACACACACACACACACACACACACACACACACACACTGTATTTCCCCCAAAATAAGACTGGGTTTTATATTAATTTTTGCTCTAAAAGATGTATTAGGGCGTATTTTCAGGGAGGTCTTATTTTTTCATGTACAACAATTGTTGTAATCTACATTTATTCAAATACAGTCATGTCATCATCTTCTGGAACATCATCATAACGTACTTAATGTATCCGTCTGGCAGACAATCTTAACTGGGTTTTATTTTCAGGGTAAGTCTTATTTTTGGGAAAACACGGTATATATCCAAGTTTCTCTTGAGGGTGAAATGAAGACGTTTGAGAAATAAGATGACCACAAATGTCTCAGTAAATTATCTTTTTACTCAGTAAGTTATTTGTTCTTCCCTAGAAATGTTGTAATGTAATTGCTCTCCAACTTTTAACTATAGCATCATTCTTTCATCCATTTACTTAACTAATTCTTCCTGGGTGCCTGTTACTTGCTAGATACTATACTGTACATTGGCTACAGTGGTAAATACAAGCAGGTCTACATGGTCCCCAATCTCATGGAATTTATAGTTTAGTGGGGGATACAAACAGTTCACAAATAAATACACAAAGACAAAATCAGACACGGCAATACATGCTAGGCTGTAAAAAACCAGAAGGTCTGAAAGAACACAAAGGACTGAGGACTATTGATTTAGCTGTGGGGAAGCGTGAAATGCCTCTCTGAGGGATAAGATGTAGAGTCAAAAACTTTAAAGAAGAGACAGGGTGAAGGAGCATGCCTAGCAAACTGGACTGCACGGGCAAGGCTGTGCAGTGGGAAAGAATTTCAGGTGTCTGAGGAATTGAATAAATGTCAGTGTGGCTGTAGGGGAGTTAGTGAAGCAGATGCAGTAAAGGATGAAGGTAGGAAGACAGAAGACCTATAACCAAGGTCAAAATTTCAGTTGAATCTCAACAAAATATCTAGAAGTATGTAAGCAGAAAGATTAAATAATTTCATAATCTCTTCATAGTAGAGGGAGATTACATTTGTGAGAATAGAAATAGAAAAAAAGGTAGAACATTATTTTAATAGAATCGCTTTGTCAATGAAGATAAGTAGAAATAAAATATTTAAAATAATTTATTTTATTTTTTGCTTTACTTTTCCGTAACACTGTTTCAGAGCACAAAATTCATACAATAAAAAATATAGGAAAACATATTTTAGAGATAGAATGAATGTGCCAAGATGATGAATTAATGTGGAAATTCAGAAATAAGTCAATGTCAAGAGTGAATCCCAAATATCTGTCTTGATTATAGAATGTGTTCTTTATTATAGGTATTTTCTTGATACTTGGATAAAGTTGGGCAGATATTATATAAAAACAGTTTAATTCAGCAATATTCTATGAAAGTTTTTACCTAAGTGAATCTATGAAAACTGGCATAAATACACAATAATATAGTTTATATAAATTCATGGAAAATGTGTTTATATATACAAACTGAAAATAGAGATAGAATGCAAATCATTGTCCATTGTTGGTATAGTTTCATTTTTAGTAATATTAAGAAAGGTTCTGTAATTATTCTGAATAATGTATTTATTGAATTTCTAGGCATTTTCTTTTCCTTGTTAAGGTTTGAAATTGCACTTTCACTTTAAATAGCTTCATCTGAGTCGCATTTTCATGTAACTTCATTTTAGCAATAAAATTTTGCCAATCCTTTGTGCTTTTATTTTTACCTTTAAAAAATACTGTCCTGTGATAAGAAAGAGCTTTATTTTTGTAGGCCGATGTGCTCCTCAAATTTATTTCCTAAAGGTCATCAAAATCTTGGAGACTTGATTTCCTTGTGATTATTTAATGTATCAGTTCCATATTATACAGGTATTCAAGAACTTAAGCAGCATGCAGATGGCATTAAAATGATTGTAATTACTAAACTGGACTTGAATGGACTTGAATTCTGAGTGTAGGGAACATCTCCACCCCCATGGCTGGAACAATGTCTTACACATAATTGGTGTAGAAAATAACTTGACTGATATACTGGGCATGATCAGTCTTACCCTTTACTTTTAAAGAAAGAACTCAAACTCCCATGCTTTCTTGTCACTGGAGTTCATGCATATGAACTAATTCCTGAGTGACTTTTATTGAAAAGTCCCTGACATGAGGAAACAAGCTCTGTAGAGATAGGTTTGGATAGAAGTGGTGATGGCCGAGGGGCGTAGCAGATGCTAGGAGGCAAAAATGGCGGGAAAAAATAGCAGTTACAAGGCTAAGTGGGAGTGTTAGTGGTAATTTCGGTTTTAGAACATGGAGCTCATCCCATAACTTGTACCAGAAGCAGTGGCATTGTTCTCCTCAGGCCATTCTTTTGGTATTTTTGTCTGTTTTTTCTCGCATCTGAGCCTCATGTCTATATCTCTGTTTTTCTCTAATAATAAGGCATGTTATCAAACACACTGTTAATAAATTCTTTTTCTATATCAACTAGAGATAATTAAATCTGTTGTTTATAACTAAACACTAAATGGTAACATTAATTTCTTTTTCATTCATTCAAGAAATATTTATTCAACACTTAACGTGCCAAACGACTGGCAACAAGTATGCAAAGACTTGTAATGTACATTATTTTTTCTACTCAATGATTTTAGTCACTAGTGAAAGAGACCAAGAACTGGCAAAAAATTATAGTTTTCATGTGATAAGTATGCCAAAGAAACTCCCTTAGATGTCTACTCAAGCACACAAAAAATACGTAATGTAAGATTGTAGAATCAAGGTAGCTGTCCCCAAAAAGGCAACATCTGAGTTAACATTTGAGTTCTTTCTTTTAAAGTAAAGGGTAAGACTGATCATGCCCAGTATATCAGTCAAGTTATTTTCTACACCAATTATGTGTACAACATTGTTCCAGCCATGGGGGTGGAGATGTTCCCTACACTCAGAGTTCAAGTCCATTCAGTTTAGTAATTACAATCATTTTAATGCCATCGGCATGTTGCTTAAGTTCTTGAATACCTGTATAATATGGAACTGATACATTAAATAATCACAAGGAAATCAAGTCTCCAAGATTTTGATGACCTTTAGGAAATAAATTTGAGGAGCACATTGGCCTACAAAAATAAAGCTCTTTCTTATCACAGGACAGTATTTTTTGTCAAATTATGGCCCATAGACCATCTGCATCAGAAACTTCTGTTAATGCTTAAACAGAATGCTTTACTCGTTTCTAGATTCACTGATTCAAGCTTTTTGAGATTTTACACAAGAATCTGCATGTTTATTAAACATTATACACATACACAGACACACACACATACACACACACACATCTGATCTACCAAATGAAAATGAATTGGTTGAGGGAAAAGATCGATCTGGGAATTCAAGTATGGAGTAAAAGAATGATTGATTTCCAATGATCAAAGCACTTACAGGAATGTACAGTATTAAGTGTCTCTACATTAACATGTTTTTATATTGAGAGAAAAAGTCTCCAGTTTTCGGACAAAGAGATTTTTATTGAATCCTAGTTTCCCCATTGATTCCATTGCCTAAACTGTAAAACTTTATCTCCATTTTAACAGGAAGGAAAGAGTGATTACAAACGCATGAGAAGATAATTAAGATTAAGTAAAATAATGTCTATAGATGTACTAACTCTCAATAAATGTCCGTTTTCTTCCTTTTGCACATGCATCATTTTATCTAGATGAGTTGTCTATATATGTTGTATGTTTAATAGTCACAAGTACAGAGTTATTAATTATCAAAAGACAAAGGAGTAGATTTGAGGAACAGGGAAGCAGCTGTTAGGCAGAAGCTTACTAAATGGCTTTAACAATGGACGCAATGTCAGCTCCGTGGCGTGTTTAATACCTCTACGTTCAGGTTATCATCTAGTTACTCTGGTAACACATTCTATTCAGTTGCAATGTATTATTGCATTATGATTAGACATATGATATGCATTCACCTATTCTGAAAATGATATCTGATCATATTTATCAAAGATAGCAAAAGGAAAAAAATGTATATTTGGCCAACACTCAAAGAAAAATATTTTTAATTTATAAGGGATATTGCATGCAGGCATTTTCTTATATCAGATATTATTTATGATTAAATATAATATTAGCACGACGTTGTCATTTAGATCTAGACTCCTTTTTTTCGGAGAATTCAAAATAGTATTTTTTGTTCTCATTAATAGCATTTATTCATGATTTAAATTACAGAGGATAGACAAAAAAAAACAATACTTGAAATCACTTTTTTTGTGCTTGCCATTTTTTTATGATGGTTTTGATATGTTTTTGTCATTTGGTTTTGTTTTCCATGAAATCAAACATTATTTTCCGGTAATGACAATATAATAAGAGTTGAAATACAGCTGGATTTCCCTGTTACTGGATTTGGTAAACAAGGTGTTCATGATTCTAGCAGATATCTCTGATTTAAGATCTTTACTTTTTTTTAAGCATCTCTGGCCAAGCCAGGTACATGATCATGTCCCAGAGACTATACATTAAATACTTAACCAGCAGCTACAGGATACAGACATTATTCCTTGTACTCTCATATTCCCATCAACCATGCTGATTATATGATCTTTTATGCTAAAATCATTTTCCCTTTCCCTCTCCCTTATATATGATTACATAATTATTGATATGCAATTCAGTTGTACTGTAATACTAATGTCCTTACATGCTTTTGGCATCTATTATTTTCAATTGTATTTATATAGAATTCTATAACCAAGCAGAAGTACATTATGAATGGCTCAAGGATATACACTCAAGAATGCAGTTCAACTTTACTTGTGTACTTTTTCACTGGTATCTGTTATTTCTTCCCTTAGTTTAAGACACATCAATAAATACAGAGACGATAGATAGATAGGCAACTAAACAGATAGATGATAGATGGAAGAGATACAGATACAGATATAGTGATGGAGATGATAGAGATAGAGAGAGACAGAGACAGAGGAAGAGGGAGAGAGAGATTGATTCTCTTGTCTGGGATTTTTGGATCATGATTAGTGATCATCAGGACATTCTTTTGGCATTTTTGTCTGTTTTTTCTCAAATCTGAGCCTCATGTTTCTTTGTTTTGTTTTTTAACTCATAATTCTCAAAATAGTTATCATTTATTTCTATGTTAGGCAAAGTACTCCATATACAATTATACATACGTGTATATATACATATACATATTATTTTTATATCCATTGAAAACATCAATTCTAAAGTAAAATGATCTCTAGGACATGGCATTACTTCTTCTGTTTATGCCTTTGATTACTTTTTTTTTCTTCCTATTATATTCTTTCACATTTCCATAAACTAGACTTAAAGGAGACTGTAAATACTGTTTCCTTTGGATAGATATTTAGGTAAGTGTTATTTTGTTTTCAGCCTTTACTGACATGCTGCCTTGGACATTTGTCTCTGTTTCCTATTGACACGGCAGCAATTTGTCACAAACTTAGTGACTTAAACAACACAAATGTATTATCTTACAGTTCTCTAGGTTAGAAGTCTAACAGAGGTCTTCCCAGGTTCAAATGAAGATGTAGGCAGAGCCCTATTCCTTTCTGGAGGCCCTGGGGTAGAATTATTTCCCTATCCTTTCCAGTTTCCGGAGGTTGCCCACATTTTTTGGCTCCTGGCTCCCTTCCACCATCTTAAAAGCTAGAAAAGAAAAGCTGAGTTCTCACATTGCTTCACTCACTCTGACTTTGCTGCCACCATCATATACCTTTCCTTAACACTCCTCTTCAATCTCCCTCTTCTACACTTAAAGACCCTTATGGTTACATTGTGCCCACCAAATAACCAAGGATACTCCCTTTATGTTAAGGCAAGCTATTTGACAGTCTTAACCTCCCTCTGCCATGGAACTTAACATATTCATAGGCAGCGTGAATTAGGACATGGACATCTTTGTAGAAGCTATTATCTTATCTACCACAACATTCTTGCATGTCTTAATATCTATGGTTACATGCAGAGATAGACAAGAGTGGAATTATTAGTTCTTATGGTAGGCATATCTGAATGCAGTAGATATACCAAATTTTACTCAAAAGGTTACCTATTACACTTCCTCGTTTGCTTGTTTTTAATTCTAAACTGATACATTTTAGAACATTTTTTAAAATATGTGAATTAGCTTCTCATTGTGTTTTTAATTTGCATTTTTTATTCTAGAGAGATATCATAGATGTCTATCAATGGAAGAACAGATATATTGTAATTCATGCAATGCACTTACACAAATTAACTAAAGCTATAATACGATATTTATAAATCTCAAAATAACAATAATAAAAATTGCATAAGATGATCAGGAGGCTAGTATTTATATATAAATCTAAAACCAGGGAGAAGCATATTATGAATGGCTCAAGGATATACATTCAAGGATGTAAATTCAAGTAAGACATGAGATAGAGGGGACTGGAGGTTGAGGGATGTTTTTCCCAGCGGAACAAGATTCTGGTAAATGTTCTTCGCTGGGGAGTAGACTTTTGTTATGGACAATTCTGTGGACTTATTTCACAATGATTATTTTCCTGGCCACCAGCCAAAGTCACAAAGGGGATCTTTCTCAGATTTCTACCATGAGAATCGGTGGATTTTCAGGAGTTACAGTAAGTCCTCACTTAACATCATTGATAGATATGTGAAAACTGCAAATTTAAGTAAAACAATGTATAAAGAAACCAATTTTACTACAGGGTAACTGATAAAGAGTTAAGTTCCTATGGCATATTTCTGGCCACAGAAACATCACCAAATTTCTAAACAAAGACTCCAAATCCTTCTAATAGTTAAGATTGAAATAGATGTGAATATATATATACATACATATATACACACATATGTATATATACACACATATACACACATATATATAAAATATAACACACACACACACATATATATATTTATTTATTTATTTATTTATTTATTTATTTATTTATTTATTTAAGAAAGATTAGTAAACACAATGATTTTTTTCCAACCTACTTATTCCAGTTTAGGGTCATGGGTTGCCAGAGTCTATCCCTGCAGCTCGGGTCACCAGGTGGGAACTCACCTTTGACAGGACACCCTTCCTTCTCAGGGCCACTCACATCCCCCCACAGTCACTCTGACTGAGACAATGTAGACACACCAATTCACCTCATGTGCACAGCTTGGGGTGGGAGAGGAAACTGGAGCCCGCAAAGAAAACCCATACAGAAATGGGAGAATGTGCACACCCCACACCAACAGTGGCCTGGGCCAGAAATGGATTTTTTTCTCATTAACATAACAAAGCAGCATTAAATGAAAAAAGATTATTCGAAGACCTGCTCTACACTGTACAAAAGTGTGGGATCCTCACTAAAATTCCAGCCAGGAAGTTTCTAACTCTCAAGGTAGTGCTGATTTAGCCTCCAGCAATTTGTCTAAGTTACCATTGACGTGTTCTTCCTAGATTATGGCTCCCAAGACTTCTGCCCCTAGATAAACAGATGTTGGCTATGACTCTAAATATGCCTGTCGCTCCAGATTTCATGGTGGTGGCTTGTCCTGTGACAAGAATTCTCTGACAGGCCCAAGATTTTTAGTTTCTGAGCTTTGCTTGTTGTAAGGACAGGAATGTTTTTTTCCAAGCTCATCATATGTCAGGATGGAAACTAAAGTCCCAAATATGTTTTTACATTAAGAATTTGCAGTTTTACGAAGGTATTACAGCATATATTACATAGCATTACCCAAAAGTGTCTGGAGCAAATCCTCATGCTCATATACATTGATTCTGCTGCAAAAAAAAAAAAAAAGAAAAGAATGTTCTCACTAGATATGATAAATACAGTCTATAATTATTATCACAGGCTAGATCAGGTCAAAATTTCCTGCTCATTTCCTATGGGAAATGTTTCCGATTTTTTTATTTTCTGAATCTCAAAATTATAAATTAGAAATGGAGGGCCTATATTTTTAAATACACAAAAATTTTAAACTACGATGCCCTTTGTGAAAAGAGTTCAGCCATCCCAAAAGATTAACTATGGGGAAATAATAAAATCTTAGTAATTTCATTTTTAATAAAACTCCTGAACTACAAAAGATACGGTAAAGAAATATGTCCTTCCCTAATAATGGCTCCTGTTTCATGGATAGTTCAGTTGTGTTCTCAACTAGGAATTTATCTCCTAGCTTTCTTTTTAATTGGATGAAAAGGAGAACATATTGTCTTCAATGGGTACACACAATAGAATAGGTTTTCTGAACTAAAGGAGGGCAATGTGAAGGGCTGGCCTGCACAATTTCACTTCAAACTCAATTTTGTAACTGGGGTCCTCAAAAGGTTTTCAGTATGTGTTTTAAAGTAGTATCTAGGTTAGGAAAGTCACAAAAATATTATGTCCAGGAAGTAACTGTAACTATTAGAGAACACAGAATTCTGTGGCAACTGCAAGCTCAAAATAACACTTTTTATTTTTTAGATATTTACACATATATTTACACATATATTTACACATATTTACACATATTTACACATTTTACACATATTTACACATATATTTACACATGTATTTACACATATATTTACATATATTTACACATATTTACACATGTTACATATTACACATATTTACACCTATTACATATTACACATATTTACACATATATTTACACATATTTACACATATATTTACACATATTTACACATATATTTACACATATATTTTTTAGATATTTACACATATATTTACACATATCTGATAGTTTAACAGCATGTCGTAACTTTAGTTCTCAACTTCATGGACAAACACAAGCCAGTGCCACCAGTAACAGTGACAAGTTAATCAGCCTCAGCTCCAAAGTCTGTGAAATTATATTTTGTGACCTCTACATTCTACTATGAATCTTATAATTTAAAATATAGTAATAGAGGGATACCTAAATGCATTTGTAAATACATGCATTCATAGTTTTATGTGTACATATATATGTACATGTGTGTACATATATATATATATATATATGTATGCATATACACATATACACCCACATATACAGATAATTTAATTGTTCGGCATTTTCAAGTGAAAACAAATTTCCTTTATGTGTTATTTCAGAATGATATTGAGTACAACAAAATGACTTACCCAAATGGTTTTAGCGTTGTAACGTATTACTGTTCTTCAAATAAACTTATGTGGAAAAACAAGAGTCTATTTCTTGCTGGTATTCAATAATTTGTTTAATATACACTTGAGTATTGAACAAGTCAATTAATGAATTATATTTTTAATTTATCTCCTAATATTACTTATCTCTAAAATGTATCTGTTTTATTAATACTTATGTTTCAAATTTAATATGTACTCAAAGTTCTTACCTTTGAGTTTGGTACTTCATTTTGTTAGTTAAACTGAAAAAAAATGCAAACTTAGTAAAAATTTTGTTAAAATTTCCAGAGAAACTAATTTGGGGTCATAGATTTTCTTTACCTAGGGCATGTGTGATATGGACACTTAAAATTATAATCTTTCCTTTCTTCTCTCCTTTCTTTCTTTCTCTTCTTTCCTTCTTTCCTTCCTTCATTCCTTCCTTTCTTCTTTCCTTCCTTCCTTCCTTCCTTTCTTCCTTTCTTTCTTTTGTTTAATATGATTTATTAATCAATTGCTTTTTAAATTCAATATAGTTAAAACATTCTTTGTGCACATTGTCTGAATTTGATTTCAAATTGAAAAGTGAAGTTAATTAAAATGTTCTTATAACACCATAAACAATTTTACATAACAATATGAGTATTGCATATCACCTGCATTAAGATCTTGTTTATATTCCACTTAAACATTTTACCCTAAGAGAAAGTTAGTATTTTTATTGAGTTAAGACTTGAGTATTTCTTTGGAGCACTTCAAAATCTGAAACAGTTTAGGGTGGCCAGATGGCTCAGTTGGTTAGAGTGCGAGCTCCTAACAACAAGGTTGCCAGTTCATTGAAAATGTTGACTGGACTTGGAGCTGAGCTGTGCCCTCTACAACTAGACTGAAGGACAGTGACTTGGAGCTGATGGGCCCTGGAGAAACACACTGTTCCCCAACATTCTTCAATTAAAACAAAACCAAAAAAATAAATAAATAAATAAATCTGAAACAGTTTAAATGGTCAGCCACACTGAGACGGCACTATGAATTTAATTAATTCAGAAAAATATTTCTAGCAGCTATTAAAATGAATATAAAACAGAAGAACATGGAACATAACACAATTTGTTTTTCATTCTGTTGTGAAAGTACAAAATGAGATAAAATGATCTTAAGAATCTACTTGGAAAATGAATCATGTATTTATCAAATTTTTTTTTTAATTTTGAATGTCAAAATAAGCCTCTCAGGAAAGGTAAAAGATAGTAAAATGTAGCAAGGATAATAAATCAACAAGTATTTTTTCAACATTTTGATCTACCTAGATGTTCCCCCAAAACCACAAATTCAATTTGTTTCATACTGACCTCACTTTTTTTTTCACATCCAATTCCACTACCCTTTATTTAATTACTATTTCAGTGGTATCTTCCATTTATATTTAATTTAAAACTCTTAGAGTTTTCCTGGGTGTCTTACTTTCTCTTACATGCTAAATTCAATTAACAATATCATCCATGTTTCCACTTTGAAAATCTCATTAGTCTCTGTCTTCACTAGCTTAAAAAAAATGTAATTAAGTAAAGAACATGTTTTAATAGAATAGTAAATACGTTTCATTAACAAATACTGCCATTACTTTAGATTAACAAGTCAGAAACATTAACAAGCTGAATCAGTAATGTTATTGAGCATTTGTAGAGTTCTAGATTCAAAATTTACACTTGAATAATTAGAAATCAAATGTCCAAGAAATTAATTAGGACTTCTACATCTTGAGTATTAATTTGGAAGGTTTAATAGTATATCTGAGGGTGACTAAGTACAAATGATAAACTACAAAAAAAAAAGCTATTGTTTGAACTTCTAATCAGTGCTTTAGAAAATCAGTCAGTCACCAAAATTGGTCCTGTTATTTAATGAAAAAGGGATTTGGAAGTTAAATACGATGGAAATTGTAAGGTTTTACAAGAGAAAGAACATTGATAACACCATATCACTTCCAAAACATATTTTATAGCATCTCAAATGAGTTGATTAATAAAGAATTTTAGTGAAATAAGTCAGAAAAAGTCAAGAACCATATCATTTCACTGATACGTGGGATATAAAACTGAAAGCAACAAGGGAACAAGACAAACAAAGAAACAAAAACTCATAGACACAGACAATAGTTTAGTGGCTACCAGAGGGTAAGGGGGAAGGAGGGTGGTAGATGGGCGTAAATGGGATCAAATACATGGTGATGGAAGGAGAACTGGCTCTAGGTGGTGAACACACAATGTGATATATAGATGATGTATTACAGAATTTTACACTTGAAACCTATGTAACTTTATTAACCATTGTCATTCCAATAAACTTTAGTTAAATAATAATAATAATAATAATAATAATGTTAACCACTCTAGGATATATGAACTCTATCTTTGGGATTCTGGAAAGTAGAGGTTAAGCTTTAAACTGAATTTGAAATTACATACTTATCCAAAAGCACCTACTTTATGATTTAAATATTTTAATCCTTAGACAACTTAATGAACAATACGATGATTATGAAACATTAGAGCTTTTGAAAACGTGGGACATATTTTTCAATACGCTAGACATTTATGAGGCTATATACTTTGCTTAGTTTCTCTATATCTAAATTGCTATCTTCCTGTTCTCTGTCTAAATTGTACTAAATTTAATAATTCATAATTTCCTTATCTGTGTTTCTCAATACTTGATTTGTAAATATTAAATTAATAAATGTTAAAATATTATACAGTTATATATATTAAATATAAAGTACAACTTTAAATGTAAAGTACACGTGTGTGTGTGTGTGTGTGGGTGGGTGTGTGGGTGTGTGTGGGTGTGTGTGGGTGTGTGTGGTGTACACTAACCCCACTCAAGTCTCTCATACCCCTCCAATAACATGTGAGCTGCTTAAGCAGGATATTCAACTTCTTCGGATTTATATTATCTTCTTTCAAATAGCACAATGTCTTGAATGTAACAGCTATGTAGGAAAGTTTTACAGGCTTCACAACATTCGTTTAGTTCTACAGAAAGCAATTTAATGCTCTAAGAGACTGACCTGGATTTAGAGTTTCAATATATCTATAATCTGGTTTCAATTAAGTTTTACAACTTGATGTTAACCTACTGTTGAAATTAAAAAAAAAAAAGCTGAGAGGAAATAAACACCATTATATAGAAGTATATATTCTACTTAGGTCATAAAACACCTGTTATAGATACTTTCTCACTTATGCTCTCTAAATAACTACAAAAACAGATAAAATTAATATAGAGAAATTGTTATACAGAAGAAAAACTTATGTTTTCTTATACCTTCCAGCTTACCGAGTTATTCTTTGTACAAAATACATTTAAAGTTTTTCTATAGTGATAAACATTCCATACTCTTTCCATGCAGAAAAGCCTTTAGGTTAATTAAAGTCCACATTGGCATAATTGTTTTCAATATTGTAAATGAACCCTGTGGCAAATAAGCTGTCATTGAAGTTATTTTAATAGATGGGTTTTTCTCCATGAAAGACTGTGCTCTCTTCACCCTTTCTTGACTCAGAAATCACCTCCTGTGGGCTGTCGAGCATTGATTTTTGGATTTTGTTTTTTGTTTTTCGTTTTTTTCAAGTCTAGAGATTGGAAGCATGGATATTTATTGCAGTTAAGGAACTAAGAATTTTAAAGAGGCAATTTCTGGAAGCTGGCTGAAAAATGACCTCATTCTCCTTCAAGTTTATTGTTAACACAATGCTGCACTAACACTCCAAGATGCATGATGTGGTTCCATTCTTTCCGCATGGGCTTCAGGGGCAAGATTTTCAATAAAGAATTGTGCTTGAATGGCTCATTTTCTCTGTTTCTTACATATTGCGCCTTTCATAATTCATCCAAGTAGGAAAACATTGTTATAAACATTGGGAAATATTTATAATTTAGAAGACTAAATGTAATTTTCTGTGCTTTGATAGTTTGGAAGGAGTCGCAAATTTTAAGCTCTTGAAAAGGATAGAATGGAATTCATTAGATAGAAGTTCTATATTTCTAATTCCCTGAATTACCAATAACCTGTATAGAGTATCATTCAATAATTTCAAAATGTGCTGTGTGGGCCAGTGATGATGCATGAAATAATTATTACCAGTAAGAGATAAGGATAAAAATTGAGTGAGATTAAGTGTTTTAAATATTTTATAGTAATTTGTCAGATAAATTGTATGTCTAATAAATCTAAAAATAAAAATGTGGATTTTTATTTTGTATTTTCCTTTCTTGTTTTCTTACATTTTGAACAGTAAATCATTTTTATAGTATTTTACTGAAGTTTAGATTAGGGACAGATTGAAAAAAATAATTAATTCTTTACCACAGAGAGTTTGAGGAACACTGAATTCTAGAACCGTGGTTTTCAAATTTGTTTCAAATATTATGCAAATGCTTCATGTTTAAAAAGTGAAATGTAGAACTGCTCTGGTTAAAGTGTAGAGAGAGGTAAAATACAGCTCTACCTTTTCAACTGAGGCAGAAATGGGAGCATCTATTGGGCAGAAAACTAACATGAGGGACAAGAAGCACTAAACACCTAGCTGGAAATATGTTCGAAAACAACACAGGTGGCAAATGATGTTTATCTTATTTTAGATAATAAATTATAAATATAATTTTGAATTATAATATTAAGGAAAGATTAAAAAGATATAAGAAATAATTAAAGAATGTCTTTGGTCAAACCAGGCTTAATATGTATACTGCTTTTGGTTGACTCAATTACAATGGTCTGGACATTTCCTCTCTGGAAACGAAACATCACTTCACAAAAAAAATTTATGGGATGAGATATGTACCTGGGCTTTCTGTTGAATATACTATCTGGTGCACTGGGGCCAGATATTAAAATCTGACAATTAAGTTCATGAACTCATCCTAGAAAAAGTGCTACATACCTCATTGCTGAATATCACTATGGTCACCTTTGAAGTATTCCCCTTGGGAAGCGATGCACTGATGACGGCACCTAGTCTACCCTTCAAAGCAATTCTGGAACTCTTTTTCTGAAATGACCATCAGAGCTGTCATCGTATCACCTTTGATGTCCTGAATGTCATCAAAATATCTTCCTTTCAGTATTTCTTTCATCTTCAGGTAAAGAAAGAAGTCATTGGGGGCCAGATCAAGTTAGTAAGGAGGGTGTTCCAATACAGTTATTTGTTTACTGGCTAAAAACTTCTTCACAGACAGTGTCATGGAGCTGGTACATTGTTGTGATGCAAGAGTCATGAATTGTTAGTGAAAAGTTTGGGTCGTTTTTGTCTAACTTTTTCACAATGGCTTTTCAGCATTGAATAAATTACTAATTTACTAATTTAATTAATTACTATTTACCAAATAGTAATCTTGGTAACTGTTTGTTCAGTTGATACAAATTCATAATGAATAATCCCTCTGATATCAAAAAAGGTTAGCAACATTGGTGCAACAAATTCACGAACTTAATTGTCAGAACTCTTATACACGGGGAGGTGCTTGAGACACAGTGAAGACACTGTTAAAAGGCTTTTTTAACACATATAATGTGTCATAAAAAATAAGAAATAAAAGACTAACAAAATATCCTGTACATTTATTAACAATGAAACACAATAAGAAAAAATATTCCCCCATACTTTTTCCTCATCATGAGTTCAGATTGATTTTTAACTCAGCTAGGTTTCAGTTTCCAGTGATTCAATCAAACCCTAATCTAGGTATCACTGCTGTGAACACATTCCAGAGATGTTGAAATTCATAATTGTTGGCTTTAAGTTAGGGGTATTATCCTAGACAATCTTAGTGAGGTAGATTTTTTCAGTTGAAAAGCTTTAAGATAAGAGTTGAGACTTACTTAAAGAAGTGGGAATCTGCATGTTGATCGTAGATTAATTGTGTATCCCAGAATTCCAGCCTGCCCTCCTGAAAACCTGCCCTATAAGTTTCCACTTGCCCGGTGAGATCCCACAATAGTGCAAGCCAATCCCTTGCAGTTATCTCTTAGTACGTATCTCCTACTGGTTCTGTTTCTCTCATTGACCTCTGAATGATATGCTCATCTAATCCATCTCTTTCCATTTAGGATTTCAACATTTTTTCCAGAAACTAAAAGCTTAACAAGTATTAGCAATGTTACTAATTTCATACCAATAACTAGCAATGAAACTGAAGGGTGACAGAACATGCTACCCCAAAATATGCCACCCCAAAATATGCCATTATGGTATAGGGAATATTTTGAACTGAAGGCAATTGAGAAGAAGCAGATACAAGAAAAGCTCCTGCTTTCTTCCCTATTTGTCTGGAAGCAGAACACATTTACAAAGGTGTCCCTGTTGCCCCTCTACCAGGAAAGACATCAGTTAATCATTGAAGACAACGTTAGACCCTCATTAATGGACAAGACACTGAGGTAAATCTACATAACCAAACTTATTATTGTATACTGTGCATTTCCTGCTCACCTCTCCATAACTGCTTTTTTAAATCTTTAAATGAAGATATTAATAGTATTTAAGACTGAATTCTAAGTCACCTCAAAGAGTTACTCATTTTTCTCTGGGTAACTCCTATGTATACATGACATATAAACGTTAATAAACTTCTGTTTATTTTTTTCTTGTTAATCTGCCTTTTGTAACAGGGGTCCCAGCCAAGAACTCCAAAGGGCAAAGGGAAAATTATTTTTTTCTTCCCTACAGAACTAAAGAGAATTGACTTGCTGTCTTCTGGTGGTAGTTATTCACTATAAATCATTCATAGCACTGCAGGACTTGTATCCAATATTTTTGATTAAATAAGCATGATTTTTGAATACTATCTAAGAATAATATGCTATTGTTTCAGATAGCTGCATCTAAAAAAATAAAGGCACATATCATCTGCAAATGCGATAGTGTGGAACACTGCTGGCCTTTATAAAGACTCCCCTGTTGCTCTATTGAAGATTTTAGGAGAAAAATCATCAAAGATTTTTGAGCAATTAATATTCTTATTAAGACCTAAGAACCTTGTACTTAATGCTTCATTGCCATCAATGAACTTACATCAATTTGAAGGTTAAATCTAATTTTGCGTATAAAACCAATGAAATCCTTTAAGATTGCTTTTAACTCTTGAAGTGGATAGCTAAATTAAAAAAAAATGAATCAAATAAATTAAACCTTAACTAAAGTTTTAGAGAATAATGCTTTCACATAAACAATATCCTTTTTTGTGGCACCAGATTTCCAGTGATTCAAAGAAAAAAAGTTCTAGCACATAAAATAGTTTCTATGAAATTTGAATTGAATTAATACCAGCAAGAGAAAAATGCTGTGGGTTCATAATTGTATTTGAATAGATTAACTTGATTTTTTTCAGGAATATTTTTATTGATGTGTCCAATCTTTACTAATTTGTATTAAGTAAAATAGGATTTTTTTGTTCTTGCTAAGACTGTCAACGTCGGTGCACTGTAAAGCATTTGCTAATTATCTAAAAGATTTGATGCAATTTTACATCAAATTTATTGATTCAGTAATTTAAATACATAATGTGGATAATTATTAAATTTTGACTCTATTAAAGGACCGTGTCAGAGTGACATGGCTTTAAATCTTCTCTGTACTTGTACCCAGGAAGGTTTTTTCCGTATTTATACAATTACCATATTTCACTAACTTATACATCTGCTAATGTATCAAACACAGCAAGACAGAACATGAAATAGATGAAGCAAATTTTTTGGCACAATCAGGCAAAATTTCTTCATCAAGGGCATAATTTTTAAAAATGAGATTGGTATTTATGAGAAGATAGTCTTTTGGGGACAATTAGTTATAAAATATTAACTTGTCACAGGGCACATTTGTTTTCAGTGTATAATAAAGTTCAAATTTATATCTTGCTAATAAACATACCTTCCACTTATTGCAGTCTCATTGCCTTAGTCTTGATTTCCAATGATTCCCTGTTAAGAAAAAAAAATGATGATACTAGCATTTTATGTATTTTGATTTTCCTATACCGCCTCCATATCTTCTTTTTCTTCCTTTGCTAAGAACTATGCTCAAACTTCTTATGTAAGAAAAAAAGAAGGAAAAAAGTGGAAAAGATCTAATTTTTACTCTTTCATGGTTTTCTGATAGTTACATTGTAAAACTCAGAATTAGCAATTTCTACAAATAACCACTCTTATGTTCATTTTATATCAAGAAAGCTGCATTGTGTCAAATTTATTTCCTTCCTTCCTTCCTTCCTTCCTTCCTTCCTTCCTTCCTTCCTTCCTTCCTTCCTCCCTCCCTCCCTCCCTCCCTCCCTCCCTTATTTCTTCCTTTCTTTCTTTCTTTTTATAATCAGGAAAGCATTTTCTCTGTTTGCAGCCATAACTAATGTCACTGGAGACCATTTCTTTTTCCTTTCAAGAATTTTGCCCATGATTGTCTTTTTGAATGCTGACTAGCCAGTCCAGACTGTGAGATCAAAAGCAGAGCTGGTTTGTATTTTGGGGAGAGTCAGTAAGGATCAGGTCATTCAGTTCTAAAAGGATTAAGCATATTTCTAAGTGATTATAGTTCTACCTCCAGGAATATTACAAAGGAGCTGTGTGACATAAAAGAGGACATTAAAATTCAAAGTATAAAAATAGATTTATACAACTTTCTTGCATTATATGATAAGAAAATACGGATAACTTTCTAGCTTTCTAATAAGATTATTTTGAGAATTGACACTTTGAAAAGTTGGCTAGAGATCAAGAGTCACTAAATATTGGTAAAATATAATAATTTTCGAAGATAGGTAATTTGTTCTACATAAAAAATAAGAATTTTGATTCTCAATCCACATAATTTTGAAGATTCCCTTTTTTGTAAAAGTATAAACGAGTAAGAAAAATAGCTAAAACCAAGTAGTTTATTTAAATACAATCATACCATAATCTGGATATTTATTAAATTAAATATTGATTCTCTATAAGAGAGCCATGTCAGAGAGAATTGACTTTAAATCTTCTCTGTCCTTGTCTACCCAAATCTGAGCACTAAAATTATTGCTCCTCAGTTTTCTAATTTGAAAACCATGGAAATGTGATCGTGTGGAATTTTGTGAAAATGTACCTGGTATGTAATTGATGCTCAAAAACTATTGTTATTTTTATTTATGTTGCAGTATTGCTTAGAATTAACTGAGTTTACATTTTACTTATATTGTGTTTTATACACTATATAAACTTTAGGCCCAAACTTTAGGGCTGATTTATTGATTAGTCATTACTTATTCTATCTTTGATTATTTTGACTAGCATTTTATTACTTTTAAATCAGTACTTTTTTTTTTATTTAATAATTACTTTTTTTTTTCTTGTCATGCACCTTCAAATTCAACTATGGTTGATCTTTGTTAACAGCATTTTGGGAATATTGAGTGGCATTTCAAGACACTCATGACCGCACCTTTTATAGATTTATAGCATTTAGCCTGTCAGGGATTTATCCTTAATAATAGAAAGGAGTAGAATAGCTTAGACATCAGGTCTTATGCTTTAATGCATTTAAAATATTTAAAAAACTGGTTTCAGTAGCAGCATTCAACTATCTATGTCAGTGATGCATTTTTCCTTAGCTCTGACAGGACACCATAAAATTGATGAAGTGGTCACACTGAGTTTTAAGTAATATTTTATTGATTGATGGTAATTATTTGTTTGAATTTTTATGTAATTTATATTTGTATGAACTTTTAAGTCTTTATCCACATATTCTCTCTTGACAGATAAGATTAAAGACAATATGCAGAAAACTTATCAGACCCTAGTATATGATTCGCACTTAAAGTCAAAATGTGGAATGTACTTTGCAAAAGGCAAATATTTAAAACTTTAGTATCAATTTATAGTTTTTGTATTAGTATGCTATTTTCATGGAAAGACTCTCTAACGCACAGGTTCAGGATATGAGAACATTATTAAAGTACACATAATTATGTGTACATTTTCTTTATATATGCATTTAGCTTTAGAGAGGGCCACAGTTTTCATCAAGTTTTCAAAGGGGCTATAACTCCAGTTAAGTTACAAATCACTGCTCTTTGAATACTTTAAAGCATTCAGGAAACAAATGAATAACTAAGTGACCTTTGCAATAACGCCAATCCATAGTGAAAGTATCTGAAAATATCACAGAGAAAGTATCTGAGGTATTTTCAAAATACCATTTTCCAGTTCACCGTCTCTCTTAAATTTATTTATCTTACTTTAGTGACCTGGAATCCTACTCATATCATTTGTGTAAGTGCCCTGCTGTGCAATTGGGATGAATATTAAATTCTGCTTTTAAATTAATGTAATTTCTGTTTAACATTTCTGAAGTTACCTAAAACTCAGAAAGCCAGCAAGTGAACTTTGGGGCATTAGTGAAAATTCACCTTTCTCTGGAGCATTTTCACTGATGGAATATATGAACAAAATGTGCTGGGCTGGCCATATCTTCCTTCTGGCTGCAGGTATAAGAACCAGGATAAGCAGTGGATTGTAATGGTCTGGGGAGTATTTAATCTAATTGCAATGGGAGTTTTCAGAATACAATAGGCCTTTGTTTGTTTGTTTCATTGAAATGAATAAATGCACTGCCTCCTATCTTTCTTTCTATCATTTTGAAAAATCCCAGGAAAAATACTGCCATTTATTCCTCATATGCCATCACAACAGTATTCTTTCTGCATTTAATGAGTTACCATAAGGTTTATTAATTTATACTCTGAGTATTTGGAATTAGATGTAGGATATGCAATTCTTGCTGAGTGAGGTGAAAAACAAAATCAGAATGCTGAAATCAGCATTTAATTCTTTGTACCTATTTTGCAGTCATTACTGATTAACATTTTTTTTTCCCAAATACTAACATTTTCTCAAACTCGAAGTAAAGAAGAATAAACAATGAGTTTCCATGTCAATTTCCAGGACACATACCCAGATTTCTGATAGCGCATGTACACACACACACACACACACACACACACACACAGTACATATACAAGGCTCTTTTAGGTGTTATTTCAGTAGCTGAGGAAAATGTGAAAACAAAGAGAGACAGAAATTTGAAAATTTAAGAAGTGAAGAAAGAAAAACATATGCATAATTTGTGTATATAACAAAAGATACCTAAATTATATACACACGGAAAGAGAATTTCCTGATGGATCAGAAAAGATTTCAACAAGCAACCTTTCATCGAAAATTGCAAATGAAAAGAATGTGCTGAAGGTTTCCTGAGCTGTGGGCAGGGATACAGGAACTGACAAGGGATGGGGAAACTGTTCCCAGATGCTAGCAATAGGGGAAGCTGTTCCCAGGCCTAGGTCTGAAGGGAGAAAGGAGGAAAGCAGTGTCATCTGGGTCCAAAGAGGAACTGTCATAAGGGAAGACAAAGCAGGAAGGTAGAGGTGGAGGGTGGGGAAAACTGTTCCACACTCTCCCCTCCTGACCTCCCATTTACTTCTGGAGCAAGTGGCAGCCACCCAGAGGGCTTGGGAAGTGCAGGCCAGGAAAGGCAGCTTCTGGGCACAGAGCAGATCAGAGAGGGTGCAGAACAGATTTGGAGACTGACCAAACTGAGCTTATTCAATTGTATGTTTGTGTGTGTGTGTGTTTTGTTACATTCATTAACATCCAAATATATATATACAGATATTGTATATATATAGCTTACATTGATATTTATTGATATCTTCTGCACTGTTCCAGGTTCTTGGGATGCAGTGATGAAATAAACAGCTAAGTGAGGCCTATCAACCCACAGGACTCATATTCTAGTGAGGGGCAGGTTCAGATAACAATGAACAAATACATAGATGGTGATATGTGCTCTGCAGACGATTATGATAGGACAATGCAATAATATTGAGCAAGTGACATTAAAGCTGAGATCTGAAAAGTCAGAAGAAGACAGCCCAGGAAGTTCAGGAGGTAGATCATTCCAGACAGAGAAAAAAGGTGGTAATTAAAGGCTATGAGAACTCAGCTTCAGGAGCCAGGGGAAATGGAGCCAAGATGGTGAGGTAGGGAAGTGTGGAGGCGAGTACACAGACATTAAATTCAGAGCAGTAACCCAGGGGAGGCTTTTAAGATCTATTAGAGGGGGTGAGGTGTGGTGGGTGAGAATCAGTATTGTGTGGGGTGTATTCCACATACTAGATCTCTTTGGCTGGGAAACACCTTATAGTTGTTGCTGGAGAGTACTGGAGGATAGCAACCTCCATGTTGTCACCAACACGGAGAGGTGAGGACAGATAAGGGCTCTGCATGGGAGGTTGCAGGATTCAGAGAAGAGACATGAAGGACTATTCAGATGTTTTCTAATAATTCTTCATATTGTTTGGTGCTACTTCACATAAGCCTCATTGAAATCTCAACAAGGGAACCCTGAAAGAAAGTCAGTAAAGCATAGATATATTGCACCCAGTAAAAACCTGCTTTTCTATATAATAGAGTATGATGTAAGGCATGCATATCTTGGACTTCAGTTTGGTTTCTTGAATACCTGAAGCCTTTTATGACCGGGTGGTCTCACCTGTTTCCACAACAAGGACTTCAAAGGCATATGAAGGAAGGGTAAGCGTGAGGGATGAAAATTCCCAGGTCTGATGCATTTCCTTCCTGTATTGAGCTGAGATGGTACTACTACATGGGCTACCAAGATGAGTAACAAGTTTACTCCCCTCCACCACAGAGAAAACTGTCAGTGGAAATGGAAAGACTCACAAATTAGAACTGGAACCTGTCATGTACACTCATTGCTGACATCATGCTCACCGTCCTGAAAAATCCCACCAATCAGGGGTCATTACAGATAACATTTTCCTGCATTTCTTTTCAATATTTTTATGCACATGTATATTTTTTTTCAGTAAATGGATCATGTTATACCTAATTGCACAGACTTTTGATATACACTATTATATTGAGAATAATTCTCCATATTAGTAAAAATAGTTCAAAAACTTGTTTTTAATGGCTACGTGTGGTCACACAGCCGCCAAGCCGTCTGTCCCCGCAACCTTTCCCTAAGGAAAGAAGAATCTGTGGGAATGTGCTCCTCTGGGATTGAGTTTATAACATCCTGAGTCTCTCCATCTGGTCTTCAAGAGAAGGAAGGGTCTGTGGTCAACAACGAGTAAGATTCCTCATGGGAGGGACAACTCAAGCCAGACGGGACCCCCTTGTGACCCCAATAAGCTGTTATAAAAAATAATAGGAAGGATAGGAAGGAGCCTTGCCCCTCCTTCCTCTTGTTCTTGTGGGAAGCTGCTGCTTTCCTCTGCTACTCCCTCTCACCTTATTGTGAGAGAGGCCCATTAGAGCGATAAGATAAGCTCTTTCTACTCAGCTCATGGAATGATTTCACTCGAGAGACTCTCTCCCCCAGAGTGGGGCATACTGCACCTTAGTCATCATGGGACAATATGTTTCGGCTGATTTGGGACAAATAATTGGGTATTGAAATCATGTTTTTGAAATGGTGTAAGAGTTTCACAGACCCTGCCTCTAATCATGTGATGTTCATTGTTTGTAATCAATAAATACTGTCAGTGATCAAATTTGGGGCTCCAGTCTCTGGAGGCTGGGAGTCCCTTGGTCCTCTGCGATTTAACTGTATGTGAGTCTCTGTCTCTTTATTATAGTTTAACCCTCACCACCTCCCTTGCCTTCCCCCGTCTTGTGTTGTGCAGGTCACAACAACTACGTAATATTTTTCCACACTTTATAAAAGCAACAGGTATTTCTCATTTTTTAAAAAAAATATTGAAGTTTAATTTACATCTGGGGAAATGCACAGCTTTTATCATTCATTTTGATGACTTTGACAAATATATACACTGAAATCTATATTGCTGTCATCCCAGAAAGTTCCTTCTGTGCTCCTTATTGATCAATTACCACCATCCCAGAAATAACTCTATTCTATTTCTATTGCCATAAGTTAGTTTCGTCCGTTATAGAACATCACAAATGGAATCATACATAGTATGTTCTCTTTTTGTGTCTGCTTCTTTCACTCTAATCATACTTTTGGGAACCAGCCATGGTGTGTCTGTATATCAACAGGTTGTTGATTTTCATTGTTTGACCCACAATTTTATTTTTGACTGCTCCACTTTTAGCCAGCATTATTGCCCCATCCCACTTCCTTTAACTCCCACCACCCACATCCTGCCCTGTGGCAGTAAACAGCAATCTCTTGAAGGATAGTCCTCCAGAGGGAGGAAATCCTACAAGATATAGTTAGTTTTTACCTCTGTCCAGTTCGTAATGTCAATAGCACCCACTGTTTATTAAGACTTCATCTGTATTGTGTATGTAATGGTTTAAGGTTACTGTGCATACCCTTCCCTTGAATCTTCAAAACTCCTTTTTATTTGTAGTAATCCTTTAGTATTTTTAGTAGTTTTTTAGGAGAAAAAAATAGAGAGTGTGTGTGAAAGAGGTGATGGTGGTGGGAAGAAGTGATCAGAGAGCTATTAAAGAATTGGTTCACATGACTATAGGGTGAAATGTTCAGGCATGCCAATAGACTGGAAATGCCAACAGCGTTTCTATGGTAGTCTTGCAGTAATTAACTGATTGTATAAGGCCCACTCACATTGCAGAAGGTAATATCCTTCACTTCAAGTCAACTGATTTTAAATATTGGCATCGACCAAATACATTTACATCTACATCTAATATCAAATTTAGTGTTTGATTAAACAACTGGATATTATATGTTAGTCAAGTTAATACGTAAGACTGTAACCATCACAGTATTTTATAGCACTGCTATAAAAATTATAAAATCGAAATGCTATAGTGTTATGTTTAAATACTCAGTATTTTCATTAAAATCACTTTATACGGGTTTAGCATTTCCTCATAAACATTGTATAGTTGTTAAATTTATTCTCTCTCAAACACAAATACCAGGCCATTTTGAAAATTAAAAAAAAAATGGATAAAGCTTTAAATTTAGAAGACACAATTTTGTCTATATGAACTTATTTCACAAGTCAAAAAAGTTAACTTTCTGGAACTATTATTAGAAATATATTTTTTTAAAATCTTGATTAATTACTATATCCTCACATTTAATTATATATATATATATATATATATACGCATATATATGTATATATACATACATATACATATATACATGCATATATATACATATATGTAAATATATATGTGTATAATTAGCATAAGCTAAGCTTTATACTTTTATTAAAAAAAACACCTTGTTTTCCCAAAAACTAGAGCTGATGGTCCGGCTCAGTCTTATTTTGGGGGAAACACAGTAAAATTCTACTCATTACTCTATTCTCCCTTTTTGTTTCTCTGCTCATGGATATCTCTCTGGATATTGGCATAATGTGTTTGGCTCTGTTAGTTTATCAATTCCTCTAACGTCTGTTTCTGAGCAACTATAAAGCACTGTGATACTATCATCTACCAGAGTTTATTGAGATTGTGGATGAGAAACAAAATATTTGGACAGATGTAACAACAATTCACAGACCAAACACAGTTCTGTAGATGTAATCAAAAGGTAGAATTTGAGGCCATGACTTTTTGCCCTATTTCACTACCATTAATACTGATCACTGTATGTCAGTAGCAGGTGTAGTCCAGAGTCTAAGCATGTAGTATGCCTGCCAGCATTTAAACTACTCTCACACAACATGATGCTAAAATGGCCATACACAAACCATGAAAGAAAGGACCCTCAAACAGCAGTTTTACAATAAGTCACAGGGAAGTGATTCTAAAAAACAAGAGGGAACTCCTTCAGGGATTCACTAATACTCAGTTGTCATTTATATTCAAATGGAGAGGTGAGAAAAGCTATAGTTGAAAAAGGAGGTAGTCATTCAAAATTTGGTCATTGAATTACCATAACTGTGCAAAATCATTTAAAGACTTCACCGTAAGTCTATAAAGAAATGCTAGATATTCTAATGCAGCTAATAGAAACTCACATTCTCAATATGAAAACTTTGGCCGGTGTCCTCTCAACTAGGAAGAAGAAGGACACCAACACCAGCCTATATGCAGCAGTACTTCTGAATAATGGGTCACCAATAATAGATCAAAGAGGGGAACAGCAGAGACCTCTGGATGAACTAAAATGCAGATATTACACAGCTCGTCTCCTCTACTCCATACAAACGTTCTTGTCTTTTAGAATTGAGTTTATTGTGGAAATCATGGAGCAATAACATATCATGCTCTTACTTTATTTTAAAAATATGCTGGAATGCCAGACAACTAAATAAATCATTTCTAAAAAGGGTGAGAGTACCGGTATGTTCTTGCATGACTCTACAAGAAGGCAAAGATAAGTAAATATGTGTGTTTGTGGTGACTGTGTTGTAAATTAGAGAAGATAAATTCTATTAGTCAAATTACTTCATGTGAAGGTTATATAAATCATCTTGTTCATGACAATCGGATAAGCTGAGATACCTACAAACTTGTGGCAACACTGATTACTACATGGAAAGTGTTTAATTGTATCCATGGAGATGAGTTGGCTATGAAATTTGCTTCAAGTAAATATTTTTCTGATGCGTAGTAACTCATCATTTCACAAACATCTGAATTACTTTTGGTAATCTTTGAAAAGCAATGCTGAAAACATTGCTCTGAAGTATTTATTTGTATACAATGTTGCCCAATAGTAAAAGCAGTTTTGTAGCAATTTCTCAGAGTAAAAAATAAAACAGTCAACTTCTAAATTAATTCTAAGAAATGGCTTTCTTTATGAGATGTTTGCTGCAGACCTAATTTAGAAAACTCCATTTCTTAAAAAGAAAGAAAACTGGAAAGAATACTTCAATTTTATTTATATAAGCTTTCACTTCCTTCTCCTTTGGCAAATTAATATACATGAGCATCTATTTCTTTGTTGGAACAGTATTAGCAGTTCCTCACTGGCAACCCACAAAACACAAAGCAATATATCAGTCATTAAAATTTGAGGGTTTTTTTTTGTGTTTTTTTTTTTTTTCCTCCTATCACAGATCTTAGAGATTGTAACTGTGATTCACAGCACAGGGAAGTGTTGAAAATCTATGTGTGACACATCTTTGTAAATATGCTTGATTGGGATTATTATCAAGATCATGTATTCAAAGATAGTTGTCAAAAAAACTTTAGGGAAAATGTCTCTCTCACTCAGAATAAATGTGTTTATTTTTGTGTGTTGCATTCCTCTAATCTCTGGTAAACATTCAGATTTAATCCCAACGAAGTATATAATGAAGTTTCTCTTTAAAAAACAAAAGACTACTCAGATTTTAGAGAGAAATGCTAGAAAGAAGAGCTTGCTGGATACTTTCAGATTCAACATTATTTTCTAGATTTTAGATGAAGACAAATAAGTAGGAACATCAGCACCAAAATCAGGTGGTTAAAAACACATATCCTAACAAACATGATGTTCTATAATGTCAGTTTTGAGAAAATTTGAGAACCACATACTGTAGCCTAAAATGTATATGTGCTTTCTTCCATCTACTGTCTTTAATGGAGATAATTCTGGTAAGATTCAATGGAATTGAAAAGATATGCATATGTTTTTTCAGAGAATGATGGTTAAAATGATTTTAAAAAGAATTGTAATGCAACATGAATTTTTCATTGAAATATTTTCAATCACATATTGTGCTGTTATCTTACACTCCAATTTATTTTCATTCAATTTATTATTCTTGTTAACCCCTAACCTTGGATGAAGTCAACACTGCCTTTCTTCTTCATAGTGACATTTACATGATGACAACTACTGAAATAATCACTCAGCTGCACGTTCAAGCACCAAAATAGCGTAAGGTATCCACCTCATTGGGCGCTTATCTACTTATGAACCATAGTTTCACTTCTTATTTAAAACAGAAGGCATCAAACTGTAGTTCTTCAGACTTTTACAATGAGTATTTTTGACACATGCATTCATCTCTTTCTCCTTCCTCCTATTTCAGTTGAGGAGAGATAATTTTTTCAAAGAACTGGGGAAAATGAATTTTTAAATTGGGAAGAAAATAGATGCAATCGGTGTGATAATTTTACATTTTCTCTTTCCTCCTCCTCTATTTTTCATCCTGTTCCTCTTCTTTGTTTCCTCCAGCCTTCATGCCTTTCTTTTATTAGAAGAGACAAATCTTACTAAACATAATAAATAAGCAAAGGTAACATTTTTTTTATTATTGCCATTGCAAGAAATATTGTTGCCAATATTTTTATTCAAGAGATCTTATTATCCAGCGTCTAACATATGACACTCAAGATATTTACTTAATTAAATGAAAATGACATTAACATAGCTTAATGATCAATTGTTGACATGTTAGCAAATCGATTGCCTAAAATTCAACCGGTCAACAATTTACAAATGTTGTAGAAAATCATCACATTTAGTATGTGTCTTTGGTGAACACATCATTCTATGTTAGACTTTATTATATAAAGAGGAGTGGCTGATTAATTATAAATGACATTCAATATGTTGCATATATATTTGAATTTATGGAGCTTGGATCATAAATATATTCAGACAGATCTCCAAAACTAAAAACATACTGAGTATTTACTTGATAAAGTATAATGGCTCTACTCTCATTTTGAAAGTGGGTCAAGAAATTATGAATGAGTTGGGATCTGTCTTCTAATTTCTTAAATATTCTTATAGTTTTCAACTATGAAGTATATGTTTTTACACACATTCCCAGTTGTTAAAATGTCATTTCCTGCCATCAGCACACATGCAAGGATGAGTGTGTGCATACACACGTGAATGCACACATTTGCGAATACGTATCTTGTTCCATTCTTTTACTTTCAACATACCTATATCAATTAATTGGAAGCTTCTTATAAACACCGTATTGTGTGTGTGTGTGTGTGTGTGTGTGTGTGTGTGTGTGTGTGTATTAACCTACCTTGCCAGTTACTGCCTTTTAATTGCTGTACTTAGACAATTTACATTATAGATAATTGTTAATATGTCATAGTTTAAAACTGCCCTTTGTTTTTATTAGTTTTCTATTTATGTACTATAGTTCTTGTTTCTCTTTTGTTACTTCCCCCTCGTTTACTTGAACATGTTTTTAGAATTCAATTTTAATTTATTTATAGTGTTTCTGAGTGTATATCTTTATACAAATTTTATTGATGCTATTTCAGGCATACAATATACAAATGCGACTTATTATAATCTATTGGTATTAATAGTTTATCACTTTCCTTAGGTCCCTTCACATTCCCAATTTTTAGATATCATTGTGCTGAATATAAAGTGATGTTATAATTTGTTTCATTATCAATATGATTTTTAAAACTTAGGAGTAGGATACTTTATTATATGTGTCCATATTTCTGTTCATTCTTCCTTCCTGATGTTCCAAGATCCCTTTATCATTTTCTTTCAATAAACTTCCTTTAGTCAATCTTTAAGAGTAAGTCAGCTAGTGATATACACATTTTTGCATTTGTTTAGTTTTTCTTCATATCTATTTCTTCTTCATTTATGCAAGATATTTCTTGCTGAATACAGAATTATTAATTGATAGTACCACTTTCAGCATTGTAAAATGTTGTGCTATTTCCTTCTGGCCTCCATGAATTCAAATGAAAAATATATTGTCATTCAAATTTGTATTCCCCTGTAGTTGATATTTTTATTTCTCCCTAGTTGCCTGTAAGTTTTTTCTTTCATCTTTGGTTTTTAAAAGTTTAATTACGATAAGTCTTGGCATGGTTTTCTTCATATTTATCTTATTTGGGGTTCACTAAGCTTCTTGAATCTGTACGTTTGTATCTTTTGCCAAATTTAGAAAGTTTTCAGCCATTATTTGTTTAACTATATTTTTCAGTCTCACTCTTTTTTTCATTTTCTTTTGGGGCTTTGATGATGACATGGACATTGGATATTTTGTTATTGTCTACAAGTTTGTAAGGTTCTGTTTTTTTTTTTTTTTTTTTTTTTCTGTCCATGTTTTCCTTCTATTGTTTAAGTTGGGCAAACTCTATTGCTCTGTCTTCAAGTTCTTTAATTATGTTCTCTGTCAAATCTTATCTTCTGAGCCCATATAGCAAGATTTTCTATTTGTCTATTTCATAATTTCTGTTTGATTATTTTTATAGCTTCTATTTCTTTACTCAGGTTTTCTATTTTTTACTATTTTCCAGATAATTTGTAATTTATTATTTAAGAATTTTTGTAACAGCTGTTTTAAAATTTTGTCAGATAATTGCAATGTCTGATCTATTGTAGTGTTTGTCAGTTGATTGTCTTTTCTCAATCTAATTGTGATTTTCCTTTTGTTCCATTTTGTTTCCATTTTTGGTGTGATGAGTGATTTTCAATTATACATTCAAAAGTTTGTCTTTTATGTTAGGGCACTTGAGTTCTATTTAAATATTTTATTTTAGCAGGTAGTCACCCTGCTTAGTTTTAGCCCACAGGTCTTGCCCTAATGTTCTTGGCTGTTGTTCAAATGACAATTAACTTTCAGAATTTTGTTGTTGTTATTATTTTGGTCTGCTTGGCTTATCTAATTCCACTGCAACTAATTCCTACTGGTAATATCTGAGGGAGTAGAAAGAGTTTCCCATGTCTCTGTGGGCAGGAAAAGAGATTTTTCCCTCTTAGGGATAAAGAGTACCTCCTGGCCGGGCAACTCATTGTAATAGAAAGTAGCTTGATCTGGGGAGAATTTGCCCCACAAAGGCTGTTGCTACATTGGATTTCAGGAAACATCAAACCTGGATCTTATTTTGAGGGGGTAAAATGCCCTACCACTATATTTTCCCTCAGGTTCTGAGGTCTCTTACCAGTTCACCTGTTTTTGTTTTTTGTTTTTCCATTTTTCAGTGTTTTTCTTTGGCTGCCTATTGCATTACATTCAGGGTTTATACTTGTAGTTAGTAGAGAGACACAGGGAAATATGAGTCTATACCACCTTGTCCAGACAAGAAGTCAGACTTTTTATGTTAACATTTAATATTAAAAAATTGTTTAGATTTATTGTAGTCAGTCCTTGAAGAGGGAAATACACTAGTAGACATATTAATAAAAATATCTTTGTATCATTCAAGGTCCATCAAAAAAACAGAATCACACAATTTAATTCAACCGAGCTACATGGATTTTGTATGGTTGCAAAGAAATAGGGAAAATTAATCTGTCAGAAATACATGAAATAAATAAAGCATCACTAGATTGAGTTAACAAAAGGGAAGAGTTTGGAGTTATCAGAAATGCCTATGGATTTGGGACTCAGATTTCTCAGGAGAGGGCTCTGCCTGGCTGTCACTGGTATTTCTGAGTAGATGAGATTAGGCTAACCTTGGAAACACTTTTAAAAACATTGGGTAATGAAATCAAACCCTGCTCTGTGGCTAAGACAAAAGACATTACTAAGTCCAAGCTAATAAATAGAAAGTTTACAAATGCAGAAAGGAGTAAATTCTTCAGCTTACTCTTACTTTTTAATTCCCCTCTAGCACCTCTGTGCACTACCTACCCGTAACCCCTTGTTAAAGGATAAATGGAATTTGCAGGATCCAAGTCCCAGCGCAGGGGCCCAGAATGAAGGTTTATAGCTTGATAGTCTTATCCTTTAATTTTATTTTGATGGTTCATACATAGACACATGACAAATTGTTATGTAAATTAATAACTAAAACTTTCCCTTTTGAGGAAAGAAATAGGAATAGCTCAGAAAAAAAGCAATTTATGCATAGCAATTTTCTAAACATATTTTATTTGTCATGATATCCTCCATATAAGCCAGCACATTCTTCATCTTTCTTCATGACTAATATGCAAATATTAATGAAGGTATGCAAATAAATATTGTTTTATTTTCTGTTATTTATTTTAAGTTAATGATACAGGCTTCTATAATCTGAAGAGATGGATATATTTTATCAGAAACAACACTGATTAGTACTTACCTGCATGTGCAGTAAGAGGCTTTTTCTGACCCTGCCTTTCTCTAATGTTTGTTATATAATCTTAAATGGTAAGAAATATGAGTATATTTTCAATTTTAAAATGCATGCAAGATATTTTAAACTGAAAATTTATTGTTATAGGTGAATATACAAATAGAACATCCTGAATAACATAAAAACCAAATGTTGATCTATTATGAAGGTTTTCAAGAGGAATTAATTAAAGAATCAAAAACTTCTTGAGAAGTCCTCTAGCCATGGGTTCTGTACTGCCTCAACTAAATGAAACATTGCTCAAAGAGCACTCAGGCTATTGAACAAATGTTAGTGGAATAGTATGTGTTTAAGCAAGTGTTTCTATATTCTTATTTGCATAAACTTTAATGAAAAGTTAAACTTATACTGAGTAATAGTTTTATATATATATATGTATATATATATATATATATATATATATATATACATATATATATATACATATATATATACATATATATATATAATATCATTCATCACATTTGTTTTAGGTAATATAGACAATGTAATATGAGATACATTAGCTGTGATTTAGAATATCTAAATTTTTCAAGGGTTGACAAATCCAGAGATTAACTAAATTATTTTAACAATAAACCCAACTTTCTCTAGTTCTTGCACAATGGAAGCCCTTTGTTTTTCTATTAAAATATAACTTTCGGACAAACTGTATCCTTGCTTGCCTCATTCATCAATGTTTTCCCATGGAAGAAGAGTGCCAGGCCTCACATAGTAAAACATCAATATATGCATATGTTGGATTAATGAGTGAATCAATCCACTGAGAGGTTCATGAATCCAGTGAAAGGACCCATAGGGAAGACATTTTTTTTAAATATCATCTTTTATAAATATGATGCATTTGTGTTTCATAAAATGTTATCTGAGCATTGAATTTATTGAGATATTATATTTTGTTTAATATGGTTGTAACATATCCTATTTCACAAATGTATTATCATGAATTTGCCTAGTAGAGCACACTTTTTGTGTGCCACATTATTTTAACATAAAATGTTATCTGAGCATTGAATTTATTGAGATATTATATTTTGTTTAATATGGTTGTAACATATCCTATTTCACAAATGTATTATCATGAATTTGCCTAGTAGAGCACACTTTTTGTGTGCCACATTATTTTAACATAGCTGTATATACTTAATGCACACTTAACAGTGTCCCACCTGAAACACATGTAATAGGGGTGCTTGCTCAAGGGGTACCCTAACTCCAATAGCCTCACAACCATTTATGAACAATATGCTTTATATTCTCCCTGTCTCTTAACCCAGAATTGCTATATATTTTCTGTGCTTCTATTCAATGTTCCAGTTCCTTCTTCTTCCTATTTGGGTTTTAATTTGAACACCCAGAGCCCTCTTACCGGTGGGCCTGAATAAAGCTTTCTCCTGCCTTATCTTGATTTATATGAAAAATGTAGATATGTACTGACAACTATTAGATACATGGTTGGAAAACCAAGCTTTAAAAAAGTCTTTTTGATGAACTTTATACTACATGTCACTTATGTGAATACATTTTAATGAATCTTACATCTTCTTTTATACATGTTATTTATCATGTTGATTTTCTTTAGCTGTACTTGAGTATTGATATTAAATTAAAGCCACTAATACTTTAATCAACGTGGTATGCTAGCCAATATGACTAATATAATCTTTCCCTCAGTTTTTAAGAGCTTTCTGAATTGATGACATGTGGATTGTTTTTAACGTGGTAGCAAAAATATAAACTAATGAAAGCTGCACCCTCCTCTACTTACTATGCAGGTAGAGAAGGCAACAGTTTCATAAATAATAGAAATCGACTAACTGTTGACAGCCTTATTATTGGATTAACATCTTATTCTCATCAGGAAAAGTTTGTGAATGTTTTGGTCATTCTTTATACTCTGAAAGTCAATATCCATTGCCAACTACAGATTCATTTGTCAAACTAACAAGAGTAAAAATAAATTTCACTTGTATGGCCTACTTCCAGATGTGGCCTTCCCACAGTCCTAAAAGGATTATTCCTCATTGCACTTAGCACAGCCTGACCCATTAATGGATTTTGTGTTTTTATTGCTACCCTTATCATGTTTCCACTATTGAAAAGATGGCAGTGCAACTCATTTCTCTTTTCACTCCTAGAATTATTTTCTGCAATTCAATCATAAACTTAAGACCTGAATATTTTAAATGATAAAATTAAAGCTACAAAATAATTCCTTCAACAACTATTCTTTTAGTTCTTACTATATGTCATGCATTCCAAAATTTCTTTATAAATTCATCATTTAACATTTGAAACACATCCATCTCTAGCTGTTTCTATGAGAAAACCATAGAATATT
Source organism: Rhinolophus hipposideros (assembly GCF_964194185.1). NCBI lineage: Eukaryota > Metazoa > Chordata > Mammalia > Chiroptera > Rhinolophidae > Rhinolophus > Rhinolophus hipposideros. The sequence goes on from NC_138048.1 coordinate 93,753,657, forward strand.
CACTTATGATAGGATGTGAAACCTGAAAGAAATTGGAAATAATCTAGCCCAAGGTCTTTTTATTATTATTATTATTATTATTATTATTATTATTATTGTTGTTGTTGTTGTTGTTATATTAGTATTATGTTAACTAATGATGTATCTAAGACCCATGCTATGTGACTTGTCTAGAGCTAGTCAGCACTGCCAATTAATGATAGAATAAGGAACTAAATCAGACTTCCTGAATATCCACTGTTTTCCAATAATCTCATACTTCAATTATCATAGTGTATAATTTCAGCCAATATCTATACCATCATGCTAATTAATTAATTATTCTTGTCTTCTTACAAGAAATAGATTTGCATGCCTACTATGTGATGGATCATGTTCTAGGAACTTGGTATATAACAGTGAACAAAATAGACCAGAATCCCTGCCTTTATTATATGTCAGCATAATAAATAAATGCATTGTATATTAATTTAAAATATTATAAGTGCAATGCAGTAAAGAAATACATGAAGTAAAGAAACTTAAGGAGGAATGGGGTGTGGAGGTGACGTGGGGCAGCAGGTGGAGTTGGGGGGGCTGTTGCAATTTGAAATAAGAGGCCAGCATCGACTTTATTGTAAAAGTCACATTTGAGAAAGGACTGAAAGTAGTGATAGAGGTAACCAGGTGGGTATATTGGGGAAGGGCATTCCAGGTGGAAAGCACAGTCTGTGCAAAGGCCCTCAGCTGTGTGAGAGGAACACTGATACGGACGTCCATGAAAGTGGTAGGACATGAGTCAGAGGAGCAATGTGTGAACCAACCCATAAAGGGCAACTTTGCTGAGGGAAGAGATGCATTTTTTTTACTCTGAGAGATTTGGGACACAATTGCAAAACTTTGAATTTACAAGACCCAACTCACAATTGAAACAGACATTCTGGCTATTGCATTGAGAACAGAGTGGTAGGGTGCAAGTATGGAAAAAGGGAGGAGCTTCAGGTGGCTATTGCTATAATATACTATAAATGAGGATAATGGGGCTCCAGTCAGATTGCTGGTGTTTTCTGGAAAAATACCTTCATAGTTCTGACTAAGGATGCAAGATAACTGTTTTCTTCCGGTGTGATGATTGTGAAAAGCTCTCACTTCCACAATTACAGTATGACTTAGGCTTTCACATGGCTTCAATCCATTGTGGGGTGGGAGAAGTCTTTGAAGGCAAGCACAGTTCTTAAATGATGAGTGAAAGTCCACCAAGGAGGATACAATTGGCTCCCACTATGTCTTTCATTGTGGCAAGTGGAGAGGGGGAACAAGGATTTAAGATTACTGAAATCTCTGCCCCCATTAGTTCTGCTGTATACAAGAGGTCAAATAGTAAGATCTTGAAGCAACAATCATATTCTTTCCATGTCCTTGTTCCAGATATTTGTTTTCTTGAATCTTTTTACATATTTATAGTCTCTAATTTGAAACTCATTACCGATGTAAGTTTTGGAATTCAGGGTTTTTTTTTTTTTTTTTTTTTTTTTTTGTCATGATGTGTAATGTGTAACAGATAGCGTAATACAATGTCCTCTGCTATGTCTCAGTTATGTATTTTAAATGTTTTTAAATTGTTTAAATGTTTTTTTAATTATTATTATCTTTAATACCAATATATATGGAAACCAATTTCCTCCTCAAAGGAATTGTATCTGTGTATTTAAAATATTTTCTGAGTTTCCAATCCCCCCTTTTAAGAGTATATATAATATATAAATATATATGTGAATGTGCCATTTTTATTACCTAACAGAATAACAGAATTCAATATAGTGATAAAACAAAACGAGAGAAGGAAAATGTGATATAAGACTTCATTAAAACTAAAAAAGATTCCAGGCAAAAAAGTTTTCCAATTCCCATAGAAAAATGAGTGTTGAGAATATGAAGTGACTGTTTAAATCAGTAACAGTAGGGGTAAAATGAACATTTAAAATATTAGTTTACCAACTAATAATTACAATAGCTTCTTGTCTCTTAAAGTCTTAAGAACTAGAAGCTAGCAGATCTTTAATATATTTTAAAAGCATAGAAAGAATACAAGACAGTACTTCAAACTAAATTTTGTATTATTTATTATTATTATTTTGTAATAAGTCTGTTCTATTCACATATATAATTATTTTAAATCAGTTTCGGTTATACATCACTAATTTTTTTATTCCTACTATTGATTATTTTTTCTATTTCTTCACATTTTAAAACCAATGTTTACATGTGGTAAGCCTGTAGATAGAGATTTCAGACAAAATTAAAATAACTTAATGTAAAATACTTTTTGTATGATAGGCTTAGACCATTTTAATTTTGCACATGCTGCACAGTCCTTGAAAATAAAGGATTGTTTCATAAATGCTATTTCTAAGTGAAAATCTCCTTTACAATTAGAAAGGCAATGACAAATCGTTACTTCAAAACTTCATATTTGTAACAAGTTCCACTTTTGAAATGAATCTAATAGAACCACATACAGTTAAATTTTACTTTAGTTTTTGATCCCTCACATTGCACTATTTGAGTCTTTTCTTGTTTTTTTTAAACACATTTTTTTTTTCTGCTTGGGTAACACTCCATCAGTGTTAACATTGTTTTTTGGTTTTTGTTTTTCTCTCCAAATGTAACTTGCAAATCCACTTCTATCCATGGAATTAGATGGGCTTTTTGGCATCACTGTGAGGAAAAGGTGCTTTAGCTTTTTCCAAGCAGATGTAAATATGAGATTATATAACTTGACTACAAAATAAAGTTGACAGAATCCATATAAACTCATACACATGCAATATTGTTTTGCTATGTAAGCTGTTCTAAAAGAAACTTTAATTGAGAGGGCAAAAGTTAGATACAAAAAAAGAGAAGGTCTGAAAACTCAGTCACACTTGGTAAATATGAATAGATCCAAGCTGTATAGAAAGAAATGTTGAGGGATTCAAATCTCCAAAACTTTGAACATAAAAACAATAGCAATTTATGTAAGAATAGGTGTATTTAAACTTTCTTATAAATAAATACCTTTTAGTGTTCAGTGTTGCTCTTTCTTTCCAGTTATGTAAGTATCGTTATGAAAAATGTTAAACCCGCAATATGAGAAAGATTTTCTCTTAAGAATTTAAAGCACTGGGAAATATCTTGTCTATATTACAACACTTAAATGAGTCTGCCCATAGTTCAAGTTTTATAGAAAAATATCATAATAATTCACTTTCTTTAGATTTACTGAAGGAAAGAAGCTGCTTATTATATGGTCTATTTTTTGTGATCTATATAAAGTTGTTATTAATTTTAACAAGGTGTTTTGTAGGTAGGACTTTAAAAATGAATGAGAAAAATTTATTTAGTGATCAGTTTTTTAAGTTAATTTGATGAATTAACCCAACATTTGGTAAATTTTTCAAATTTTTCATTCTTTTCATTTTCAATAGACTAGTTTTATTGATTTAATGATGACTGAAATATTTAACAAATGTTATTTATCTTTATGTGGGTATAAAACTTAATGTTTAAAAAGAAGAAAAAAACGCTGTCAGATTAACAGATCTGGAATTAGAGTTTTGTTACTTATTTGTTATGTCACCTTGGCCAAGTTATTTAAACTCATGAGTTTAAAATGGTTTTAATAATGTTAACTTCCTCTTCTAGTGGTTGTGAGTATTAAATCAATTAATACATATAAAACATATGAAATAAGGAGTTGTATACAACAAATAAATGTTAATCAGTTAACAAAAAAATCAAGAAGCTTAGATACCTGAACTATTGAAATATGAAAGAATCAGATCATTGTAGAAGTTAAAAATTTAGAAAATTTAACCCACCCCTTTCAATTTATTGTTTCATTTTTTTTTGCTACAGTTTTTAAAAATAACTCTACAAAACAACAGATAAAAGTATTGTTTAACTGCTCCATAATCTTTTTATTTTTCATTATTTTCTTCTCCAGAATTTAATGTATTTAATTTGCTTCCAATATTTGTTTGTTAATGTATAATGTATATAATATATACTATATATTAATTTATACACACAAAAAATAAACAAAATATAGGGTGGAGCTACGTGAATTTTAAAGCTTACATAATTTTTATATAAATCTTGCTTTTTATTCATTTAACTTCATATTTATGATATGTATGAAGATATTTACTAAGATATTTTTTCTTGCCTCACTATGGTCTTATTTCATACTTTCATACCATGGATTTTTTTGTTTTCATCTTTACTTATATTTGCATAATTCATGAAGTTTTTTATTATTTCTTCTTTCCACTTTCTGTTAGTTTGGTAATTACACACTCTAATTCTAATTTTTATGTTAATATATTTTAAAAAATTTTTTTCTTAATAAAATTGAAAATCTGCACAATCTCTTAAAAATAGAAGTAATACTACCATAGAGTACAAGGTGTGATCAAACAAAACGGTGAATGTTTAAACAAAAATATTACAGTATAAGACACATTACCATTAATCTCACTCAAAATACCCACCCTCACTTCTAACACACTTATTCCATCATTCTTGCCATTTTCTGAAGCAGTTCTGGAAGTCCTCTTTCATGAGTGTCTTTAGTTGTACTGTCCTGGCTTCCTCCATGTCCTGAATCATTTCGATTTGGGGGAAGAGCCAGAAGTTGCAAGGTATTGGATCCACTGAATAATGTGGATAAGGACGCACCATAATGTTTTTATTTGACAGAAATTGCCATATACTGTAAATGATGTGTGACATGGAGCATTGTCATGATGGAGGATGATTTACAGCACACTTTAAAACACACCTTCTCTCAACCATAGCTCACACCCCGACTGCACCGAACAAGTTGAAACTTGTCACACACTGTTACTAAGGTTTGACATTCTTCTTCCCGTATTGAAGATCCCTACCTTTCTGTTGGATGGCACTCGGCAGCAGCATTCACTGTAGTTTGTGAACACAACGGAAAGGAAAGGTTCCATGGTGCATGTCACTTCTATTATACAGCAATTTCTGTCAAATAAAAACATTGCAGTGTGTCTTCATCGACCTTATTCACCAGATCTGGCACCATGTGACTTCTGGCCTTTCCCCAAAATCAAACTGACCATGAAAGGTAAACGTTTTGGACATCAGGACATCGAGGCAGCCTTGACAGCGTAACTAAAGACACTCCTGAAAGAGGACTTCCAAAACTGCATCAGAAAGTGGGAAGAATGAGATGATTAGTGTGTTCAAAGCCGGGGGGGGGGGGATGGGTACTTTGAGGGAAATTAATGGCTATGTGTCTTTTACTGTAACAAATTTTGTTTCATTTAAACAGTCACCATATCATTTGTTCACACCTCATATACTAAATGCATAAAAAACCTTCCAACTGCTATTTTATGTATTCTACATTTTGTACCTCATTTAAACAACCTCCAAGTTAGTTGTCTACATCATATCATCATCATTATATTTATAATCACCACTATTTTTATAATAAATAATTATTTAAATATACCAAAATGTTTGAAATCCTTTTGCTAAACGTTCATATTTTACATTAGTCCTTTCTCAAAATTTAGTTTTATCCTTTCTAAAATCCAACCACCAGAAAATTTTCAGTGAAACTATGCAAATAGTAATTCTATTTTTATTTCTTAAAAGATCTATTTCTCTTTCTTAAAAATAGTCTCCATGACTACTTATTTCTAGATTAACATTGTTTTCCATTACTATTAGTATTTCCATTAGTTTCTGTTCTTTGCATTACATGTTTTCCTTCATCATTTTGAGCACTTCAGACATATTTTAAATTGGTATTTTTATTGCTCTCGTATGAATACTTGAGGTGTATATATTCTGTCATTTATTACATCTTTGGCTTTCATAGTTGTTGTGTTCTTTCTGTTTCTCTTTGTAAGTATATATGTGTAATGTAAAGTTTAGACCTCCCATCAGTTGAATTCCTAAATAGAACAAAACGCTGACCTATCCCAAGCATGACAGAATTCAGCCAGCAGGTTTTCTTTGGGCTTCATCCACAACAATGGTTGTTCCTGGCTTGTGATCCGACTGACTTTGGACATGAGTTGTTCAGCCTCCCACCAAACTCTCCCCTCACATTTTGAACTCACCAAGACTTCACAATCATTATGTGAGTCAATTCCCTAGCAATTCTCTCTCTCTCTCTCTCTCTCTCTCTCTCTCTCTCTCTCTCTCTCTCTCTCTCTCTCTCTCTCTCTCCCTTTTCTCTCTTTTTCGGTATATATGTATATCCTATTTGTTCTGTTTCTCTGGAGAACCTTGAATACTTGAATAGTATATTTCTCATAACTCTTCCACTTATATTCATGGCTAAAGCCTGTTCCTGATCTCTCATACCATTTCATTTATCCAAGATTTTAAAGGCTGAAACTCTATGATATTTTAGTGCAGTCCTTTTAAGTTATAAAAAACAAACAAACAAGCAAAAGACATTCTATGAACAATGTTATGTTATTACATTCTACATTCTTTGAATAAATCATATATTTGTAGATTTAACAGATATATGTTTTAATTATTTTGAAAGTATGGACATAATATATTATAAGTTATATATTGCCTCTAGCTTAAGATTTTCATTTTTCTAATTATATAAATGAAATTCTATTGAATTTACAGAAGTAACAAATGTCTATTCTCCTTCCCTTACCATTCAAACACTATCATAATCATTTAAAAAAAGCATGCTTACAGATTTTGGGGATATATATCCCAGAGAGGGATTGCTGGGTCATATGGTAATTCTAATCTTAAATTTTTGAGGAACCTCCACAGTGCCTTCCACAGCATATGCACGAATCTGCATTCCCACCAACAGTGTCCTTTTTCTCAAAAGCCTCTCTAATACTTGTTATTATTTGTCTTGTTGATGATAGTCATTCTAACCAGTGTTAGGTGATATCTCATCGTGGTTTCGATACGCATTTCTTTAATACTAGTGAAGTTGAGGTTTTTTTATATATCAGTTGGCCATTTTTATATCTTCTTGGGAAAAGTTTTTGTGCATGTCCTCTGTTCTTTTTTTAATTAGATTGTTTGTCTTTGTGCTGTTGAGTTGTTCCCTATATATTTTGGATATCAGAGGTAAAAAGTTGAAAACCGTATGACTTCACTCATATGTGGGATATAAAATTGAAAGCAATAAAGGAACAAGACAAACAAAAACTCATAGACACAGACAACACTTTCGTGGTTACAGAGGGGAAGGGGAAGGAGGGATAGTAGAAGAGGGTAAAGAGGGTCAAAATTATGATGATGGAAGGAGAACTGACTCTGTGTGGTGAACATACAATGTGATATATAGACGATGTATTACAGAATTGTACATCTTAAATCTATGTAACTTGACTAGCCATTGTCACCCCAACAAATTTAATTAAAAAAAAAAACATGTTGTATAAATTGTTAAAGAAGCAGAGATTATTAAGACACAGAAAACATAATCTAACACTGAGATATTTAATATGATAAAATGCCCAAATGAAGAATCTCTGCCTAACCACCAAATCTAAAATCCTTTAAAATTGTATTCTTTTGTATATATATATATATATATATATATATATATATATATATATATATATATGTGTGTGTGTGTGTGTGTGTGTGTGTGTTTATATATATATATACATATATACATATATATGTGTGTGTGTGTGTATATATATATATATATATATATATATATATGTTTGCATTTTCCAACTCGTCTCTTTATATGTCCAAAAATGTAATATACGCGATAGTCTTGCAATAAGTATTTATCACACACCATATGCATGGCACTGGATAAATAGTGGGGGAAATAGAAAAAAATAAGATAAATAAATCCCAATTTAAACCTAATATTGTTTATAGTTAAGAACACGGGTTTTAATGTCAGACAAGCTTGAGCCTGAATAACACACTTTAGTTATATGGATGTGGGCTGGTGCTTCATCTAATAACCCTCAATATCCAAGTTGCAAAGTAGAGATAATAATGTTAGCTACGCTGAGTCACTAAGAAAATTAATGACAATGCAGCCAATGTGCTCAGCCTGTCACGTGGCAAAGTATGCATCCATTATTCTTAATTATTAACATTATGTCTAAGGTTTCTAAAGCTGGTGCTCATTGCACTACACCATATCTGACTAAATGTTATCCACTGCCTGGTTTTGTCCACACTGTTATCATTTGTACTTTTTATAAAAATCTATCCTGTAAATTACTGTGTTTGTTTTTTTTTAACAACTTGTCAGAATCAATATTAAAATAATCACATCCACATTTCTATGAAGATTAGGAGTGAATTGGAAGCAATTTAGTCTATCCTCTGTTAGATACGATTTTATTTAAGCAATTCAAAGAAAAAATCAATTTTAATCTTTATCTTTGTAGTATTGCCTGTTAGTATTTTATCAGCTTTCAGAAAGCCTTACTATATCTTGCCTACGTTTATATGTTGCTCTTTACTCTTCTTTTTGCGTGATTGAGTTTGGTGGAGATCACCTGGGTTCCATCCTTAACAGGGAAATTCTCATGTATTATATATCATGTTTCCCTGAAAATAAGACCTAACTGGAAAATAAGCCCTGGCATGATATTTCAGGATGACATTCCCTGATATAAGCTCTAATGTGTCTTTAGGAGCAAACCTTAATAAAAGACCCGGTCTTATTTTCAGGGAAACACGGTATTACCATTTGTCTTCTCTCAGTATTGTCACCGCCAGAACAATTCTTTATTTGTCTTTTCTTTATAACTAATTTTAAACCTTAAAATGAGTCCATTACCTTCTTCTGAACTCTTCCTACATTTCCCACAACAGCATTAAGTTTGATTATGAAAACAAGTCAAGTCACTGCTGAATATAACACAAGAATTACCTCATGGTTCTCAGTGCATGGCTCTTATTTAAGAATTCAGAATTGCATTTGCTTTCTCCAGAGCTGCATCACTGATCATGGTTTATTATCTGTTATGACACTGAGCTATTTTTCTGCCATACTTGCATTTCTTGTATTTTTGAACTGAAGAATTATTTTTCTCTTCAAATATACTACTCTCATCTTATCTTGATTGATTTTTTTCTTGTAGTTTTCACTCAACAGGGTCACTTTGAATGGTGATTTTATTGTCTGCAATTTTAGCTACCTTCTTTTCTTCTCTTGTTTAATGTTATCTGCCAAGTTAATGAGTGCAGAGAATATCCCATCATCCTGATTTCATAGTATCTTCTGTTAAATAATTCAGGGATTAGCACAAACCACAAATTTCTAATAAGACTATCATTAATGCAGTGGCCATTTCAGTTTTCTTTAATTCATTAGCCTGGACATGCTCATGGTTTGGGTATCTTTTTAGTGATAACTACTTAAAACTTCCCTTTGACTCTCTATTACTAAAAAATTGAGATTAATCTGCACATTCAAATATTCAATGTTGTATGCTATTTGATTCTAATGTCTTTTGAGATTTATCTTCCACTATTTTATAGCCTATAAAGAAGAATAAAGACTTGACTGTGGCATGCTAGTTTGGAAAGGGATAAATGCTGATATGAGTAGAAAGAGGACTATAACTATTTACACTTTTATTCTTTCGTATCTGTTAATAGACTGAAGATTCAATGATAAACAATATGAAATAGATGTGATCTTATAAAGATCATGATTTGGAGACAAATAGAATGCAACTAAATAATAATGTGATATATTCACTGATAAGAAAGATAACACATTCAGATAAAGCCCATAGAAATGGCTTCTGTTGAAGACAAGTGTGGAAAGAGTGGTTAGGACAGTATTTGGGGGTGGGCCTTTGGGAGGTAATTGGGTTGTGAAGATAGATGAATGGAATTAGTGTCCTCATAAGAAGTGGGCAGGGAGCTGGCTAGCCCTCTTTCAGCCATGTCTGCAACCTGGAACCTGACCATAATGCAACTTTATCTGTGACTTCTACCATCTTGAATTGTGAGAAATAAATGTTTGTTGTTTATAAGCCTCCTAGCCTAGGATATTATGTTATAGCAGCCTGAACAAACTAAGACACCATGGAATGCAAAGATTATGAGAAAGATTAACTTTAGAGAGGAAAAGATACACCCTTGTTTTCATGAGAGGAGAGAATGTATACAAAAGAGGAATTCATTCAAGTTGACTTGTAGATTCAACAGGAGAAAAGTATTTTCTCCCTAATGACTTTTGATAAATGTGTCTATCTTTAAAATGAAGGTAAAGGCAAAGAGGGATTTAGATAGTGAGTTTGTAGGAGAAAGTCTGAAAAAGGTGAAATCATGAAAGGGAGAGAAAACTAAGAAATCCTGGAATGATTGCTGCGAGCCTTGGAGCCTCCATTAAATATACAAGGAAGGTAACTGGTTAGTATAAGTGGCTGGACACCTCCTGGTAGACAGAAGTACAAGAGTTTTTAAGGGAATAGCAGCAATAGCAAAAGTCTCTAAATGATAGTGCACGTATAGTCAGGTACAGGGAGTAGTGTGGTCCTGAGGGTTCCAGTGTTTGGGCCAAGAATTCAGAAAACGGATGATAGATTGGGAAGAGTATCAAATCCCAAGAAAGAAGATGGTCCAGACACTCATCCTGAACTTCATAATGTGGTTCCAGGACTGATAGAAACAGGAATAACTATAATAATGGTAATAGTAATCACAAAGCTAATAGCTAACGTATATTGTCATGCATTGTCCATGCAAATTATCTTACATAATCCTCCCCAAAAATTTGTAAAGAAGTATTATTATTTTCTTTATTATGCAGGTGAAAAAGAACAACAACAATAACAGAAACATGAATGCCTGTGATAAACAGAAACTCAGTAATAAGGCCTTTAAGACAGACGTTGTGGATTAGTTTGTTGGGTATACTTGTTGGGATAATTGTATGAGTGTAACTAGTGTAATGGCATTAAGCTTGCTCTTCATATCTTGCCTGCCACATGTAGAATCCCATCATCCCCTCCTCAAGGGAGGCAACTCAAAGCAAGAGTTATGTTTCTAGTTTCAAATTCAAAATCAGTGCTCTCATCAGGTCTGCATAATCTCCTTACATCCTGACAACCAATAAACCAAAATTAAAATTATCATATCCAGGGACATCAGATATATGATAGGAGAAAATGATCTGGAAACTCAAAACTAAGACTCCCCGTTGGAAAAATAAAGAATAGGAAAGATATGGCTGTCATTGATCCAGGCAAATTATCAAATCCCACAGGTATAAATAGTGACAATTTCCTTCTCTGGCTGTTAGGTAAAATTCTTTGACTAACACATCTGCTAGACTCATTCCATTGTGGTAGAACTCCCTTGTACAGGTCATTTGTGATCCCTGACTTTGTTTCTGGGGAATTTTTGCTTATATCCACCATTTGGAAGCAACATAAATGTATATCTTGGGAAAATGTTAAAGAAGAGATTGTATTAATGTAACTATGGAGGTGAGAATAGGTGTTTAAATAGGGTTTCTTTGACGAAAGTATTGACAGATGATGATGGTCTATTGGAAATTGCTGTCAAAGAGGAATGGAGTATTAAAAATAACTTTCAGATTTAAATAAAATATATGGGAAAATGGCAGAGCCATAGATAGCAACAGATTTTTCTACCTTTACTCTGAAGAAATTGGTCTATAACACAGTGTGAGAAAATAACGTCACTATAGAAATAAATTTGACATCTGTTTATCAGATATAATTAATGCACCTAAATATTCAAATCTATTCTGATTTAAAATGCGGTACACTCATATACCAATAAAATAAATTGTGTGTGTACACACATGCATACATGCAACTGTCAAAACCAAAAACAAATTCTAGAAATCAAGACTTAAGATAGATGGCGTCTTGAATTCTGTCAACTGACTATGCTATATTTACCAATCTGAACTCCAGTTTTCAATTTTTTCCTAATTCCCTATCAAGTTTAATATTATTGATTCTCTTTCATTTTGAGTTCTCCTAATGTTCTCTTCATGCATGCTTGCAATCCACTCATTAACACTGTGAACTATGCCCCTGCTCCTTTTCTGTGCTAGTATACTCAAAGTTTTTGTTTGCCTAACTCATTACAGATTGAAGACAGTTGTATATTTCATGGTCCTGTGAATTTAATTAGGTTTACAGCTGGTTGGTTTACTTATCTCTTTGTGTTGTGGAGCTTTGGTAACTATATTCGGTCCCCTGGCACAAGGGACATTATCTAAAGGAAGTTAAGAATGATGTGATTTAATCAATGCAATTTTACAGATTGTAGGTTCTGTTTGTACATGAGGCTGATTTATATATATGTGTGTGTGTGTATATATATATACAGTATTTTCAGTATTTGTTTCTCTGCCCCATTTAAGCACTTAGGCCAGTCTGTGTTCACTGCTTCTGTGGATGAATGTGACTAAGAAGAAAGGAAATGTGGGACATCAATGGCCTCTCCCTTTACTCATGACCCAGAGTAACAAGGAATCCACCCAATATTGCTCATGCCTTAAAGACTGGCTGGGACATAGCTGTTTCTCCTGAAAGAAGCAGCAGGCATGAAAAAAGATCAGATCAAGGGCAACCGGCATAGATTAGTGACATGAGTCTCAGAGGGTTCCCAAGTAGCCAGATTATTTGAAAGATAAATGAGCCCATAACACCCTAATCATCACCCAAACTATTGAAAAAATGTGGAGATAAAGAAAGGTACCCTAACTTTGAGTGAGATTAATCCCTAGAGGAATAGTGTGTGAAATTATATAATATTTTGATTTATTAAAAATGTATGTATTTGAAATATTTAAGTTCATGCCTAGTTTTTTGTTTTTGTTTGTTTGTTTGTTTTTGGTATTTTGTTTGTTTTTTATCCATGGCAAGGAAAAAGAAAGATCTGTCATTATTAATCTTGTTTCATTCACATATTTTAGATGCTATATATTTTATTCGTTGATTCACTAATAATTGAGAAGATACTGAACTAGGAATTACTAATTGCAATTGTGTATAGGAACTTAGTAATTGACACATATAAGTGAAGCTAGTAATTGACACATGTAAGTGATGGTAATACTTATGGGGAAAGGGGAGACTTAAGCATTCCATTTCCTTGGGGACAGGTGTTACTTTGTTCCAGCTAGTTATTACATTATGGAAATGCAAGCCATGTTTGGCCAGAGATTGATTGATTGATTGATTGATTGATTGATTGATTGATTGATTTCTAAAAAGAGCTGGAGATACAGTCTCTTTATGTCTAAATTGGCAATATTGAAAACACTGTGCAAGACAGAAAATAAACCAAACACCTTGTCTAAAGTTTGCATCTTGCTTTCGCATGCTATTTTATGTTCTCTGACTTAGAGGATTGATTTTCAAACTTATATGTAGTATGGAAAAATGTTCACAAATATTGTGAGGAAACCAAACAAAAAAAATAACCTGGAATGTCTCCGGTTGAAGTGCTGAAAGTGAGATTAGTGCTCTAACCCACTCAAACCATTCTCAACCAGCATGGAAACCTCCAAGGAACAGAACTGAGGGTCACAGGCCAACATAAAGTCATGTTGCTTTTAGAGAAGCCAAATGAATACATCTTTATACTAAATAGTTCTCCAATCAAGGGATAGGAAAAGCATTTAGTCTAAAAAGACCTTAGCATTCAATAATTTCAATGAATATTAAGCTGAAAATTAATTGACTAAAGAGCACATGTGGCTATTAGCTAATCACAAACTAACTACCAGTGAACTCTCAAATCCTTTAAGACTGAAACAAAGAATAAGTAGAAAAATATACTTTAAAAATCATTACTACTATGAAATCCTATCAAAATCCTTAAAAGCTACCAAATACCTGGAAAATAAAAAAAATGCTTTTTTCTGTGCTACTCAATTAAGTGCTTTCATTATTTTTAAAAGATTTTGCTCTAGATTTTGTATTATTATTATTATTATTATTATTATTATTATTATTATTACTATACCTATTTTCTTGTCCAATTTAATCCTCACCAGGTCCTGAGTGAGAGCTTAATAAATAAATAAATAAATAAGTAAATAAGTAAAATTCCTTATTCTCACTTTGTTTTTAGCTTTCTTTTTTCCCATTGCTTCTGTCCAGGGACACTAGAAATGTCATAATTTCCTATATTGATTGAGAAGTTCAAAATGTCCTCACTTACCCGACATCCACATTGAAAATAAATTGTGTTGTTACTACATACTTTTTATTTTTTGGAAAACAAGTCGTCTTTGATCTCATTCTCTTAGATCCCAATATAATAATTACCTACATTTTAAGTCGATTGATACAAATAAATGACTGACTTCAGAATCGACCACTCTACTTAATGCAATGTCTCTGCAGCTTTTTGGTGGTAATTCTGACATAAATCTGTATATTAATAACAACAATGACAGGGATTTTATGTTGTGGCATGTTATTTAAAAGTCAAGCTTCTTAGCTTTCCACATAGTGCCATATGAGGGACACATCCAGCATATGCTTGATCAGAGCTCTGGACTCAAGACCATTTCACGTGAAAAGAGCTGTAGTCCTTGCTGTAAAAAATAATAAAACTGAGCTCTTTGAAGTATAACCACACTGCCATAATAGTGGAACACTACAGATCATGGGAAAGAGCATTCTCTCTTGTCAGCTCATTTAAATTGTATAATTTAGGTAAATATAAGATATGCGTGATTCGGATAAAAAAATAAATTTTTAACTATGACCTCAGTGTATGGAAAATATAAAGTCAAAATGAAACCTCTCATTTCTTTCTTTTATATTGTCAACAATACGGAGGATGATTCACAATCTTGGTGCATTTGGGCTGCTATAATAAAATACCGTAGACTGGGTGGCTTATAAACAGTAGAAATGTATATTTCACAGTTTTAAAGGCTGGGAAGTCCAAGACAAAGGCACTAGTTATTCAGTGTCTGACGAGATCCCACTTCCTGGTTCATAGATGTGCATTTTCTTACTGTATCTTCACATGGCAAAAGGGATGAGGGAGCTCTTTGGAGTCTCTTTTATGATGTCACCGATGCCATTTATAAGGGCTCTGACCTCATCTCATGGCCTAATCCCTTACCCAATCTCTTAATCACATTGCAGATTAGGTTTCAACATATGAATTTTGTGGGGAAATAAATATATAGTCTATAGCATTCACCATAATATAATCAAATTAGAAACTTATTTAGTCTTTTGTATTATTGTATATACAGTTATCTCTCAAAAACTTAGTTTATCCACAAACTTAGTTTAATGCACAAGAGTATTATGCCAGAATGTATATTATAAAAAACATACAAAACATTCCAATATAGTTAACTGAAGTTTTAAATTATTTTTTAATTTTAAAATTAAAAAATTCTGTAACATCAGAAAGATAGCAGCATGTAGGGTCTCCTTTGATCTCTCCCCTTGAAATTACAAAAAGTTGAACAGAGAAAATAAATGCTTTCTTAAAAGTTGGGTTTGTGCAGGAGTGCTTAGTTTGGGTAATTCTAAATTCCTGACATGGTCAGCTAGAAAATTAATTGTGCAAAAAATTAATCTAACTTGAAAGTAATTAATTAGAAATTGATATTTTAAAGATTTTACTGGTGTTACATAATTAGATGTGTCTGAGTGTGTGTATTTGCCCCAAGTTATGAGTGAGAATGATGAATTAGGGTTTTTAATCAAAAGAGAAGAATTTGGATTCCCAATCATTATCAAATATTCAATGGCATTGTTTATTTCTTGAAATCTAGATTTTTAAGATAACAGGACTCACTGTATTGAGCATGTGTTTGATTGATACCAGGCTAGAGAATACAGGGATAACACAGAAGTGTAGGTAACAGCGCCTGTTTAAGTCTTTGAAGGGAAAATTAGCACAGGCTGCTAATTAATGACATGTTGTAGTCTGTATTCAAGAACTAGGTAGTTTTGTGGGGCAAACACTTCCACTTGAAGGAAGGAGTGCTTTAGAGTAGTGTGATCCATGGCCAATGAGACCTGAAATAACTCTTTTCACCACGGACAGTTTCTGGACACCGGTTTGCCCATCAAGAGTCAGTTTCTGATATTTTTTCTCAGTTTCCACAAATGGCTTTTCTATGATGTTCCCAGTTTGAAACATACTGGGTGCCCCAAAAAATGTATACACATTTTAAGAGATGTATATTTTACCTCAATAACTTAGTTGTATCCTGATACTAATCTAAATGACTAGATAATTGACTTCTTTTCAATTCTTACTTATTCTATCCCAAGGGGATAAATGTGATTTAAAATTCCTTAGAGTCTAAATGCTAAGAAAGACAGTTGAACATATGGCATCCTAGTCTTTTCTAACTATTTCACTTTCCATGGATACCACATTTTTACAAATGAGAGACAGCATCCCTTTTATTTTTCTAGCTTGATATTAAATATTATAGGTTAGGGTAAAAAATATAGAAGTAAATTCTATAGATTAAAGTAAATTCTAAAAATTAAATTCTGTTAATCTTTCTCCATAAAACTATATTTTACCACACCTAAAAGTCATTTTTTAAGATGATAGGATATTACATAAAATTTATATGTCTAAGTGGATAGTTAGGTTGATGTACATATTAATTAATATATAGAATTAAGAAGCCATGTCTAAATTCTTTAGAAGTCTCCATTTTTATAACATTTTGGATTAAAATATAAGAATCATCCCCAGAACAAATTAATAGTAAAACCTTTTTAAACATCCAAAAACAGTATTCATCAAAATGCTAGAAAAAAGGATAAACAAGAATATTTGATAAGGAAAAAGGGGAATTCTACTATCAATCAATTAAAAATAATGTTTTCCATGAATCATATCTAAGTTATTTTTCTCTAGAGATTTCATGTATATATGAAATCTTGCAAAGCTTGATTTAAAAAATTTGCAGCATGTACACATTTTTTCCAATGCCTGAAGGTTCTGAAATGGAAACCTCATGTATCTATAGACTTATCTTTCTATGTTGAATTGTAAATTATTACAGATTTGTATTAAATATAGGAAAATCCAAAATAAGTTACATAATGATCTGAAACACTGCATTTTCGCAACAAGAAGTTTAATGCATCAATGTCAATCTCCCCAGAGGAGAGCAAGGGTTTCTTCACTCAAGTCTTTCTGAGAATGGTTTAATCTCAGTAATATGGCCACATCATAGGTACATCTGGCAGCAAACAGACCATGTTCTGTAGCCCCCATTACAGTGTATAACTGCATGTGAGCAATGGAGCAACTCAGCTGAAGCAAAATGCCCCTGTCAGGCTTCCAGAGAATACGTGGTTCTTCTCAGAATTAGAGGACCTTCAGACATATCATGGATCTGCATTAAAAGAAATGTCTAGTGCTCTCATGAAAAGGATGATGTCTGCAAAAAGTATACACTGCAAGATAAAGCCTTTCTTGCCCTCTCCTAGAAGTGCATCCTTTAAACCTTCTTTACAATTTTTATGTGGTGTGCAGGATTCCAGTCTCACATCCATCGTTCTAAGTGTATGAATGTTAACATTGGACAGATTGTAATTCTATATGAAAACAACTAATGTAAATTACTTCTCTGATACTATGGTTTGTATTCCATGGTTTTGTTTTAATCTATGTAAAGAAACCCATGTATTGGAAAGGCAAAAAATAATATGTGGCATTTTCTTCATTAGGTTAGGAAAATGTGCATATATTTCTTATTCTGATTTCATTGTTTTTCATGTGCAGTATATCTATACTAAGTACAAAAGTCTAATCTGCTTACATTTGACTTTAATTATGTTCTCGGAACCTTCCCATCTTGTGCTTCCATATTCACACCCTAAAAGAACTAACGTTCACATAATATAAACAAGCTGTTTAAAGTGGGGTATGAATTGACCAGAAGTGTTTTAAAATTCTTATTAATTTCTTATGAATGTCACTATTTTAAAAATAACATTCAAATGTGGTATATTTACAAAAGCATACAAAGTGAAAAGTATTGTAATTAGACGCCAATTAATTATTTTCCTTTTAAAACTATTGTTTTTATGCTTAATAGCCTGATCAGAACACATAGTTTAGTCAAATATATAATAGAACAGATTTAACTCCTTACACAGTGCTTTACAAATGTTATTTGTGTATGTGTCTATAGATTGTAGCCGGCTTCGGATTTGAACACTTTGGGGAAAATTGTCTGATTTTACAAGGTACACTTAAAAATATACTTATATATACTTGTACTAAACTTATAACCTAGTTTCCCAGTATGTATTCATGAAAATAACATACTAGTATTACGATGGTCATCGTGAAGAATACAATACAGCTTTCCTTGCCTCTTTATTATTCCTGCATTTAACATTGCACAGTTGTGAATCAGATATGAACCAAAATCTTGAAAAGAATGCAACTACAATAACAGAAAAATATATTTTGCATATAAGCTTCATAAATTTAAACTGGACATAACATTCTTTATAGCTTCTCTACCCATATCACCTTCTAAGGGAAACCATTGATTTTTTTTTCCTCGTCTTCACCATGTTCTCAATCATGGCCAGCTTTCCGATTGACCAGATTTTACGCCCTTTAACACAGACCTTCATCATCACAGTCACAGTGAGCAGACGGTGGATACAGTACTTAGAGTGTATAATCCATAGAGAGTGTTACTAAGACATCGCGCTCAGAGAAAACTTATCACTCACATAGATTTTGTTACTCAGGTATTTGCATTAAGAAGATGTGAGAAATTTGCCTCCCAGTGGTGAAGAAGCTCCTAAAGGCCCATGAGTTAGGATGAGATAGAAAATTATGGGATACACATCCCTGAATGTTGGGAGACCATTTTGCTTCCTGTTAGGATCCTGAGTGGCACTGGCATTTTGAAGTCAGGGATGGTAAATGGGGGTGGATTGGACAGAGCAGCTTCAAAGCAAAAGGAGGTTTCCTGGAACAATTAGTAAAATGGCAGCTGCCTAGGTAGACTGTAATCCTGGTGAGAATGATCTGAGTAACCCTCTGGGGAATGTATATAGTCAAATCCAGTCAAATTTGGTGATCCTTAGTCTTTGTCAGAATCAAACCGAACTGACCCACTGTGCATCATGCTAACTTATGGACTCAGAACAAAGAATGCCAGTTTCAGCTTTATGGAGGATGCTACAGACAAAAAATGTTTCATGGAGTAACTCCCTCAGACTCAGTAGAATCGGAAGAGTCTGATGTGTTATCCAAGGAACACAATCTACTTAACAAAAAATGAACAAAGGAGAAAAGAAGATATCTGATTCAAACATCTGCACTACCTTTTATCCAAAGCTGAAATCCTGATTCTGCTTTTTTTTCTGATATCTCCAAATGAATGTAGTGTCCTTGGTAACCATGAAGGCATTTTTCTCGTTAACCACGGTATTACCCACCCAGCATTCTGCAAAGCCCAAAATATACATAAAGTAAATATTTAAATGAAAAATGTATAAAGAGATGAAAGCTGAGATTAAAATTTGGTTGTCATCAGCCTCAATATGGCAGCTAAAACTTGAAGAATAAATTAGGTTGTTTAGTACAAGGGAATAGTTTGTCCCTGAGGCAAAAGGAAAACCAGTGTGATATAAACCCTATTTCCTTAAAATACTATAAAATATGAATCATAAAATTAAAAATTAAGTAGGATAGGAGATTGAAAAGACATACCTAATGAGTATCAGACACCGTGCTGGCCAGTTAATATCCTACGGCCATCTCATATAAGTTGCCAACAACCTACCCTCATTTTGTTTGATTAATATTGAGAAATTTCAGAAATATACATTTTTAAATATGAAGATCTGAATATGCTATAAGTAAATATAACACAGAGGGAAAATAGTACATATGAATTTACAACGTGGACCAAACTTAATAAAATACTGTGTCAGTTTCACCAAAATAAATAAAATCATTTGCTGTTAGAAAAGTGTTGTGGATTAGTCACTAAAACTTATATCATGGTTGATAGACGTTTTCATGCATTCCACAAACCTGGGTTTCACTAGCAATAAGCAACATCTCACATTGAAATGCCTAAAGAGACATTGGTCATATGAAATTAAAATTGATACTCACACTACAATTACCAGGACATCAATAACAGAATTCAGCGTCGACAGCAGTGCTGTCCTTTCTACTGTTTTGTTTTTGTGGAATATTGTGCTACCTTGCCATAGAGCATGCTGTGATTTAGACATTACCTATGTGACTGCTGTTGTTTATCCAGAATGGAAAGTGTTGTTTTTTTTTCCAAAAGCTACAGTATGCATATTTCTGACTAAAGAAAAATAATTAAAAATAAAAAACATGCATGGGCAATATCAGTTATCCATGGAAATTCTTCATGGTTTACCAGCAAATAAACTGCAAAGGAATGTTTTAAAAATAAATAAATAAACATAAAAACATAAAAGACCATAGGCAAATGAGATGCTGGAATTTGCTACTTCAATAAAACATTGCAATAGTGTTCAAGTTCATTTTAGTCTATGTTCCTGAGAGGGGAACAAAGACTGTAAGTCTTCCTTTACAATGTTTTTATTTTTTTTTATTGTATAAGTTTAGATAACCATTTTCCTGGAGCTTAAACTTGTTTTTGAACATAGAATTATTATATAAAAGCATAGGGATTTGATGTTGAAGAACAAGAGAAGTTTCAGTTCAGGGGAGGTGCTGTTATTTATTATTTTTTAGGCTTATGTTATTTTTTATATGCACATGTACGTGTATTTACATTTAAAAAACTTGAAAATGTGAAATACACCATTTATATAACACAAGATAGAAAGAGTTACATACGGTCTTTCTATAACTCTAACTCATCTATTACTTTTTTTCAAAACTTAATTCTCTAGAACTGAAAGTTTTTTTCAAACCTCATCACGGTCTATAGCAGAGAAAGAAATATCTAGAGTGAAAGGTAAGGTACCAAAACATTTCTTGTGCTTAAATGAAAGCAGGTTTTACCTTATTTGTTTTATAAATTGGATATGTAAGATCCTTTTCAAGCACAGACTCTCACTGCTAAACAATTTTTAAAAACCCTGATCTAAATTATTTGGAGGAATACCATATAAACATTGTAAAAAAAAAAAATTAAATGTACCCCACGCTATACTTTATGAATTGTCTTTCTGTATAGAATGAAAAAAAAAATTAATCAACACATCCTCATCATTTTTCATTGTTTGGTTAAACTGCTTGCATTGAATTCGTGAACCAATACAAATTTTATGTGGCACGTTAGCATTTTCAAACAACAACCACACTCAAGCACTGTGCTAGGAAATTTATAAACACTATTTCTAGTTAATTCATTAAAATTGCTATTATTTTAAATGTAGTAATCCAAGAGTTGGTAAGCTTTTTTCTATAATGATTCAGATAGTAAATATTGAAGGTTTCATAAGCCATATGGTCTCTATCACAACTATCCAACTCTACCATTGTAGCTACAAAGCAGTTTGCATGGGGCCATAGGTTTTCAAACCAGTTGAGTAAATACCTAGAAGTGCCATTACTGGAGGCTCTGGTAATATTATGCTTAGTTTTGTAAGACATTGTCAGACTGCCTTCCAAAGTGGCCATTCTGTTTTACATTCTCACCAGCAATGGGTGAGTTCCTGTTTCTCCACAGTCTCACCAGCATTTAGTGTTTAATATCAGATTTCTGAATTTTGGCCATTCTACTACCGTGTTTCCCCAAAATAAGACCTAGCTGGACAATCAGCTCTAACGTGTCTAAAACTAATATATAAGCAAAAACTAATATAAGACCCGGTCTTATTTTACTATACTATAAGACCAGGTCTAATACTAGTTTTTGCTCCAAAAGACGCATTAGAACTGATTGTCCGGCTAGGTCTTATTTTCAGGTAAACAGGATAGGTATGTAATCTCATTGTTGTCTTCTTCATTTCTTTTCACTTCTCCTTTTATCTGCTCTTTCTGATAATTTGTTGGTTTGCCTTATTGTGTTTCACTCTTGAAAGTTCCAATTCACTAATTATCACTTTGTGTGCAGACCAGAGTTTATTGCCTCAATTGTTTATTAATTGTATTTCAATGATGATATTTTTTCTCATTTTAGGTATTTCTAGTAAGTTATTTACATAACTACAAATCCTTTTCTTTTTTCCCTGTTTTCAATAATTTATTTGCTCTATTATTATTTTATCTGTAGTAAAGTCACATTCTGATAATTGCTTTGTTTGCCTATCTCTCTTAACATGTTTCCTAATTTGGATTTGTTGGATCCATAGAATGGAGTAATATGAAATGTATTTATTCCTTCATTTTCTCTATCTTTCTGTATCAGCCTCTTTAATCAGAATGATATAGTGGTTCAGAGTTCATTTCCTATGCTGATACTTTATGTTCTATATTTAATAGGCAAGTTGGCCTATAGCTATTTGCGTACCTGCACCTGCTTTGTTGTACCTCATTAGGTGTGTGACTTTATGGCCATCAGGACAAAGACCTTTTATTTCCTAACCTCTTTGAAAGAGTGAGAGAAAGAAACAATGTGTGTGTGTGTGTGTGTGTGTGTGTGTGTGTGTGTGTGTGTGTGTGAGAGAGAGAGAGAGACAGAGACAGAGAGAGAGAGAGAGAGAGAGAGAGAGAGAGAGAGAGAGAGAGAGAGAAAGCACTATCTCAGTTTCTGAGTTCAAGGACTCAGCTGTATGTTTCCATCTTTAAGAGGATACTTTAAGTCCCTATTACCCCAAAGAGGCAGAGCCTGTTAGGCTTCCTCTCTGACAGAATGTATCATATCTATGTATTTTATTCACTTGTTTGTGCTTACCTTGAACTTAGCTTGTTCCTTTTACATTTTCTCTTTTAATGTTTTGTTTCAATGACTTTGTATTTGACTGAGACAGGAGGTCAAGATAATCAAATCATGACATTATATTTGGCATATTAACTGACTAGAATTTTCTTTTCATGTTAAAAAATATACTTCCTATTAAATAAATTTGCCCACCTAGTGAAAGAAACCTTTTGTAAAAAAATGTGTTCTGTACCTTATGTTATTTCATGGAAAGATAATGTAATTATCTTGCCACTAAATACTATGAATTAGAAGATATATGAGCTTTAGCAGCCATAAAGTATGATTTCCAGATAAAATGGGAGAAAATGTATTTCATTTGCCAACATAATGCCTATAATAGACATGTAGAATAATTTATGACATAGTATAATTGCCCTAAGGATTACCTTACTGTTCTAAGGAAATTACGGGCAGGTTAGGCCTATTGGGCCAACTCGGGCATCACTCTGTCATACAAACCTGTTCCTTGCAGTATATTTTCCAAGATTCTGTCCAGTTTTAAATGATACAAACTGTAGTCCTGATAAATTACTTCATAGCTCAGTAAAACGTTATATAGTGATACTAATGATGCAAATAATAGCTAAAACTAAGTTAATTTTATTTTCCTCTCCCAAGTTAGCACAATACTTATAGCCATTAGCACACACACTATCATCCTATTAACATCACATTTGGACTAGATCCTTAAGGTCTTAAGTTCTAACATTTCAGTATTTTTTGCATCCTCTAAACACACCCAATGCAATTTAAACTTTAACTATTTTAAAGACTGAGAAACAGCTTACTAGATGGAACTTTACATGGTGTTATTGTTTTTGTTTGCTTTTTCACCTGAATCACACAAATGTTTCTAATTCCTTTTTTCCAATTATCATAGTCTTTTAAATATCTTCTCTTATTAGCTAACCTTCCTCCATACCCATCACCATCTCCTAAATTTTATGGCTCCAATCACTTACATCACCCTTAAACCAATTAACTTTCCAGGTGCATATAATCAATATAAAGACTAGTGCAATTCTTATCTCCCTTGTTGAACTCAATCTGAGAGTCCCAACAATTTTCCATTATTTAACACTTAGCAGGTTAAATACAATAAACCATTGAACAACAGGTTTGAACTGCATGGATCCTCACATACACATTTTTGTTCAATAAATGTGTACAGTACTATAATGTATTTTCTCTTCCTTATGATTTTGTTAATAACAGTTTTTCCTCTAACTTACTTTATTGTAAGAATACAGAATACATAAAATACATATAACATACAAAATATGTGTTAATTGACTGATGCTATTGGCAAGATTCCTGGTCAACAGTAGGCTATTAGTAGTTGACTTTTGGGCGAGTCAGAAATGATAAGTGGATTTTCAACTGTGCAGAGGTCAGTGTCCCTACCCATATGTTATTCAAAAGTCAACTGTATTTCCTTTTCTAAATGCCTGCAAATCAACCAGCTAATGTTATGTTGAGAAATCTTAAATATGACCAATATTAAACTCTCATTAGAATTTCTAGACTTACTCTTCTTTTGGGGGGAAATTCAGTTTATACTTTTCCCATCTCCACCATCTCCAAAGTTTCTACCATATAGTTGACAATGGTTTAATATCATCTTAAGTTCTTTCAGTGCACTAAGGGGTAAATGGTCTGAGCCATTTGCCTTACTTAGTCTGATTTAGAAAGCTTGCTGTTCTTTTAAGGTTTTTCTCAATTGCCTTTTAATATTTTTTTCTTAACAATTTTGTCCTACTAATTTTTGTGTTACTATAATTGACAGAAACAAAAGAAAAAACATAAAATAGACTTAGGACATTCTTGCTTTAGTTTCTATTAACATTTTACCGTCTGTGTATTCTACACAGAGGGCCTAATATTCCATCGTTCTTTTTTCTTCCCCTCCAAATATTGTCAAGAAAATCTACTCCTATACTTTGCATTGTAAGTAGTAGTAGTCACATCTGAGTTTTCATCATTTTCATGTCATTCTTAAGGGTTTATGAAATGCTCATTCACTTTTGATTATACTCTATCTTTATTAACTTTTAAATATGTATTTGTTCTAGAGCTTTGTGCTAGTCATGTGATATCTTTAAATAATTTTCATTGTCTTTCTTATTTTCCCATTCAAAATTATAGTTTTAGGATATCATTTTGAGGAGCTTTAAAATTTTCCATATTGTTTTTTTAAATCTAAACTTCACCACATTTTGTTTACCCATTTTGTTTACACATCAATTGAAGGGCACTTCAGTTGTTTATATGGCTTAGCTACACTAAATAATGCTGCAATGAACATAGGTGTACATATATCTTTAAAAATAAATGTTTTAAAGTTTTTCAAGTAGATATCCAGAAGAGGGATTGGTGGGTTACATGGTAACTCTAAGAAGATGCGGTACATATATACAATGGAATACTACTCAGCCATAAGAAAAGATGAAACACCCCCATTTGTGAAAATGGATGGATCTTAAGAATATCATGCTAAGTGAAATAAATCAGATGGAAATGGTCAAGAACCATATGATTTCACTCAGATGTGGGATTTATACCTGAAAACAACATGTGAACAAACAAGACAAACAAACAAAAACTCATAGACACAGACAACAGAATGGTGGTTACTAGAGAGAAAGGAGTTTACAAGGAGGTAGAAGAGGGTTAAATGTATCGTGATGGAAGGAGACTTGACTTTGGGTGGTGAACACACAATGTAATATATAGATGATGTATTATAGAATTGTACACTTGAAACCTATATAATTTTATTGACCAATGTTATCCCAATAAATTTAATAAAGCTTTAAAAAAGAAATAAATCTAGACTTCAGTTTTATAAGTATAAGTTCACTGAAACTTTTACAAACTTTCTTCATTCTAGGTTACATGCTAGAGGGGATTTCTCATATCCCCTCTCCCCTTGGGTATCATTAATGCTATCTCAACGTGAATTTATTCTTCTGTTTCTTGTTGAGAACTAGTTTTAATTGATAGTGAACACTGTGCCTTATATAATAATCACCCCCTTTGCTTTTTCAGATTTTCAGAAAATAAATTTTTCCACAGGTTAAGAATGTGTTATAGTTATTGAGGCATCCATGCAAAGAGCTACCTGTCTAATATCTCAAAAATCTGGTATGGTTTTTGGAATTGATGAATGACTAGACGTCAAAACCTTATAAACTTATCTATTGTAATTAGAGCTCCACAGTCTCTCTAGGAAGTATTTAACTATTAATTCTGATTGGGGATTTGTATTTTCTGCGGATTCATATATTTTATAAATTTAGGATAATTTCTTATCTCTATTATCTCAGAGTATTATCTCCTCTCATTCATTTTTTAGAATTCCAGTGTGTTAGAAATTCTTATTTTCATCTATGTCTTTTAACACACCTTTCATCTTTTCCTTTGTCTCTGTCTGGCTGTGTTCTGGATAATGATTTCGGCTTTATCTCTCTGTTAACAAATGTGTTCTTTAGCTCTATGTAATTTGCTATTTAACACATTGATTGTAGCTGGGAAAATGAGAATGCAAAACAAATACAAGAACATAACAGAAGTAAACTAAAGGAAAATATGATAATTTTGCTTTGTGAGTTTTAATTCGTGAGTTTACAATTTTAGTTTGTGAATATTGTTTGGACATTTGATTGAGACTTTCAACAGTCATTTGGAAATATAGGACTACAGAACAGACATCAAAAAAAGAAACATAGAAGGGGATTTTGTGCATTCCAAATCTCATATAATGTAATAATATACTATATAATGTATTGACTTGTAGTTTCTGCTTGTTTTTAATGTAATAAAAAAAAATTTAAAAGTAATTTAATAGCTATAATAATTGATTATAATATAGGAAAAACTTTATCAGATAAAGGATTGCAAGCTGTATTATTTGTGAAAAATTTCAGAAGCACTCTAGAAAAATTGGTGTGAGATAAGTGGCAAGGTCTCCATGATAACTTCATGGAAGGAACTACTTATTAGAACATAATACGATTCATCAATGCTGGCTGTGGACACTAAATACTACTAGTTGGCTTTTAAAAAAAAATATGATCTCTGCCTTGTGTTTGTTTAATACCCAAATTTTAAAATTTCATGACTATACATTATAATTTTTAAATTATTTTCTATTGAATTTAACATTGGTCTTCATTTACTACAGGTATACATATCAATTTGTTTTTTAGAGTATCATGGCTAAACTATGGTTTATTTATTATTTCTTGGAATCTGCAGTGAAGCATCAGCAAACCAAGAACTGACTTAAGGGAAATAAGTTTGAACAACATAAATTTCATTAAAGGAGTTAATAAAATCCCATTAAGGGAATAAATGTTCCCTAGGCCTGCAGAATTAACAGTCAAGGAGAAATTGGTAATTTGTCATCAAACACCAAAAGAAAGAAGATACACATGGACAAATGCTTCAGACACTATCTGTGATGGATTATATTAATTTAAATATCCAAATATCCACTATCCTTTTCCTTCCTACATGGGAGAAGTATTCTTCCCATTGAGAGTGAGCTTAGTTTCTTTCAGTTTCTGCCATCTGTCATGAGAAGAGCGTGCTTTTTGGCAACCACAGTCCTGACAGGCTGTGTCCTAAGTCAAAAAGTTGGTGGGACAGAGCTGAATCCAACCCAAAGCCTGGAGCAGAACCACTAGAGCCACCTGCAGATCCAATACTGGGAAATAAATATTAATTGCTATGACAGTGAGATTATAGTTTATTTTTATGTAGTGTTTTTGCTGCGAAAGATAACTAATACACTATCCAAAGCTATAGGTAATTCCCCAGGAGAGCTAACATCTTAACTAAAAGAATTGGAATATTTCGTCACACTAGCAACGGTCTACTTAATGCAGAGATAGATACATCGAACCATCTTATCGTATACCAGTAAACACTGAGTATTTTTATTTGTTCTGTGCACACAGTTTTTATAAAGAGCCTACTGAGATGACTTAGCTACTCATGTAATTGGGGAAAATAACAAATATTTTATGCTAAAATAAAAAAAATGCATTATTACACATAATTCGTTTTCTGTTTTATTTGAAATGAATAAAAATTAATTTGTAAATCTCATGTTCTTGACCAATGTTTCTGTTTGGATTTTGATGCAGATTTATTTCACTTGAAAATTATACCTGGTTTCTGAGCTTGCAGGGCAAAGAAACAGATTTGAGAATATAGTAAATTCTCTAAGGTAACCAATGATGAACTGTAGGTGCTTTTGATGTTGGCTATGTGCCAAGGTGAAATATCTCATTTTTCTATGTGCCATATAAGTCTGAATTATTAAAAATAACAGATGTGTAAACTGAGGAGCTCCTCATATCTCAGTCAAGTGTTAAATGCAATGTTTATATTATTACTAGTATTTTCCATTTTCTAAACTAAAAAACAATTGTAAAACATTGTTCATTGAGGTTTTAAGGAATATGGAGAAATTTTCGTAATTTACTAATACAATTTATGTTTCTGAATCTGTACCAGGAAGTCTACACAGAAAAGAGAGTATTGACAACTTTGCTAAAGATTTGATTTAAAAGGAATACTGTAATTCACGGTCAATTTTCAAAATAATGTATTTTGTTCTGAAATCAGATAAAGCTTCCCTGCTTTCCTTTATTCCTTTAATGAGACATAGAGCAGGCAAGGCTTTGCAGGAAACTAAAGGTGATATTAGGTAAGAAAATTTCTGTAACTGAGAGAGAACTTTTAAGATCTTTTTGCTCTATTTCAATTATCAAATTACCAAAATAAAATGCAAATATAAGAAAGAAACCCGGTATGAGGAATTATATAAAATAGAGTAAAAAAATAGAGACTTGAATGTAAATAAAAGAAGAATGGCAGAGAAAATAAGAATGCAGGTTCCCAGTTGTCCTTAAAATGAGTTATGTGTCAACTGTCCAAAAACTGCTTGGAAGGAGGTAATATTGTCACCTCCTAAGACACAGACAGACATTAATTTAATTGCAGCAGGCAAATAATAAGTCCACGCACTGTTCTAAATATTTACATAGACTATCTCATGGAATCTTACAAGAAACATTTGATCATCACAATTTTATATCAATTTTACAAATTATACACATACGTATGTATATATGTGTATGTATATATATATTTCTGGGGAGTGTAGATGGGTGGATGGATTGAATGGATGAATAGTGGATTTATGCATGGCTGGATGGATGAATTAGATGGATGGATGCATGCATGCATGGATAGATAAATGCAGATATCTTCTTTCAAAAGGATGAAATATAGACAACAAAAGAAGTCTTGTAGTGTTCAAGATTGTTGTCAGCATGTGTCAAAGCCCAGGTTTAGATGCACTTTATCTAATTGTGGAGTCTGTAGTCTTGGGTGGCAATTTGGAGGTAGAAAGCATATTCAGATGTGCCAATGCTAGTAGGCTGAACCCAACTTTAGATGTGAGAATTGAGTGCATTCTGGCATAATTCAGATATGAGACTGGAAATGGACAGCTCCAATTTTCTGTGTATTATTTTTTTCTCTATAAAAGTATTTATAAAAATTTATTTTACCATCAATTTAAATATCATTCTAAGTTGCTGAATGCACAAGTTAATCATTTTGAATTGAGATAATACCAAATTATTGAGATAGTTGGATACTTTTTTTACATGGATTTGCTCTTATCTTTGCAAGTGAAAGCTAAATAAAAGATAAAACATGCCAAGACAGTTTCAGCATTACCGAATTATGCTAAAGTCACCTATTATGTTTCTTTTTTTTCCCCCTAGAAGTTCTCAAAATCCCCTAGGAATAATTTCTAATTACTTAGGTTACAAATTTATCTTTCTATTTACAGATAAGGAAATGGCGCCCATACTTAATTCTGCATAGGCAGTAGCATAATTGTAACATTTGGCAGGTGATACGTTGCACGAAAGAAAAGCAGCCCTGATCATCAGTTACCATTGCTGATAGCAGTGGTAGCATCCTGTCAATCTCCAGCTGTCATAAAAAACAAACAAACAAACAAAAACATAGCAGTGATTTTGCTACTGTTCTAGTAGGAAAGTCTTTATGGTTCAAATAATTTGCAGAATGTAATACATGCACTTAAAACTTGCTAAGAAACTGGTTGGCACTTTCTTTTTTTGTTTTCAAAATTCATATTTGAAAGGTATTTTGGCCTGTAATATGTCAGATGTGTATTTATGCAACAAATAGCGAATCTAGTTCTAGGCATGTAAGTAATTAGAGAAATATGACATGTAATTTTTGGTTTTTGTTGTTCTTCAAAGTAAAATTGAACTATTGCTCTCGATAAGTAACGCATTGGAAAACATAATGAATTTCATGGTTTCAAGGCAAAAAGGTAAAATTATTGCTAGTTCTGGAAATTGTAGGTTGAAATTCAATCAACATATTTGCTAATAAAACTGACTATGAAGAATCTGGTCATTTCATGAAGTGTATTTGCTTTGATTCCATGTTATGTAAATCTGTAACTGGGAGAATATTTTAACATTGGGTTTTTAAAGGTCCAAAAATATAGAATAATATGTGATTAGTAGACACAATATGTAATTAGTAGATTAGGGGACAACTACAATGCTCAGTATTGTATAACAAAAGGTATCAGGAAGGAAAGATGTAATTTTATAAACCATCTTAAATGACTATTTTAAAAAGGATGTCTACAAAACTTAGGGACAACTTAGTTTCAACTGTAAGTTAATGAATAAGTGGGAATTTAATTACATATATTGTTGATGATGCATCTATAATAGATGGTTTCATTTTAGTGTTTGTTTAAAATGAAAGGTTTAAAAATATACCAATTTCAATATACACATAAAATTTAAGAGGATAGATCTCATGTTAAGCATTCCTATGAAAATAAAATATATATTTTAAAGTATGATTACTCATAGCCCCTTTTTAAACCAATAATATGGTTGACATATTCTGTTTTCAATACTCAATATTAAATATATGTATACTTATACATATAAATACATATATATGCATTTATATATATATATATATGTATATATATATATATATATACATATACATATATATGTATATATATAAATAAATATACTGGTGAATACATCAAACTAAAAAGCTTTAGCAGAGCAAAGGAAACCATAAACAGAATAAAAAGGCATTGTACTCAATAGGAAAAAATATTTGCAAATTGTGTATCTGATAAGGGGTTAATATCCAAAATATGTAAAGAACTCATATAAATCAACAACAACAAAAAATGATTTTAAAAAATGGGCGGAGAATTTGAATAGACATTTTTCCAAAGAAGACATCCAGATGGCCAACAAGCAATGAAAAGATGCTTAACAGCACTCATCATTAAGAAAATGCAAATCAAAACCATAATGAGCTACTAGCTCACATCTGTTAGAATGACCATCCTCAAAAAGACAAGAAATAACAAATGTTGGCAAGGATGTGGAGAAAAGGGAACCATTGTGCACTGTTGGTAGGAATGTAAATTGGTGCAGGCACTATGGAAATCAGCATGGAGGTGCCTCATAAAATTAAAAAAATAGAATTACCTTATTACCTAGTAATTCCACTTCTGGCCATTTATCTGAAGGAAACAAAAGCACTAGCTGGAATGGATCTGCACCTCGATCTTCACTGCAACACTATTTACAATAGCCAAGAAATGAAAACAAACTAAGAGTCCATCTGTAGATGATTGGATAAAGAAAATGTGGTGTATATATGCAAGGGAATATTATTTAGCCACAACAGAAGGAAATCTTGCCATTTATGACAACATGGATGGATCTGGAGGTCATTATGGTATTTAAGATGTCAGAAAGAGAAAGACAAGTATCATATGATTTTACTTAGATGTGGAAGGAATCTAAACAAAACAAAACAAAACAAAAACGGACTCATATGTACAGAGAACAAACTGATGGTTACCAGAGGGGCAGTGGTGGGGGGTGGGTAAAAAAGGTGAAAAGGAATAAGGGGTACAAATTTCCAGTTATGAAATAAGTAAACCAAGGGACTTAGTAAACAGCACAAGGGATACTATCATAATAACATTGTACAGTGAAAAACTAACATTTGAATGAGTTTAGAAAAGGAATATGGGGAAATTACAGGATATTGCATGTATTTGTTATTAAAAATTTTGTTAATAAAAAAGAAAAAAAGCTTAAGATACAGAGAGTGGTTGTCAGAGGTGAGGATTAGGGGGTGGGTGAAATGGGTAAAGGTGATCAAAAGATATAAATTAATTTCCTGTTATAAAATAAGTAAGTCCTTGGAACGTAATGTATGACATAGTGTCTAGTTAATAATACTGCATTATATGTTTGAACATTGCTAAGGGAATTGGTATTTAAAGTTCTCGTCACAAGAAAAAATCTTTGTAACTATGTGTGGTAATGTATATTAACTAGACTTACTGTGGTGAACTTTTGGCAATATATACATATGTTGTATCATTATGTTGTACACTCACTCCCTTTTGGGTCTCTTTCATTTCAGCAAATGGCAGCTGTGTTTTTTCCAGTTGCTCATATCCAAAACGTTGCTGTTTTCCTAGATTTCCTTATTTCTATTTTCACGCACGACTTACCACATGTCTATTGTTCTGACTTTACTTTCAGTTATTCCCAGAATCTGACCACTTCTCATCACTTCATAGCCACCACCCTGGTCCATGTCACCAGCATCTCTCACTGAAATTAATGCAATAGCCTCCTAGCTGCTTCCTCTACTCTCTCTATTACCTTCTTTTGTCTACTCTCAACAAAGCAACTAGAGTCTCTCCATCCTCCGCTCAAAACCTTCCAATGGCCTCTTATGTCTTTCAATTAACAGCCAAAGCATTTTTACCATATTCTCCAAATCCCTGCATGATCTGGGCAGTGGTATGTCTAAACTCATTTCCTATTTCTCTCTTTCCTTTCACCACACTCAGTGACACAAACTTCTCCATTGTTCCTTTAACATGCGAGGTATGGACTCAGCTCAGGGCTTTTCACAAATGCTGTTCACTTTACCTGGAATGCTCTTCCCATCACATAGTTCCAAGGCTGGCTCCCCTTCCTTTTCTCTACTCAGAAGTCCCCTTCTCAGTGAGGCTTTTCCTGAGCACATTATCTAAAAATTATCCACATGCCTTCACACACATACACAAATGCTTTATATTCCAAACACCCACGATGCCATAATACCAAGAGGACTTACAAGAGAGAAAAATCTCCTTTCCGGTAATCACCCTTCCACAGCTCAAATCCTGGAGAGGTAGAGAAACTCTGAAATGTGTGGGGAGAGTGGAAGTATAGCTAGAATGGTGATGGGGAAGGCAGGACAGGTAAATGGAAAGAACAAAGACACAGGAGTTTTACTAATATTTACAGTGGACTGATAACTTTGATATATTTTACTCTGAATTTATGGTGATTATATCAGCATGTCCAATAATATTCCTGGTTTTGTAACCACAGTCAGTTCTGATTATTTACTGGTTTGTGAATTTCAGCCCTGTAGCAGTGGGCATGCCTTATACTACAACTTTTGATGCATAAAGAGAGCATTTTAATTTTAACATCAAACATCTTTAAGCTGTTTAAACACTAAATGTGTCTTAACTAGAAACAGTTGAAATATAAAAAGATTTTCTGACTTGGAACTACAAAAAAAAAAAAAATTACATGTAATTAACCTAGAAACTGAAGACAAAGCTAAACGCCAGTTTTACCATCAAAACTATAATTTAACTACCAAGACTATCTGATTTTTTTTGCCTTTTTTTTTAATGCAAGTCAGACAATATGTCATGGTGCATCTATACTTACTGGGAATGAATAATCCTATCCTTACTCGGTCATTTTATTCCAGAAATGTGGAACATGCAATGCAAAAGCAAAATATATTTCTGTTATGAAGACATGAGGCAAATAGCATATTTGTTAAAAATTAAAAGTTGATAGAATATACGGTGATGGAAGGAGAACTGACTCTGGGTGGTGAACACAGAACGTGATATATAGATGTATTATAGAGCTGTACACTTGAAACCTATGTAATTTTATTAACCATTGTCACCCCAATAATTTTTAATAAATAAAAAATTGGAAAAAATTAAAACTTCTTGCTTTATATCCCCAGGTAAAATCAATTCCCTCATTAATGCTAATCAGAATTTCTCTGGCAGATCCATTAGAAATTAGAGATGCTTTTTTTAACTCCACGAAGGTTCTTTTCCCTAAAGTTTAAACAAAATCATTAATGTAAATTGAAATAATTTGAACTTTATGTGTTTATAGAAAAACAGTCTGTTTAGACTCTTTTCATGATAAATTGCTAAACATATATCATATAGAAAACACTGCAATGAAAAAATTTTAGGTACTTATGTTGTGCTCTGGAATTTTCAGACATACACAATTTGCTTCAATAGAAAGTCTGTTCCTTTAGTCCAGGTAAAAATAACGTTGTCTATTTTGTCAGGAAAAATATACTTCCTCCAACAAGAAGCCTAAATTATTGGACCTGCAGAGAATTTCTCTCATGTTTGTGTTAAAACAAAATAAAAAATGTAAATTATGTATGTGCAACTACAACCTGAATCATAATAAATTTAAACATGAACATGTTATGATGTATGCATATCTAACATTAAGTTTGTGAAGTATCCCTACTAATTCTGTAATTCTGAGTTATTTTCATAGCCTGTTTTTAGAACTTGTTCAACAGAGACATGACTAGATGAAATAAAGCAGCGTGCTAAATCATAAGTCATACTGTTTCAGAATATCTCAGCAGAGAATGTGATTGATATTTTAAGTTCTACATATTTGCATCTTCAGTAATTATCTTTCAGGAAGCAAGTAAGCAATGAACGTGATTTAATCAATAGTACAAACACCAGTATGTTATCAGTGGTATATTGCCAAACCTACTCTGCAGTGTATTACCACAGAATGCAAATATACTCACAGGTCCATTGAAATCTGTGAGTTTAGTTTCCATACCCCATTCTTGTTTGTTCTCATGACCTACAGGCAGACGCTGTAGTCCAGTTACTGGGAACAGTCCCAGCAGAGAGCACATTCTTTCGGTCTGTGTTGAATCTAATAGTTATTATCTCCAGGAGTACTGCCAAAGAAAAGCAAGAGCATCTGTTGTGTTGGTCATTAAGACAACAGACTTGATGAAACAGTTGTGGTCATTAAAATCTGCACTAAATTAACAGCATTAGAATTACATTGATTTTCTTATGCTTAGGAAACAAGGCTTCTACATACAATAGAACCTGACTTCTAACAATTTCATTACTGTCCTAAATCTTTAAATAAATGACATTTATTTATTGAGATAAAGTTGATAAAAGTCCAATTTTCTTCAGGAGAATATGCTGAAATTGACAAAAATTATCAACAGTAAATTCTATGAATTCTTAGGAATCGCATATATCGATGCTGATTAGCTTCATAATTTTCAGCAGGTAGACAATGTCTGCGGTGCTGAAGAAAGCTAACTATTGGAAAATATATAGACTTGAGTTACCATGAAGATTCTGAATTTTGGTGAACTAGCCATTTTGAAAATATTAAACTAATTGGGGTTACATAACTTATTGTAAAAATGCAAAAAAGTGAAGTGTTTTATATACCAGAAAATTCATTATGTATTTATTAGTAGTACACCTAAGATCCAACTAGATGGTTCATTAAATGTTCATATTCTAGGTCACCAACCCCCACAGATGCAGATTCAATAGGTTAGGGAAGGAATCCAGAGACCTCTGATACTTAGATGACTACAATACAAGGCATTCTTAATTCAATCTTTATGAAACATTTTTTACTAAAATATTTTAAGCTGGCATTATTAACCCTACAAGTAAATGCAGAACTTTGTGGTAAGAAAGAAGAGAGGCTACTGGGTGGGCACTTAGCAGTCTTGCTGCATATATCAGTGTGAAAGAATCTTGTCTTGACGAGCAGTTTAATTCTCAAACCCCACATTCAATCCTTATATTAACTTTTACCTTTAAAAGGTATCCTGGATCTGGCCATTGGTTCTATTTCTTCCAATAACCCCAGTTCAAGACACATCATTTCCTCCCTGGATTACTGAAATATCCTTCTGATTGTTTTTACTGGTTCTTCATTTGCCATAATCCAAGCTGTTCTAAAGAGAGGAGTC
Organism: Rhinolophus hipposideros; assembly: GCF_964194185.1. Classification (NCBI taxonomy): domain Eukaryota; kingdom Metazoa; phylum Chordata; class Mammalia; order Chiroptera; family Rhinolophidae; genus Rhinolophus; species Rhinolophus hipposideros. Next base: position 93,789,751 of record NC_138048.1, read on the forward strand.
AAAATAAAGTTTAAAACAATAGATTATGTCTCCTCTCTGTTCAAATGCCCTAGCGGCTCCCTAGCTATATAGAATGACAGCAAAATTCTGCATTCTGAAGGCCTATTCATCTCTATCTGTCCTAGTGCCCATGTACCTCTCTAACCTTTCCTATTTTTCCTGTCCACTCACTACATCTCAGAGACCAGCTTTGTCTCCTACAACCAGTGGTGTCCTAGAACTACATGTATGTGTCAATTAGTGCATTTTCAGGAAGTTGGAATGCCAGTTGTCAAACCCAGCCATCATTAAAAACTAAGTTACATACACTTAACCTTAAATAAATCATATTAAAAACATGAGTGTTAGGTGTACTACTAAAAATTAGATTGTGAACTTGGGTGAAGGATCATGATTTCACATTGCTGTTGTTAGCACCGCCCTGAACAACTCTGGGGTCTGTTTATTTCCCAGTCTATGAATCAAAAACTCTAGTCAACTGCTCATCTTCCTCACCTCCTAGGAACCTGACTGTGCATCAGCCATGGTCAGAGATCCTGCAGGTGGGTATACCAGACTCACCGCCCACTTTGCTTATAAAGGTCTAAGTGCCATTCTGGTCACTATCATTCTCACCTGAGCATGGTAAGAGCCCTGAGCATCGTTTCAGAGCAGGAAGAAAAAAAAAAAAAAAAGGTAATACCCACCTAACACTCATCACTTACTTATCATTCTGCTACATTTTACTATTATCTATATTCTGGAGGTTATTTACATCTATAATATCTCTATCCAGATCTATTGTACCTGTATGATAGAAATATTACAGTATTCTACTGTATATTTCTTCCCAACTCTCAATTCAGTGACTTCATCTTAGTAATTTGAAATTGACCACTACAGTCAACATATCTGCACCACAGGGAATCAGGAAACAATATAAATCAGGAATTTCACTTTAAGCTGTTTATTAAACCTCTAAATGATTGCCTAGAATACACCATTTTATTTGCACTTCTTTGTCTGTTAGCGTTCCCCTTGGATGTTTCCATGGATGGTCCCTCTATATACCTCAGTTGTGTTTTTTTTCTCAAATACACTTTCTCAGTGAGACATTCTCAAGCATTCTATTTTAAAATACATCTCACCTCTGACTTTCTTGCCCCTTCACTGCCTTTATTGTGTTTTTAATACTCAAGATACATTACTATAGAATGTTCCCATTATTTATATATTTGTTTGTTTCCCTACTCCTAAGAGTATGTAGACTTCATGAAAGCTGAGGATTCTGGATCTTTAGTTCACTGTTACAGCTCCAGCTCTTAAGAGAATGCTTAGCATATATACTTAAAAGGTGCTTAATGTTTAAAAATATATTATTTCTAAATGTTTGTCTTCTAAGCTGTTGCTTTTTTTTTCTGTACATAATCATGTTGTCTGAAAACAGTGCCTATAAATGGCAATAAAAACTTTTGATAAATAGTGATGGAAGGATATTATATGTTTTCTTCACTCTAAAAAAAATAAATTAATAACAAACATGATATATATTTGGAAAATAAATTTCCAGTTATTAAATAAATTAAGAAATATTTAGAAAATATGCTAATGAAACATTACACGTCAAACATCTAAAACACATGTAAATACATAAGAGAGAAATCTATAGTTTTAAATATCGTGATTTAGAAATAGAGACTGAATTTAAGGTAGATAACCTTTTAATTTCTGAATTATTATGAGTTTTAGCATATGTAGTAATATATTGTCACTCAAGAAAAAAACATGTGCCTCAAAGGTGAGTTTTTGTAATATTGTGTTATACTATTTCAGTTTTCTTCTCCCCCTAATTTAACTAATATTGACTACTATTCATAGTTGTGAGGTGTGGGAATAAGCAAATATCACCACATGAGAACAACAGAAAGTATTTATTCAAAGCTTGCTATAGAAGTCAGCCATCATCACTTGCATTTGGCTGAGCCACAAAGACAGGCAGGGAGGTTCGACTGGTTGAGGGTCAGAGTTCCATTGTGATATACAGCATGACTATCCTTTCATATATTTGGTTTATGAGAGGACACCTGATCTAAACTGATTTATATCTATTTTAATTAATTACCTCAACAATCACAACATTAGATATCAAGGATACTTTAATCTGAACACCCAGAGTGCTTCTGTTAGTTGGACAAAAGTCAAACACTTATTATCTTAGAGTTAACGACAAATAATTATAGAAATAAACTATGATTTAATGAAAAATATGCATTGCCTAGAAGATACCTGTGGGGACAGAGCCCCAGAGAGCAGTTTCCAGGCTCTCGGCCTCACATAGAAAGGTGCTGTCTCAGGTAGTAAATGGCCATCAACTGTGATTGGATGGCCTTCAGCTGTGGCTAGTTGTCCGTCAGCTGTAACCAGTGAGCCAGCGGCCACTAATATAACTGCCGTGGCTATGCTAGCAGAAAATGGGGGCTAGCAAGGAGATGGTGGCTGAGCTGGCAAGAGCGGATTGCAGAGAGGCGGATGCTGCCAGCGAGAATATAGTGGTATGACTCCCTTCCTTATGGCTCCATGGGTGTTCCTTTTTGGCCTCACCATATTCTGTATTCTTATGTGGGGAGCGGGAGCAGAGACCCCACAGGAGACCCCGCACGACAATACCCATTTCTAAGTCACCTGATCCCAGTCTTTTATTGTCTTTGAGCTATTTCACAACTCAGTATAAGTATGTCTGCTATTCTCATTTCCCCTTGCCTAATTATAATATCATCTCAGATCCCTCATTAAGTGAATTAAATAATGTATTTAATGATTATTCATTTTTATATCTGCAAGAGTCGTGATTTTTTTCTTCTGAAAAATCTTTTCTGAAAATGGTAACATAATCCTTCCCTTTATATGAAGAGTCTCTCAGATTTGTATATGTCTCAGATTAAATAAAGTGAGAAATCCATAATCAAAGGTGGGTTTACATGCACTGAGTCTTCACAGCGTCCCTAATAAGCCAGGTCATTTAGAATCAGAGCCTGTGGTTGTAAAATGCTAAGACCTGCTGTAAGCGACTCTACTAAAAGCATTGGCTTCAGGTTTAGTTATAGACTAGGTGCCCTGAGCTTTAACCTTGGATTTATTTCTGGAAATTAAACCTGGAAACCTAATTTTAAAAAAAAGCTGTCTGTAATTATAAGCCACACATCATATCATGACAATTACCATCTATAAAGTACTGAAATGATAATTTAATATGTATTTAAATGGTTTGGCATGAATAGTGGAAAGATATTCCTGTAGCTCAATTTACTTTTACTATTTTACGGCTGCACTTCTAGAATATAGAGCCCATTTCCACAACTAAAAGGCCGAAAGATTTTCAGTTCATAACACTCCACAATGCCTAACCTCAACCAAAACAGCCATCCAATTTAAACATTTATTCCACAAAATCTTCTCCATTGCAATAAAATTTGTGGTCATTGTACGTAACGATGATTTATTAAACTTTATCACTAAATTAAGTGTTTCCTTATTCCCATTATAGTGGCTTTGTGCATTTTTTTTGTGTTAATATGAGCTATTTATTACTCAAGGCTTTTTCTTGATAAAATGGATGCATTCACCTGAAACAGTCGTGGGTAAATAAAGAGTACATCCCTAAAAGTAAGAAATTTGTATACCTAGCTTTGTATTTCTAAAGAAATCAGACATCTCCTAAAATATGTTTTACATTCCTTTTAAATAAATGGATTTTGTATGTATCACAAGGATCTTCTCTTTAGTTTTATAGGGGATAATTTTGTTAGTAACTGAATAAATAAGAGAAAAATAACATTAAATTTATTCTCAAGAATAAGTATGAGTAGATATATGGAATGAGTGCCAAATTCATAAGAATTTTATTTCCTATACTTTTAGTATCCTAACGATACGTGATGGATTCTATAACTTTGCAGATACACATAAACAACAACAATAATGAGGTATCTGCTCAGTCATTCTTTCCTAAATTTATTCATCATTTCGTGCCAAATTAATTACCAAAATATATAACAAAATAGCTAAAAATGTCAAAGATATTAGTAGAAGAATGTATCATTACTAAAAGTATTAATTAAATTAATGACTGAAAATAACCCAGTTGAAATAACTATACTATTAACTTGTAACTATAATTAATAATTAAGACAAATTATACATGATTTGTTATGATTACATACTCTGCGACTTAGAGAACTTTAGAAATATATTCTCCACATATGGCTAAAACATATGAGAGTCTGAGAATTCAGAACAACAATGGCCAGATCATACACAAAAGGAGAATGCCTGCACACACTGCAGCAACCAGGTGAGGAAAATAAGGCACTGTTTACAGAAAGCCAACTTTCTACCTATAAATCAGACTTACGGGAAGTCATATCACTGTTTCTAGTAACAATCCAGGAAGCCAAACAAAAACCTCTGTAACAATTGGTCCCAAATGACCAGGACATGATTTATAACAGGAAACTTCCCTAATTTTGGTCCCCACTTACCACATAAGACCAACCAGTGAAAGGCAAATATGTTCCCCTACCCAGTCACATAGGATGCCCTAGTTCTAGTCAGCCCTCCTCCAGCTGCTCCATGCCAGTAGCCTCCAGTCAGGGCACACCTGGAGCTTTCTCTTTCTTCATGATGCACCTTCTGCCTGCCTTTAAAGACCTGCCAAAATCAAAACAATGGTGGCTGAGTCCCTTGCTACAGCAAGCTTTAAATAAATAGCTTTGGCTTATTTTCATTAGATTGGTCTTCACGTATTTCTATACATATATTAATCTCTATTGAACATTTTCACCATGATTAAAGAACAGACCCCTATAAAGGAACAGGAAGGCTGAGATCCATTCCAGGCTCATACACAATCTGATGAAATTGTGTTTAGTAAAAGTCTTAAAAGAAGAATGATTTAGAAGAGTAAAATTGATGCTAATAATCAAATGATTACTATGTAGGAATCACAATTCTAAGTACTTTACCCAATTTTCTCCACAGAAGAAAACCCTTTGAGAGAGTGCCTATTAGAATCCTCATTTTAAAGATGAGAGAGTTGAGAAATTTGACAGGTTAAATAACTAAAGTCTGAAATCTATCAAAGTCTTAAAACTATCAGATAGCAGAGCCAAAATTTACACCTTCGCAATCTGACTCCATAGTCTATACAATAAACCAACGCATTAGACAGAATCTAAAACTTAAAAATGACTCAAAACTCTGGAGCATACCTTGTGAGTTTTCAAACATTTCCACAAAATACAGAAGCTACAATGAGCTATAAACTATATTACTGCTTATTTGCATAACTGTAGTTTGGATTACATAGAAATGTTAATATACTTTTATAAAATCAGTTTTTAATTAATCTTTAGCTTTCTGTTTACAAGGCTAAGAGAAATGTAGAACTTCAAGATCAAGGTTTTAGAATCTCAAAAGGATTCATTGCCTTAATTTTTTTTAAGTTGAAGCACTATCTGCTGGTGTAACAAACATACACTTGGGTTATAGTTCATATTTTCAAACAGTTGCTACAAGATATAACTTATACCATACACTTCATTATGCTGGTACGGTAAGTAAATATTGTGAGACAAATTTTAACACTCTACAATTTATAAAATCACAACCAAATTATTTTCTTTATAGATAGAAGAGATGATTGGTACTTCCAACTCTCAAATACTAATTTAGAATAACGTTTTTATATCTTTTATCACTCTGTGATCTTGAAGACCCTGAAATCTATGATGATATCATAGTTTCTTTCCCACAATTAAACACAAATAGGTGTTAAGATGACCCAAATCTGTTAGACCTTGAATTAGTCATCTTGGTTTGCCAAAAAAAAAAAAAAAATACCATAGATTGAGTGACTTAAACAATTGAAATTTATTTTCTCAGAGTTCTGGAGGTTGGAAGTTGGAGATCAGGTTGTCAATATGATTGGGCTCTGGTGAGAGCTTTCTTCCTGATTTGTAGATGGCCACCTTATTGCTATGTACTCACCTGGCAAAGAGAGAGAGAGCCAACTATCTGGTGTCTCTTCTTGTAAGGGCACTAATTACATAACGGGAAATCCATTCTCATGAATTCATGTAACCAAATCACTTCCCAAAGGCTCCATCTCCAAAATCATCACATTGTGGGCTAGGACTTCAACACATGAATTTTGGGAATGCAAGTATTCAGTTCATAGCAAATCTCTAAGCTTCAGAATCTGTTTCTGTATTAAAATGCACTGTAAATTTAATGACTTGGGGATGACCCATAAGTTTAAAGACATTAGCTTCTTTAAAACTATTCTCAGCCATGTTAAAATCACTACAAAACATACCTGAAACTTGATCAATCCAAGACCTTCGTTGTCATTGTAGATCTTCCCTCCTTTTCCCCCAAGGATTCACTTGTTTTGAGAAAATTCAACATAAACTTTATTTCATTTTCTTTGATGATTTTTATTCTTTTATTCTGATAACAGAACATGTACTTTCATAATTAAAGCCAATAATCTTCCATTTTTCCCTTTAATTAAACTTTGAAAAGAGACATACGAAAATATTCTAAATTAAAAAATAAAAAGGCAACAAATGTAACTGTTTTTACATTTTGAATATCATAAATGGATATATATTTCTTCTTAAAAAAACATTGATTAATGAAAGAAAACATGTTGATAAAATTGACTATGGCTAAAGAAAACATACAGGCTTTTTTCCTCCCAAATATAGTCAATTTATTTTCAGTTTTTTTAGAACTGTGTCTGCAAAAGACAAGTAAAATGAAAGATTGAAGCAATTATCCACATTATTCATATCAAATAGACTCTCGTTAAATGAGATCAGATGTTATGGGTAGAAATTGTAGCTTGAAGGCTATGTCTCTCATACACTACCTATGAAAATAGATTGTTCCTTCATTGCATTTATTTTAAAACATTTTAGAAGAAATAATGACTGAAAACTTTCCAAATGTCGTGAAGGAAATAGATGCATACAAGTCCAGGAAATGCAGAGATTCCCAAACAAGATGAACCCAAAGAGGTCCATACCAAGACACATCATAATTAAAATGCCAAAAGTTAAAGACAAAGAGAGGATCTTAAAACTAGCAAAAAAAAAGGTAGTCACAATACAAGAGAATTGTCATAAAACTATTAACTGATTTTTCAACAGAAAATTTCCAGGTCTGAAGTGAATGGCAGAAAATATTCAAAGTGATTCAAGGCAAAAAACTACCATGGGGATTATTCTATTGGGGTGGGGGGGGTAATGGGAGGGCAAGGTGTTAAAAGAGGGAAAAGGGGGTCAAATACACAGTGATGGGAGGAGAACTGATTCTGGGGGTTGAACGTAATATATAGATGACGTATTATAGAAAGGTACACTTGCAATCTATATAATTTTAATAACTAACATCTCCCTGATAAATTTAATTTAAAAAAAAGGTTACTCTATTTTAAAACAACCAATACCTCCTCTAACAGATAGGTTTGTTTGAAATTTTAAATGGAAGCATATACTCAGAAATTACATTTCCTTAACCCTTTAAAATAAAAAGGAGGAATTTACACTCATCAAGTTTGCAAAGTGTAGTAAAATAATTATGTAATATAAATGTTTTATTTGGGGGCCTGGCATCCCAAACTGGACATCAGGCAGCCCCCACACCCCTCTGGAGGAATATATAGATGTCAGTAAAAATGACACATGAGTACCAATGGATGTGAAAGTATAGTACTCACAGCGTGAAGAGCAAAACAATTCCCTAAGAAGTGATCAGATCAGATCCTGAGTAAAACAAGAGCGAGTAGTGATGGGAGGCTCTGGTTTTCATTGTGGTTAAATGTTGGAGCCACGGTGAAAGTTTTGTTGGGCCTGGGTTTGAATGGTTTTACAAGTAATTTCCCAATAGTCACCATGTATGGAGTTCAGGGACTTTCGTATCAGTTTGTCCAGATGTGGGGCAAAAGGGAAGGGAGAGACGTGGAGCTTGAAAGTTATCAGTAGTCAAATATTAAAAATGGCTTCATATTCTTTATCGTAGTAAATGTGTGGCTATGGGAAGTTTATGGAAGACAACTTAGAGATAAGTTTCAATAACTTTTATAATGTTTTACACTTTTATCTGTTTGTAAATTTAGGAATTCTCCCAGTAAAATAAACATATTCACAAAGCTCTTTATGTAGGCAAACAAATTCAAATGTCTCAAATTCTGTAATAATTAAATTCAAAAATAACCTTTTATATTCCCTAAATGATTAGTTTTATAGATTTAATAACTTGTACACTATCAAATACTTAATAATGTACATTATATAAGGAATTTTTTACCCAAGGCAATGAGTAAATTATAGCCATGAATGGAATGAGAATGAAAACATTATATACAATATGATCCACTGTATGTGTGACTATATGTATGTGAATTATTTTAGAAGGAAATATACTGTATCACTGGTGGTTATTCTAATTGGTTAGATAATGGATGGTTTTTATCTTTTATATATTTTACTCTAGTTACTAAATTAGCAAATTATAGACATTTATACATAGACAGAAATAAATAGTTGTCTTTTATTTTTCCTGAAAGTGCCTCAGAAAATCCATTTTGATTTAATCATACTCCAATACTTTCTTATTACATAATTGGGAAAAAGTTTATGGTAATTCTATAGTTACCTGTTATTTAGAAATATATATGCATGGTAAGAATTTTATTTAAGAATGAAATCAAACTATATTAGATATTTCATTTTCTCTAATTAGAATTTTAAAGCACTCATGTTAATATTGGTAACCTGGAAACTACTCTAATATGATTATAGTAAGCTTTCATGTTTTTAAATAGGAATTCCATACTGGACAGAGAAACAGGTGAACATGTGAAGTAACATTTAAAGACCCTATAGGATAGTTCTTCCTCTTTCTATATAAATTGGAGAGAATTTAGTCAATCAGTAAAAATAAAGGGACTACTGAAAAATAAAATATATAGTCTTAATTATGTGTTTTCTGAATATTCAAGTTCTAATTATTATCATGAATCCTGGCATCAAGGTACTGTTTTTTGCTTTATTCGCTTGTTCTGTACAGGTGCTTTGTACTGAACACGATTCTGGATACATAGGTCCCCCTTCCTTCCTTCCTTCCTTCCTTCCTTCCTTCCTTCCTTCCTTCCTTCCTTCCTTCCTTCCTTCCTTCTTTCCTTCCTTCCTTCCTCTTTCACTACCTCTCTCCCTCATTTCCTCTCTCCATCACTCCCTCCTTGTCTCTCTTTCTTGTCTCTCTTTCTCTCTTTTCTTTTTTCCTATTCTATATTATGCAGAAAATATCTAAAGTGGTTGCAATCATTTCCATAAACACAGAGTAAACAAGTTACAAAATCAAGTTGATGACATAGAATAATGGAAAATAAAGGCTGCACGGATTTTTGAGACTTGCACTATTACATGAAGTATGTGAGCCTGGATATATGTTGACTTTTACAAGGTTTGTTTATTACCTAACTGTTTGGAGGTTCTTACCAATGTTTAGAACACTTATTAAGTATATAAGTTATAGTGTAACAGATTTTTTTCGTTCACTCCACAAATATTTACTGAGAGGCTATCTTATGTTAGGTTATCTTCTGGTTCCTAGGGATGTAGCAGTGAAGAACACATGATGTTCATGGATTTTACACATAATACAAATGCATTAATGTTATAATCGCTTATCATAGTAAAATAGAATATCGTGTTGGATGTGTAAAGTGTATTGCCTTACTCACTGATGTAATAAATTTAAGTTACTCCTTAAAACATATGCCAAACCATTCTATATGTTTGCTGGAGATAGATTAATATGACTTTTTCACAGCTATAAAAAAGTCATTTTTTATTACCTAATTCCAAGTGTTCACTGTTAATCAGAATTAAAAGTACAGTTTGATCTGAGATACTTCTCAAAGAAAAATACTGAGCAAAGACTAATAAGTGTCTTTAAAGTAAATACAATAGTGAGTTTTATAGCTGGATTTCTCATAATGTTCTCCAAATAGTCCAATGATGCATTGCTAAAGAGTGTGTGAAATAAAATAAACCTAAAAAAGGCCTCAAACAGTGGAAGCACTTAACTACCTCATTGGCTCAAAGGACTGATTGCAAACTTGCAGTTTCTATGTTACAGTTCACTAACAGACATGTTTCTCTTTGGCTAGCCCATAAATGTCACAGAATTTTGCATAAATATTCATATTTCCAGCTTTCCTCAAAAACTTAGAAGATATGTCAACATTTAGCCTACATTCACATGCAGCAACCGCATCTACTAATTGAAGAACTGCTATCTCCCTTAAATAAGGCATAAACCCTCCAATTTGCTTACTTTCTACTGTTGTATACCCAACTTTCCTGCCTGACCCTAGTAGGTCCTGAAATTTAAAGCCTGTCTTAATCAGTATGGTATGTTATAACAAAGTACCATAGACTATGTAACTTATAAACAGAATTTTATTTCTCATAGTTCTAGAGGCCTGAGTTCCAAATCAAGGCGCCAACAGATTCATTGTGTGGTGAGAGCTATCTTCTCATTTTATCATCACGTGGTGAAAGAGATGAAGGTGCTCTATATGGGCTTTTTGATGAGGGCACTAATCCCATTCATGAGGGCTCCACCCTCATGACCTAATCACCTCCCAAAGGCCCTCCCTCCAAATTCCATCAAATTGGAGAAAGGTTTCAGCATATGAATTTTGGGGAAACACATGTTTAGTCTGTAGCAAAATCCCTCCCCATATATAAATATATACTTTAGCATATAAAAAGGAATGACTCAGCTTTGTCTCTATCAAAAACTTCCCTTAGTAGTTTTTAATGTATGCATGGATACATTTGGAGATTGTAACTACTAATAAATAATCTGTCAATATAATCAAAATGAACTATATGAGTTTACAATCAAGTGAGCAGGAATAGGGTTGATACAATTTCTGAAAATCTGAGAAGAGTGGCTGAACCTAATATTGCCAGACAAGTCAGCTTGTTGGCACTAGTGATAGAGTAAAAACTACAAAGCCCTCTTAGAGTTTATAATCTAGTGGAGAATACAGACAAAAGAATTAATTATATAATTTTAGGTGATAAATACTAAAACAATAAAGGAGATAAAAACACAAAAAGAATAAATATGGATGATGGTTATTTTAGATAGGATGGATCAAAAAAATTTTCTCTGAAGACAATTTTTGAGGAGAGATAAATTGTGTATTTGATATACATCTTTATTAGTCTTATCCTGAATGTGCATAAGAGATATTCAAGATCAGATTTCTTATTAATTACCTTAGAGTAAATAATAAGTGTTTTGCACTCTAACTTCCTAGTTATAAGCCTTTCCCTTCAGGCGCTGCAATAAAAACAAGCCAGAGATTGGAAGCTGGTTTTTGAGTCTTGAGAAAATCCATAGTTGAGAAATGAAGAAAAATTATTTTCTGTGCTTATGAAGGGGAAAAACAAACAAACACAAAACCCCTATCTCTCTCCCTTTATAAAAGGATTTCCTCCTTACTCCAAACTTAGTTATATAAATAAAAATCTCTCCAGAAGATAGATGACCCTGTAAATCTTGACTTTTACAACCTAAAAATTTGTTCAGTTCCTAGGACTTCTCTCTTCCTGGCATTTAAGTATCTAGGCAGATAACACACTAGTGTGTCAGATATGAGTGACTTAACCTAGGGACCCAGGCCAGGCTGCAACCACTTGGCCCTCTCAGAGAGATAAGAGTTTTATTATTAATTTGGATCACAGTCAAAAACTAGACAAATGGCTACAGATCTAATTATCTTGGCATGTGAAGAGTCTTAGGAGGTATAGTTCATTACAGAAGCACTTAGAAACCCAGAGATGTTTTATATCTCCACAAGACGTAAATGTGCATGAGAAAATAAACCATGTGGCAATTCTGGGGGCATATGGCGGAAGTGTTAGGCAGAACCTATCCACTTGAGGTATTCTGTACCGAATACCTTTACTTTACATCAATTGAATATTACCTAATTAAAAGCTACAGATAATCTGATTACTTCTTGACAATATTTTCCACAGAAAAATACACTTTGAAAACAAAATAATGCTAGAAAAGCTGTGCATAAAACTTTATTTTCCTATTTTTAAATATTAGTCTATGGACTTAAAAGTATTCACAGAGTAAACTGACCTAATATTTCAGATGGGCAGTTTGTTAAATCAACGTATTTGTGTATCATTTGGGAGGAGAGGTAAATGTTTTTTAAAAGGCTTATACCCCATTCTGGGATGGATGATGGATGTGTTGAACTAAGTCAAGCCAGGCAGTGGCTATACAGTTGAAAAAAGTAAAAACATCAAAGACTGGAGTGCATCTTTTGAAATCATTCCTGGAAAGAATTACAAAGAATCATTAATCAAAGTCCTCAATGTAAGCATGTCAGAACTGAGCTTAGCATGAACTCCATTTATTATTTTAGCAGGATTTCTTAAGAGGCTTCATGTTCAGGACCTGCAGATAAGCTATGATGTGAGGAAAAAAATGACAAGAAAAACATCCAGGTTTCTGACTTGGATTGTCTGAAGGACCGTTAATAGGAAGGACAGAAGAAGAAGTTAACAATGGCCCAGATGCCTCTGAAAATAACTCATTCTTTTACTTAAAGATTTGCCTTTTGTATAGTATAAAATGGGAAGACACAGTCATGGTTCAGTCCTAAGATGAGAGAATATAGAGTGCATTGAGCATGACACCTTAATATTTAATCTTCTAAAAATTTTCACTCTGAATTGTAGTCAAATACTATTTGTCTGCACAAAAGATAGACATATTTTTTGTGACCAAGAAAGTCTTAAAGTTTCCCTCAGCTTGACTTAACTTTAGACAGTTTTCTTCTGAACTCTAGTCCTCTGACTTCCCTCTTTTTTACAGCATTTACTGTAGAAACTTTCAATTATAAAATTGTTTCTCTACTCCTTTGCTATGTAAATCATTTCCCAGTCTCTTACCAATTTGAACTCAGGCATGTCTTTCTCCAGGACCAGGGAGCCATCCTTTGAAATATAATAAAAAATATAAGCAGATGGCACCCCTCTACCTCCCAGTCTCCAGAGGAGAGTAGAACCCTAACTTCCCTAAGGAACAATTAGAAAACACAGATGCCCCATCACGATGAACAACCTTTACCCCGAAGTCCTCCTTCTACCTTTTGTTCCAGTAAAGTTGAGTGCAATCTCTCTCCTATTTCAAATGTCTTGAAAAAGTTTTCCCTGTTTAAACTATCTGGTATAGCTTTTCTTTGACAAGTGAGAAATGTCAAGTAAAATTGAAAATATATTCTCAACATCTGATGGACATATAGATGTTCTAAGCTGCACTTTAACCAAGGCACTCTCAGGAGCAGCCAGGCGTGTTGGAAGGATTAGCTCTCTAGAAGCACAGGAAGACATTTTGTTATATTATCAGAGTGATTTTTTGTAGGGAGATACTTTGCTCTGTGTTCTAATGCATGAGCTTAGAGTGGAAATTGATAAAAAGGAAGTGTAAGTTACTCCTTTGAAGAACACCTGGTATTTTAGAGAGGAATTTATTTCATATTATTGAAATGATCCTAATATTATTATTATTATTATTATTATTATTAGTAGTAGTAGTAGTAGTAGTAATGATAATACCACCTAATGGTTACCTGTATAGCACATTTAAACCTCACAACTCATTTCAAAGACTATTTATACCATTTTACAGATGTGGAAGCCAAGACATAGATTAAAACAAAAAAATTTTGCTTAAGTTGCTTTTCTAAACAGACAAGTTTTCTGAGTTGGAATGTAGATTTCCCAGTAATAGTCTCTGTTCTTTTACTTGTGAAGTCATTTCCCAAGGAGGTACTCTGGGCTATATCAATAATATAGCAACAAAGTTTACCTAGATCAACTTCTGAAATTCAGACAGGTATATGACATATGCTCAAAACTCCTTAGCAATCTAAGAACCAGCATATGTGACCATACATGCCCTTAATTGTTCTATAAAGAATTAAAATTAAATGGAACAACTATTTTTTTGTACAGGCCAGACTACAAAAGATTCTGCGTACACATTGTCAGAAGGTAGCCTGACAAATTTACATTGACCCGACATTTTAATCATATTATTCTCTTGGTTTCCTAAAGAATAATTAAAATTGTAAAATTAAGGTACTTAGCATATAATACAAATACTTTTAACACAAAGGCATAGGTATATGTAAAACTACTGTATATTACAATATTGTCAATATTTTTATATTATAATATGAAATAGGCACCATAATAATACTATGTGAAAGGAAAATAAGCAGGTTACTATGGTCACTCAGCTAATAGTTATAGAAATGGAGATTCAGATCCATGTATGCTTGATTTTAAGTCCATGCTTTTTACCTGATGTTGCCATAGAAGGAAAGATCTGAAAATTTACATAGAAAACAATTGTAGCAACCGTTGGTGAATTTATTTGAAGGGGTGAAGGAAAAACATGGTATAGATCAGAAAAGTTTTCCTGCAAAGTATACAGAATTTAGATTTTAGACAGGAACCCACTTTTATGCAACACAATATGAACTTTTACTGGACAAGTGTTTAAGTAAGGAGATATTTGATTTTATAATTGTAATTTTTAGCAAATAAAACAGTGCACAGCATATAATGTAGCTATAAATAAGGATTTAGTGATTGTCATGCATTTATATGTAAATGTTAATAGAAGCCATTAAAAAAAAATAATGTCTCCAAAATAAAACAGAAACAGGATGAACTCAAGAAAAGCTGGTATTGCATAATGCATGCTTTCTTTCTCAAAGTAAATGCAATATTTTGCTAAGTTATAAACTTTCTTCAAAAAACATGTGTTTTTCTACTATGCCACATAAATCTTTTTACTTGTCCATAATAAAAATAAAGAAATAAAGCAAATAAAAACTAAGGACTTGCATAACTTACATTAATGTATCATTTTTAATTTGAATGTCCTTCCCTTGAACTAGATATTTTTAAATCGCCATGAGAGCGTATATATATATATATATATATATATATATATATATATATATATACATACATATATATATATATATACACAAACACAATAGTGAGTTGTATATTTGGACATAGCATTTATAAATAAAATAGAAGTCTCTTGAAATACTGTGAGCTGTGCTTTCATGTTTGTGGAAATAGGACATCAGGGAATTTCACCAGTTGTAAAAAAAAGATAAAAGAGTGATCTAAGTGTTAAAAAAAAATCCTAAAGCCAAAATGATGCCTAAATCCTCTTCCTTTAACTGCATTTTCTTTCGCTAAGCTTACATTTAAGGAGCTTCTAATAGAATCTAAAGAAGATAGAAGAAAATCTGTAGTTTATCTGATCCTAAGCATTTTTTTAGAGAAAAAGAAATAATGTCACAAACAAAAGTCACCCTCACTCTGAAATTATCAACAAAGCATCCATGAGATTCTTTCATTTCATCAGTATCTGTCTCATCATTTCAAAACATTTACATCAGAAGAGATTGTACATAAATTAGGTATATCCTGAGGATATATTTTGAATTTACATTCACCAATAACATATTAGTAACACCCTGACAACCAACATTTACTGAACTGAAGTCGAAATACAAACTACTATTGTCTGAATGATTGTGTTTCGCCCAAAATGTCTATGTTGAAATTCTAATCCCACATTTGACTGTATTAGTAGGTGGGGTCTTTGGGAAATGCTTAAACCATGAGGGCAGAGCCTTCATGCATGGGATTAATACTTATAAAAGAGGCTCAAGAAAGATCCCTGACCTCTTCCACCACTTGAGGATACAGAAGGAACTAGGAAGAGGACTCTCACCAAAATGTAGGTGACTTAATCTTGGATTTCTGTCTCCAGAATTGAAGGAAATAAATTTCTGATT
The DNA here is from genome assembly GCF_964194185.1 of Rhinolophus hipposideros. NCBI lineage: Eukaryota > Metazoa > Chordata > Mammalia > Chiroptera > Rhinolophidae > Rhinolophus > Rhinolophus hipposideros. Next base: position 93,805,724 of record NC_138048.1, read on the forward strand.
TTTATAATCCACCCAGTCTATGGTAATTTGATATAGCAATCCAAACAACTAAGACAAAAACCTAGGTCATTCTTCTAAGTACTAAACTATCTTTAAACAGGAACACTCATAAAACAAGGCTATATTTTAATCAATTGAGAAAAAAAAAAATGTTGTGTCCAGAGGCTCACAGGAACATAACTCTACTTCCTCTGGGAGCAGTAGTTCAATATTCACTAATTCAGTGTTCGTGGAGTGTTGCATATCGGTCTGAACCCAACAATAACCAGTATTGTGGCTGGGTCAACCCTTGTGGTTCTTATTATAGTTTCAAGTCTCCCTTCAATAATAACCATCAGAAAAATTTGAAAAGATACTAGTGTTTCTTACAAGACCTGGAAATTACATAGCACACCTGGGGACACACATAAAGGTCTCAGGTAGAGAGTAAGAGAGTGTTATGGGCCTGGGTGCTTCTTTCATAGGTGTCAAGGGTAGGAGCCTTAGAGATTTGGGGGCTCAAGATTTATTGGTGAATTTAAAACATAAGAGCAGGAATTTAAAGTGCTGCAGGAAGAGTAAACAAACAGGTAGCCCAAATGGTCAGTCATTAAAATCAACCAAGATCTTTAAAACAAAGGAGACTCAGTAGGGGGAATCAGCCTGGCTCTTCAGTCTTTGTGGCTGGCAATGTGTTTTATTTAAGATAAAACAGCAGTCTTTGAAGTAGATGTCTAGGCAATCAAAGTTTAAGTCAGGCACTTGCATTATATATAAAAAAGAAAATGTCAGGGCTTATACTTCAGGGAGATTCTATAAAACATCAGTACAAAAAATAATGAAAAATATACTATATAAACACAAAAAGCAAATGTGATGGTCTTGAGGCTTTTTTAGACACCCAAGGTCCAAGGGTGTCTATACTCTGTATACTAGTACTGACTTCACTTACGGCATAATGGTGGGCAGCAATACAATGATTAGTAAGATGAGTTCAGCACATCTAAATCACTGTACTGCTGGATATTTTTTTCTATGTCTTCTTAATTGTGGAAATACCTCACTCTCACAGGCAATAGTTATTGAAAAACTTTTTTTTCCCAAAGAAATTATATTCAGCATCACATTTCAAAAAGTACATCAACTCTTGCTGATATGTGTAAAAAACACCAAAAAAATTACTTCCTAAAATATGGTACATGAAAACTACTTACTATGAACTATATTTCTACTCATTTATCAAAAAATTGTCCTTTTCTAGACACAGCAGCTGGCAGTACTGTTTTCCCAGGAGTGTACAAGCAGAACACGATCTGAAACCACATAAAATATAAATGTACTTATCTGAGTGGAAAATATTGCAAGCGCATATGTTATTTATAACACCAATTAGTTCTTGAGTCAACGGATATGATAAATTATTTTTGAAGGTACACGTCTATAGAGGTGAGGTATAAACACATAAATCCAAAAAGAAATCTTCCTAGATTGATCTGGATAATTCAGTCCAAACGAGTTATTTGCAATATCTACAAATAAAGGTTGCACAAACTAGAGTTTCTTTGTTTTGGTATGCCATAAATCTTTCTCTTTGAGTGAATAAACCAAGTAGAGGAATAAATCATCTTTCAGTTATTCAGATTTTTGTGATAATTTTATCTTCATGAAAAATATTCAATTAGATATCCAGATAAGGACTCTGACCCTTAAAGAATCTAAAAAAACTGATCAAATCAACAAACGCAAAGTATGGTTCTGAAATTCATGGTTATTTCTGTCACAATCCAAAATTTGCATTTGTCTCACTGATGCAGGTTACACTGGAATCCATTGAAATGCAAGAGTTACAGTAGAATACTTAACTTTCATTATAAAGAACGGTACTCTCAAATCAAATTATGTTTGATGAAGTATTGCAAATAATTCCTCCTTGTGACACTTTAATTTTCTTAACAGACTTTCAGTCTAAAGAGTATTAACATAACATTTAACATTAACATGTTACATATTTAAATTTACTGATTTAATAAGATATATTTAATCAACTTTTTATTGGAATACTTAATTGAAATTATTTTGGTTAACATTCTGGATCAAGCAGAGAGAAGTTGAACTGCTACACATTGAGTTTGTGGGGAGGAAGAAATTTTTCTCTACCCTTCTACATTCTTTTTCCTGCTCTAATAATCAAATAGACATGATACAGATTAATAACAGAAAATAACCAAATTTAATTACACACAAGCCTATGGGAATCCCACATACAGGAGAGGTTCATAGGCAAAAAGGAAAAATGAGGTATATATGACATTCTGGCCTAAAGATGAGGAAAGGCAGATAGGGATTCAGGAAAGAGAAAGATAATTCACAAGATAAGAAGAGCAGATGTTCAACAATTAGAGGTTTGACATGCCCTATAGATAGATTATGAAAGTCATTTCTTGTGATAAATCTCATTATGGGTAAGGCCCCTAATTTAAATTATTTAAGGGAGACATAAAAGTTTCTTGTGGGCCCATACTTTCTCTTCTATTGCCTTTAGCTCAAAACAACTCAAATGCAAAGTGGCACATCTTCTGGAAGCCTGTTTTGGACCCTTTCAACTTCATGCACTCACAGAGTGATTTGTTTACGTCCAGAGTGGCTATTGGTTAATTTATCTTCAAAAAGCATTTTTTCACATTGAAAATATATTTTAAAAGACTAAATATCCAAAACTGAGAGCTTGAAAAAAGTAGTGCTTTGTTAAGGCACAGAGAATAAGTGCTCATTAAATTAAAATAAATATGAGAAGAATAATTAATGCTTAGGATTTATATACTTAATATATAAGGAAAGAGTAGAGAAAGTAAAAGAAGGAATGGATAACTAGATAATAATAAAATATTAAAAGGTTATCTCTGTATCTTTTAAAATACATTTTAAAAGATTTTTTTTCTTTATATGTTCTTCTGATCTTAAAATATTATGTAAACATGAACTACACTTATGTAAAAAAGTTTAAATCTTTAAAACTTTTAACTCTATGAGTAATAAATAATACATCTATTTTTCACACACATACACACACAACACACACAAAGAAGCTAGAAAAAAAAGCTAAAGTCCTCTTAACAAGGCACATAACATTTCTTAATTGGACAGCTATTTGTTTTTCATGAAAAGATCCATATTTCCATGGGTAGAGGTAGTGGCTAGAGCATAAGTAATAGGCTCAGAGCTGAGAAGCAAAAATACTATTCACAGTCACTAATTAGTTATTCAGTAGGATGCTAGGTGTATGCAGAAGGGTCAAAGATTTTTTTTTTTGTTTTTTGTTTTGTTTTGTTTTGTTTTGTTTCGTTTTGTAGAGGGGCAAAATCTGTATTTGATATTTTGATAAAAATATCACTTCACAGAAAGTTTGGATTTCCTGACAATTACTTTACAGTTAGTATAATTTTTATATCACACAATGCAGTGGAAGACACATTTTCAGTGACAGTGCCTGTAAAGTTTGGATTTCAGTCCTGTTCCTGTTCTCTGTTCTACTAAAGACACACAGAGAAGGAAAACAAAAACCCAGTAATAAAAAGCAGAAGGTTGCTTGGAAAATCACAACATAAAGGAGGAAGAGAAGTGAGGCTGGACAGCCAGCAAAGGTCTGAGTTGGAAGCCACAACTGGGCTTGATGTGCTTGTCTCAAAATACGTATATGAAAATGCTCCTGAGCAGCTCTGTTCACAATTTATCTTCCCAGTGCAGCACCTACTTTTCCTAGGTTTTACCTGCCGTAACAGATGCTTCACTATGAGCAGTCGTTATTGATATGATACGCATTCCTTGTATATAATATACGTAGCCAGTTTACTTGTTCAGGTCCTCTTTAGCATAGTTCTTCTTCATTGTAAGTGACAGTGAGGGAAAACTAGTATGTGACTTGAGAATACTCAGCAAGATGGGAAAATGAAGTGCGCTTTGTAGGGACAGAAAAATAACTTTCCTCCCACATTCTAAATTCTTCTGGGTAGACTCATAATTCAATTAACATGAGACAGATTCACAGGAGAAAAGGACCAAATATATTACATATGCATATTTGTATGTTTCAGAAACATGTACAGACTGGGCATTGGAGGCTTATAGGCCATTCTGAATGAAGAAAAGGGAGGCAGGGGTCTAGAATCTCAAAAGGAAAATATGCAATTTACAGGTAGATGAGAAAGAGCAAACATGTGGCAAACAAATTCTTGCTAGGTCACCCAGAAACAGTGGGGCACAGGGATGAGTCTGACAAATAGACTTGCTTAGATCATCCCTGTCTGTCATATTTAATTCACCTAGGCTAAGCTGATATACTAAGGTGAACAGCTCCTTTCCTTTATGCAGGTTTTCCTATCTGAATTCCAGTAGGCAGGTAAGGGAGAGGTCAAAGGTTCTTTCTGAGTCTTTTGTTTTTTGATAACCAGCTTAAAATCATCAATATCCCAAAAGGCATATTTTGGCGTGGCAAACTCTGGTCCCCCTCAGTCTCTAAAGTCTTTTAGGTTGCAGCAAGACTATACTTTTCAACAACAGCAGTCTCGATTCATCCAGTCCTGGGGGAAAACCTTGCTTTATTTTCCAGAATCATTTTTATATTTCTCTGCTGTCAAAAAGAACTAACCCCTAGGAAAAAAAAATTCCATTTCAGTGGGAAAACAGGAGTTAAATATCTCTCAGGTGTACCTAAAAGCTTGACATTGTGGGAAAGTTTACACTCTAAGGCAAAAGAAGTTACACTTCATTGGATTTAGTCTGTAATAAATACGGAATGCACTGAGGTATCATTCAGGAAGATGGAGAGTTAGTTCCTACAGCTCAAACTTTCAATGTACTCCAATTAATAATATTACCAAAGAAAGATCAAAATATCATTTAGAGTAAAACTAGATAGATCTCACCCATTTCCAAAAATTTTCAATTATCAACCTCGTATCATGATTAAAAAGAAGCTTGTAGAGGATACCAGAAGCCAACAAATAACACCCTGACTTATTGCTAGAGTGCCATGTTCTTGTAAGCACACAGGAGAGATTTTGAAAAACTGCTATAAAAACCCTTTGGAATATCATAGAGCAGACAGAAATGAAGAATTCAATCATCTAAGTGATTTTATTTTTTCACTCGACACCCTAAGAAGGAAGCAAAAGAGTGTGGAGATAAGTTTATGCTCTAGCGAGACTCAGAGATGAGGGCATGCATGAAGACATGCCTCTCTATTCTCAGAGAGAGAAATAACTGTGGTACCTCACAAATCCAAAGACCATAAGCACTGTGGTGTCTACTTCAGTTTTTCATCAAAATTGTTTAGTATAGAAGAAGAAATGAACTGATATCTGTGGACACCTTATAATGAACAAATTGAAGTTCTGCAATGTGGGAAAGCCAGCCCACCCTGTCAGGATGCTACATATTTAGCAAGTGACTGCATTCATTCTTGCAACTTAATTATCTTGGGTCATGTTTTCTCCTTTTTTTCAGGAAATTTATAAGTTGATTTCAGCCTGGACTGTGTCATCATCCAGGTTCCAAAACAATTTCTCAAGAATGAAGAAAATGGGGTGATAAATATTAAAAAAAAAAAAAAAAATTCTAGCTCTATTATTTTTAAGCAAATAATAGAACTTGATTGAATTGTTTGCCTTAATAGCTTAATTTTATCAACTAAAGTAAGTAACAATCCTAAGTATATTACTGAAAAGTATTTCTTGTGTAAAGGTTTAAAATAAAATGATGCCTGACAGCTCAATCCATTTTGAATTTTCATTCCATTTTTAGTTTGACCATAAGAAATTATAGATAGTAAATAGTTAACACAAATTTGCAAGATCAGAGGGTATTTAGAGGAGAACGATCTCAGGGATAGTGTCCAGAGATGGACCTAGAATCCCCCAGAAGTCCAACAGAATCACCAAAATAAGGGAATGAGAGAGAGAGGGAGTAGTGGAGGAGAGAGAGAGATTGGGGGCATAAGGACAGAATAAGGAGATGGGTCTGAACCAGCAAAATTGTGAAGGAAAGACAGGAGACAGAGCCTGGAAGCCTTCTTGGAATAGCCTAGCGTAGCTAGGGAGGTCTTTTATTAAAAATGCAGCATTGCCTAGCAGGAGAGAACTGCTTTAGATTCTAAAACATGTTTCTGGACTGCAGGGAATTCCAGTGACCAGGGTTTGTCACCAGTGGGGGCCTTCTCCATTCATGAATACGGCTGGTAACCAAGGTAATCTTCCTTCCAATTCTGGGATAATGAGATTTCAAGAAGTGCATGGACCACCCAATTTATTTCTCATTCGAAATAAGTCAAGTACAGTAGCTAAACATATTTTTTATTGGATTTTTACATGTCTCTTTATGTAACTCTCTAGTGAGATCTGCCTATGTTTCATCCAGCTGGAAAAGTTTGGGTTATAGCCCTAATGACTTCCTCTCCTCATGGCATAATGAAGCAGTGGAAGAGACCTCACTCTTCCGGGTTAGCAGGAGGAAGTTTAAAGAAAATGTTTTATATACTTAAGGAATAGTTTCAATTCTGAAAACAGATGTTTTAATTTTTATTTTATATGTATACATATTTTTTAAAAAATACATACATTTCTCTCTACGTTTTTACTCAGTGATATTTGTTCATTTATTTTTTTCAACAAATTTATGAAGAAAATTTTCTGTGATACTATGTGTGTTGTGTTGGATTAATAAAACTGATTATCTCAGCACCAATCCATTCCTCAAAGAGAAAAAAAAATATTAAACAACTAAACATATTAAGTATGCTTATGTAAATGTGTGTGTGTGTGTGTGTGTGTGTGTGTGTGTGTGTCTGTAAAATTTCAAATTAGGGTTTAAAGAAACAATTAAAATGGTTATTAAAGCAAATTAAATTGATGATCAAATCTGAAGATTGAGTTGGGACCTTGTTTGACTGGATTGTAGAGAAACAGTCCAGGTGGAGGGTGTAATAGTCACCATATGCTGGGCACAGATGGAGGGGACTCAGAGGTGGCACAGGAGCTCCAGCATACGTCATCAATAGCATCATCTACTAGTCATCAACTAGTCAGAAGTGTTTGCACTGAATCAAGAAAACCTACACAAGGTTTGTGGATGGTAACATACTCTTCTGTACCGTGTTTCTCCCAAAATAAGGCCGGATTTTAGATTAATTTTTGCTCCAAAAGTTGCATTAGGACTTATGTTCAGGGGATGTCATCCTGAAAAATCATGCTAAGGCTTATTTTCTGGTTAGGTGTTATTTTCAAGGAAACACAGTATAAAAATGATGGTATTTGATCAAATACCCAACAAATTGTAATACCTGAAATTTCCTAACTTTTCAAACTACAATGAGAAAACCAAAGTCACAGGTTGTATTTCTTTACTTTTTAAACAATATTTGTAACTAGACAAATCTTACCTTTGAAAGTAATTCATTTGTTTTAGACTGAAAGAGTCTAATAAACATCATGTGGAGAAATTCTTATACATCGATTAAAGAGACAGATATTTAAACATTACATAAAATTTGTCAACATGCAAAATTTGCATGCATTATCTTAACTTAAAAAATTCAAGTAAAATTCAGGAAGAGTGAATTAAGACTTTTAAAAGTTACATTTCCTTATTCTACCATTTTTTAGACAATATTGAGCCCTTATGAAGTGTCTAGCTCTTTTCTCACTGTTGCACACATAAAGTAGCATGCTGTACGCCAACTCCTACTGGCTTGTAACAACCAAATGTGTGCATCTCTTTCCAGATCCATGTTTAGTGCTTTCACGTTTATATCTTGCCAACACTCATGGTGGAAATATTTACACCATGGTAATGGGCAATTCTGGGCTTCTTTTTTTTCCACCAGAGAGCCAGCTTTTCAACATTTCCTAGCATATCAGGAAACAAGATGCAAAAGGACACAGTTATTTCTGAAGCCCGTCTTCTCTTGGAGGGACATGTTATTTAATTAACTTTAATTAAATAATGTTAAGTGATTTGAAATTAAATTTAGGTAGTCACATCTGGCTAGTTACTAACATATTGGACAGCATAGATTTATACAAAGAAAAATGGTAGACGAACATTCCAGATGGGAACATGAAGGGCACTCTAAGGCAGGAATCAGATCAGAACATTCTAGTAAACATAAGGTAAATGTGGAAGAATCTTCGTGGGAGAAAGAGAATGGTTTGAGATTAGGTGAGGACAGATGGCTATGCAATTTGGAGGCTCGTTCAGGTCATACATAATATTTTGCTTCTAGCAGCTATATATTAAACTTTACATTTAAAAGTTAGAAAGCATTATTTCCCTTAAAATAAGACATACTATCACCACTGGGAATTCAATTTGCTTTACTTTATTCTCATAGAAAATGTACAGAAGAAACAACTGTAACATGCAAAGATCTAAAATAAAAATCCAGTGCATCAATAAGTGTCTGTTATGTATAATGGTAATAGTGAAAATTGTTTTAAATTGCCATTTACAGATCACAAACTATGACAGTCTGTCTGTCTTTATCTCATTAAATAAATTTAACTATCTTTTGAAACATTATCATTCTCATTTTATAGATAAGTCTACAGATCAGAGGTTAAAAACATTGGGAAGGAAGGAATTCTATCAGACTCTCCATAATACAACACATACAGATGTAGTGGAAAGGAAGGATAAACTATAATTACAAATATAATTACAGATCAACCATTATAGGCAAACAATAAATACTAGCATAGTTTTAATTTTGAAGCAAATTTATTAATATATTTAAATAATTATCTGGTTATCCGTGTCTGTCATCAGTAAACTAAATTTTGGAAATTATTTGGTATGTATGTGTACATGTATGTATGTGTGCACTTAATTATTCTTCTCTCCCTCTCATTGTCTTTCTCAATTGACAAATTTATGACAAATGATAGATATGTGAACGAAAAAGGGGCCACATACTAAACCTGACAAGTACAGGGAAGGCCTGCATGACCAAAAGTAACCACATAGGATGGTCTGAACATAAAAATTCCTATTTAAAAATGGGTCATGGCAGATAGTCATGTCCTAGGCCTGTAGCTTCCTTGACAAAGGCCAGTCTTAACCTTAAGTGAGCCTATCTATTGTCTTTTCCCATATAAGATAACATACCTTTCAAATGACAGAGTAATCCTTTTTTCAGACACCTCAGGTCACACCCACTGCACCAGAAGACTACAGAATCTCTCATTGTTATCTTGTTGAGTACCCACCAATATAAAAAAAGTATGACTCTCTCCATTTTGCTTTTTATCCAATCCCAGAGACCCCTTTGCTTTCTCCTACCTGCTTAATCTACCACCAATGAAATTCATGTAACCATCCTTACTGTTCCACCTTTTATTGTAATGTATAAAATAAACTGCAAAGCTACCATTCTTGTAAACATTTTCTCAATCTATGGAGACTTTGTTTCCCACAATTGTCATCAGTTTGGCTCAAATAAATTCATAAACATTCTCTTGTTAAGGTCTAGAATCGACCACCCCTCAATTGGACAGAGGACACACGTGATAATGCAAGTCACACAGCGAGGTTTATTTCCAGCTAGCTGGGGTCCGAGTATCTGCCCGACGCAGCGGGTTTCAACAAGGACCCCGAGCACTCAAAACCAAGGGTTTATATAGCATCTTTAAAGCATCCAGTAATTTTCCATAGCTTCAAAGAGTATACATATCATGGGCTTGTTCCACATTCTGGGGATTTGACAAGATAAACTGGCTTGTACCCCACCCAGTCGGCAGTTAACAAGATAAGCTCTTTTCAAACAGGACATCTGGTCCACACCCTGTTAAGGTCATTCAGAAAATGGCTTCCTTTCTTATGCTAACCTACTCTTACACTCTACAGGTTTGGACGTTTCTTATGTTGCAGATAGACAAATAGACAAGCAGATAAATAGACTGACCCTAACATGTTAGCAATTAGACAAGAGAAGATTTAAAAAAAAAAAAAAAAAGCTCATGAAAGAGTAATTAATAATCATCTCTGTCTATACCAAGAATCTTAGTGACAAATTCATTATGTAGGAAGAATAGTTAACAAGCCATTATTGATAATGATTAGTTATCACAAAGAATGAACACAAAGTTCATTGATATTAGTCTATTAAAAGGTTATTGTCTGTATGAAATATGAAAACATTTCATGTAACAGTGAAATATTCTCTCTGTCTTTGACTCAGGCTAATAGTTCCTGCTATCAATATGCTAATTCCCGAGGAATTCTGCTTGAGGTTTGAGTATTTTGCAAAAATAGCCTCTTGTGTCAGGAGGCGTCTTTCCTGAAGAGGTGGGGAAATGTGTGCAAAACTATGACTGTTTATAAAAATTTACTGGAAACTTAGGCCTGGACACAGACCAGCCAGGAAAAAAAGAGACTTTGAGATTTCAAGCTCTTCCTTGGATCCCACCTCTTTCCCTGAACCTTCTCTCTTCCATGGACATATAGTATGCTTGAATTTGGGAGCTCTTAAGATGGATTTGTTTTTCCTCTATTGTCACGTCCCATGCAATGAGAGTTGTGGGGAGCGAGGAGGGCAGTGCAGGGTTAAGAAAAGACGGTAGCCATGAATAGAGTTTAAGCAGAACACAAGACCCCCAATCTCAAGGACTGGAAGCCCCATATCGGGCTTTGCATCAGCTTTTATTAGTTTGGTGGGGAAGTAAAGCAGATAAAGCTTGTCAATCTCAAGATCTGTGAATCCTATACATCATAATAGGAAACAGATTCAAGTCAATCTTCCCCAAGGGGAAGTCTCAACTTCCCCAAGGGACAAAACCTATATGCATATGAATAGATGGAGAGCACCTCATTGAATCACTTCCCTTGAAGGTTTTGGGAAGGAATGCAGCCACAGAGGCTGAGGCTTTCCTTAGCCTGAGGAAAGTGGGGGGCTGTGCCCACCTCTGTGAAACCCGTGGGTCCTCCTGTTGGTTCCCACTCGACTGCTCCTGGCTTGAGTTGTTCCTTCCATGAGGAATCTTACTCATCATTGACTGTCCAGTCATCTTTCTGGAACCAAACAGGGAGGCATAAGGTGCAAACACAAAGGTTTAGAAAGTTCCTGAAAGGATGCATCTTACAGACGTCTCCTTTCTTTGGGGGCAGGTTCAAGGAAACAAAGGGTTAAGCTGCTGAGTGGCAACACTCTATGTCTCTGAAACTGTTCCTGATTAGTTTATTTATTTATTATTTTCTTTAGATTCTACATATAAGTGAGATTATATGGTATTTGTCTTTCTCTGTCTGACTTATTTCACTTAACATAATGTTCTCTAGTCGATCGATATTGTTGCAAATGGTAAGATTTCATTCTTCTTTATGGCTGCGTAATACTCCATATTATATAGCATACATTTATACTTCTAATTTGAAGTATAAATGTACTGCAGTTTCTTAATCCAGTCGTCTACCAATGGGCATTTCAGTTGTTTCCATGTCTTGGCTATTGTGTATAGCGCTGCAGTAGGTTGCTAGATGGAAGTAAGGGTGAGGGTAAGGGGAAAGGTGAGGGGATTAGAAAGCAGATGGAAACCACAAGATTGCCATGGGGATATGAAAGTCAATTTGGGGAATGTAATCAATAATGCTGTAAAGGTTTTGTAGAGTATCCGATAGACACTTGTCTCATTAGGGAGACCACCTCAGGGATGATGTAGATGCCTAATCACTGCACTGTACACCTGAAGTTGAAGATGAACAATAATGAATGTCAACCACAATTTTATGTACATATATAGTTACAAGAAGCAGAGTATTCCTACAGCATTAGGAATAGAGACAGTGGAAATGTAATGGCTGTATGCGATGTCAGAGGGATAGTGGATTGGGGGAAGGAGGTTGTCACTGTGTAAGGAATATAAATGATAAATGTCTAACTATTACATTGTTTTGTGTACCTGAAACTAATTAAAAAAATGTTAAAAGAGAAAAGATGAATTTGTGAAACAATAGAAAGAAAAAGCCTGTCTTCTTGGTCAGTGCCTTCTCACTCAATAAAGCTTGCCTTACTCCAAACTCAGATCTATTGAATATTGGCCTATTTAAAGCACCAGGCACACAAATGTGATGGCAACATTTACAGAATATTAACATTGTAATAAAAATTGAAGGCAATAGAGAGAATAAAATGGGGGTGGACAGCCGTGTACAATTACTTTGGCTATGAAGTAAGCATTAATGGTAAATTGGTTAGGGGAATTTAGGAGATGGAAGAAAATATTATATTCTTATTATTTCAGTATTTTTTCTTAAGATATAATAATAAATTTTGAGAAAAGTTTAAAAAATATATGGGATTCTAATTTGAAGTTTTAATTTTTAAAGATCCAAATACAGTTGGCGCATAGTGGCAGAATAAACGACTAATGCCTTTTTAGGAACTTCCACTTTTTTTTAGGAAAAGAAGACTTTATAAAAAACAACTTCATTTGAAATGACTTTTACAGATGAGCTAATTTGACCATAGTCATGTTACAGTTGCTTTAAAATGGGGCTAACTAGTTATGAAATAAAAATTATAACACTAATGGAATCAAATAAGTAAATCTAAATTAGAGATAAATTCCCTTAGGTTTTATTAGTTGAATGTAGACAAAAATTTATTTGCCAGAGGTACTTTTTTTCTCCAGTAAATATCAATGAAATGAAAGCCAAGTTATATAAGAATATACAAAATTTACCTTAAGAAATTACCCTGTTTGTAAAACCATCCCAATTTTTCAATGCTAGTCATATTCTTGATTAATATTGCTTTTTATAATTTAAGGACTTACATTTTACTGCTCTTCAATATAGCACTTCATTGCATTCGACCATTTAAATAATCTTTATATATAGGAAAATAAAATGACAGGTCTACGGGTCATGCATTTTCTTATTATTTTGTTTGGATTAAACTAAGACATTCCTCAATAGTGGTTTTCCTCTCAAACCCTGAAGGTGAAAAAAGAAATTAAGTTATCAATTATAGTCCTCTCTTAATTTCAACATAACTGACAGGCAAAAATGGGTAGGTTAAACCCTCTGATTGATCATGGGAGAGCAGATTGGAAATGATGTTTGCTCAATTGCTTATGAATGAAGATTATTTTTCTTTCAACGTAAGAATGTCAAAACATGTAGAGAACTTTTACTGAGTTTATTTGAGCCAAACTGAGGATATATGACAGGAGCAAGATCTCAAACGATCCAGAGAGTAACAGTTTTGCAGCTTCTTTTATGCATTTGAGATTAAGGAGGGAAGATAAGGGAGATTACATGGAGATGGAGAAAAACAAGGTGAGGATTAGATTTCAGGATAGGTAACAATATCATGGGCTTTCAAAGGTGTGCTAACCTAGATGCACAGACCAATGGACTGGGCTTGCTAAAGGCAAAGATAAACCTTTCACTAAAAAGTTAAGTGCCTGGGGTATGACTCCCACCTCGACCTGCCAGTTAGGAAAGTATGATCAGATCACATTATGAGGTTACTTAACATAGAACATCTTTTTTCAACCACATTTTAATAAATGTGTTTGCCTATAGAGAAAATATTCTGTTCTATTTCCTTTCTTCTTCATATGTAATGTGGCTAATCCTCTCAAATCTGAGCTGTGAGGATGAGGAGTTTGACAATCAAGATCAAGTATTTTTCAGGCAACTGAAGATCACTTTCTTGTTCTTTGTGACTATAATTCATTGGTTAAAAATTAATGTGAGAGTCCTGGCAGATGATGACAGTAATTCAAAAATTTCTCCTTCATAACAAAAAGTACCTTGCAAATACTAGATTGTGTGTCTATATTTTAATATAGATATTTAATTCTTCATATGTCTCTTCACTTTTGATTTTTCAAACAATTCTTTTTTAAAAAGATAGTTAAAATTTTCTGAAAAAATAGAATTCTATTACTAGAAAAACCAAATTAGAAAACTGAAAATTACTAAAAAACATTTTAGCATACAAAAATATCAAGATTTCTCAAGCTAACACTGATGAAAAAGCCTGTTATATGAATGAATAGCAAAGCATTTCATGCCTTCAGTAAGTATTGTATCACACCTGAAAAAAAAAAAAAAAAAAGCAGTGACAAAAGTATATATTTTAACTTTTATTGGGGAATATTAGGGAACAGTGTGTTTTTCCAGGACCCATCATCTCCAACTCAAGTCGTTGTTTTCAATCTAATTGTGGAGGGCGCAACTCACTGGCCCATGTGGGAATCAAACCTGAGACCTGGGTATTATGAGCACTGCACTCCAATCAACTGAGCCAACAAGACACCCTTGCAAAGGTATATTAATGCAATATGGTAAACTATGGTCAATGTTGCAGGATATCATACATGTCATTAAGGCCAACATTTTGATGTTTAAGAATGTTTAAGACGTTTAAGAATGTTATCTTATGAATGTTTAAGATAATATTTTGCTTAGCCAAGTTCTTTACTCTTTTTCAGAATTTATTACAAGAACACATGATCCGGCCCTAATCTGATCTCTATTCCAGCAACCCAACAGCCTGCTTTCCCAAGATTTTTATCCAGACATTGAATTACTTTCTATTCTCATCCATGTCCTTAAATCCTTACTTTAGACACAGACTATCTTCACCTCAAATTCAGAGTGTGTTTGAAATCTAGAACATATGAGGAAGCACTGGACAAAAATGTAATTCTTCTAGAGGGAAAGATAATGGAATGACGAGTGGCTCGTAAACATTAAAAAATAAAATGAATAAGCTCTCAAGAATGAGGACACAGTAATTTAGCAGGATCAGCTTCACTCTACATGAAAATTTTAGATCTTTTTCACTAATGTAGATCTCTTAGGCAATGATTGTTAATGTACAATGGAGCAGTTAATATTTTTCCCCATAACTAAATAATATAAAGAAATTTGGGGAGGAATGAAAAGTATAAAATTTAATCCAAGTCATTTTAAATACATATAAAAAATCTTAAGTCCAAACTCAAAAATTTTACTTTGAAAATGATCTGTATTGTCGGTTAGGTAAACTCACATTAATTTTTAAAATAATTACTTGTTCGGAGTTATAAAACATTCAGAAGTCATTTTTTAATAATGTATGATGTGGCTATATTTTGAAGCCTCATTCTAGATCTGAAACATTATTATCAAAATGTTCATGGTTTAGTTACTTAAATGCTTATCAAAGATTCTCTATAAGTCTCAATTAAAAAAAATTTCTTATAAGTTCACATGTGATCTAGTCTATGAGGAAAGTTTAAAATTAATTTTATAACATTTAAGTTATCAATGTTTTCAAATTTTTCTCATACCACATAAGCTAAACGCTGGGATACTTGTATGCTTTCTCAGATATAGGAAGGAAATTGCATACTACAGATGTTTGACACATTGTTTTCTGCTAAGTTTGGAGACAATATTAGAATATAGAACACCTTATAAACACAATCAAAATCCATGACTACATTAATCATTTTATCATTGCATTAACTGCATGTATCCAAACATATTAGAACATATGTTTTCTTATGGTCTAGCTAAACTGAAAGGTTGTTGCTTCTTAATCAAATCCTATATTATCTAAAGTTTTTATAACATTCTGTCACTGCACAAAACGAAATAATGCTTTACTGAATGCTGTATTTCCTTTGGACTCAGTTTAAAGATTGCAATGCACAGTCTGTGACCAGAAGAAAAAGAGTATAATGTAACGCACTATCTGCTTAGTTAAAAGTGTGTTTAATTAAAAAAGTCCTGGGGTGGCCAGTTAGCTCAGTTGATTACAGCATGGTGCTAATAACATCAAGTATTGCCGGTTCGATCCCCATATGGGCCAATGTGAGCTGCGGCCTCCTTAAAAAAAAAAAAAAAAAAAAAAAAAAAAAAAAATGGTGCTTAGATTGTCATGTATATCATCCTATATGTATTGTCAGTAGTCATAGTGTATTCCCTTCACCCATGTGCATATGGTGGCACTCTGTACTGTAGGAAGCTCCAAAGAACTGTATAAGAACAGGATACATATTCACCCCTGTATCCCTAGCAACCACCCAGAAAACAGAAAACCATCAATTTATAAAAAAGATAAATAATTCAATAATTTTGGATCTGTTTAGTACCATTAGTTTTATGAAATTCACATCTATAGTGGCCCTTAGCAATAGACTTTCTAGAATTGTAAATTTTAAATTCATACTGCAATTAATAAAAATTAACTTTTTCTTATGCTACTTAAATAAGAAATTATTTTATTACTTTATGAAAATTCCTATTGTAAATTTAAAATTCAGATTCAAATAAGTAAATATTACTCTTAGTTATATTGAGGAAACACAATTATAATATCACTTTATGAAAGGTGATTATGGGGAAATCTGAAAGTTATTTGGATTAACGTCATTAAAAAACATTTAGCAGTCTCTTATTTGTACTGCACAGCTATGTTAGCTTTTGAGAATTTGGCATGGAAGACAAAAAATTAAATAAAAATTTCTAAAAGCAAATTATATGCTTACGTTTATAATTATAGCTGGTTCTGACTTACTTCTGTAATATGTTAAATTCACTTTCAAATAAAATAATAAGGTTTAAATTATGAATGTTAACATTTTAATTTGGAAAAAAGCCTACGAAATGAAAAGCAAAATATAAAAATTTAAGAATTTCTTAATTACTTCCCTAGGTAAAGAGCAAGTAAATTTCCCTCGTTTGCATGTCTATTTAGTATTCATTTTTTCTTATATGTTTATAAAGCTCCTTAAAAATATTGTTCTCCATAGTTTGATAAGCATATAAACATATATTCTTATAAGTGTCTTTTGCTCTTCAAACGTTTTCTTTCATGATGAAATCATTTTGGTAGACTGTAGTTAAATCAATGAACCATAAACATTAGGGCCACTGACCAACTAACACATTCTTGCTGCTGTATTCAGTAGAAATAGTTCCTAGGGTTTTTTGTTTAATTCATTCTATTTTACTGGTTCGTAAAGCATGAAAACATCGATTTTATTCAACATTTTTCTTGGCACAATGACTGAGTAACTTTCCATCGAATGAGACATATGGTTGAGTTATATCTGCTCTGTGAATATTCTTTCTTACATGAACATAATTTTATAAAATTGCCAATAAGATTTTTTTTAGACAAGTACAAATATATGCCTATTGTGCACATTATCAATTCTTTTAAATCTTCATAGCTCTTGAAATAAAATCAATGACAAAGGGAATAGTAGCAAAGTTCTTTTCTCTTTTGCAGATAAAAGACTTTTTAGGTGATTTATTTTTATTAATGATTCAGAGAAGACTTAATTGTGAGTAAAATGATTCTTGCCACTCATAGTCTTGAACAAATAACTCTCAGCTTGTGCTTTATCAGAAGGTCTGTTCCTCCACTGTGCTTGCTGACTTCTGTCTCCCTTTATGTTCCAATATCATTCTTAGGTAATTGATATGTGGCTTCCTTTGCACAATCTTCAATATTAAGGTATTTTAAAGTACAGTAATGGGAGGAAGGGCAGCCAGACAGCATAAGGGTAGCCCGTAAAGCAAGCACTAGATTACCAAGAGTTGCACCTGGATAAAATTTAGAGTGACCATAAATTTGACCGCAGGAATAAACAAAACAACTTTTTGTCCACTAATTTCTAATTGAAGTTTCCTTTGCAGGACATTTGGTCTTGTCCAACAACATCCACACTTATAAAATGTCTTTGGGTTCAAATGGTCTATAATGTTGACTTATATTTTTGGTTTACATAATTAATACTTAAAATTATCATCATGTTTTATCAGTCCAATAATTGTGTTGTGGCTATATTGCCAATCTTGCCTCGGTAGTCTTTCCAAGGATCTTTTTGGCATGGATCAAATGTCTCCATGGATGTTTTATACAGGAACAAATGTTCACTAATTGAAATTTCATATTTTCTAAATAAATGTAGACAGCAAGTTTTAAAAGTATTAGGATAATTATTTACATGTCACCAATACAAATCACATAGTTTCATATAAGCTTATAGTTGTTGGAAACATCTCAAAAAATAAACTAACTGCTAATTTCATATTATGGTAGGTTTTAGAACTGCTACAATTTCTTATTATTTATTATTTATTTATTTATTATTATTTAATAATAATAATATTTATTTATTTATTAAATAAATAAATAATTTACTATTTATTTATTATTATTTAATGTGTTAAGAAATTCATTTATATTAACATACACAAAATATTAGTGTAACTGTAGATTCCCTATGAAATGTATTTTATTTCATGGATTTATAAATCTGCTCTAAGAGGTGCACGGATAAAAAAGGTTAAGCATCTCTGTGATGCTATTTCAGCATATTATGATTATTAACTGATATTTATCAGTTCCCTCCTCTATCACCCATTTATGATTTCTCACTTTAGCTAGTAAAAATATTCTTCCTAGTGCAGCTACTTAGATTTTTATTTTTCTTTAGTTGCTTGCCCTTGACAGGATACGTTTGATAAAATTGCCCTTTGAATGTCATTTAACTTGAAAACACATCATCTACCTAATCTATAAGCAAAATGCATGAGAAGTAATTTCAAAATATATCCAGACACTTATTCCTGCATTATCCAATGGTATATTACCTAGCAACCTTAATTGTTATGGCATTTGTTGTAAATTTTCATTATACATTCCATACAAGGCATTAAGATTTCACACATCAGCAGTGCTCTTCATCTTCAATGTCATTACTTTCGTCTAAGACACTATAATCTCTTACCTAGCTATTTAAATGGAAGCCAAACTGATCTTTTTCCAATCCTATCTGTCCTCCAGTTTATACACCACACTGAATTTAGAGATATCTTTCTGCGTGAGTTCAATCATGTTACTCCTTTCCTGAAAACACTAATGTATAACCATCTCATTCATATCTGATAACCAACACCCTTACAAGGTCAAGGAATATTTTACAAAATCTCATTTTTTGATTTCTGTCTGGGTAATGTCAATTGGATTTTCTGCCTATGATCTGACAAAAGTAAAATCAAGAAGTCAATCGGGATGAGTACTTATTTGGGGACTTTGGGGAGAATTTGTTTCCAAGCTAATTCAGGTAATTGGCAAAATTCAGTTCCCTGTGGTTATAGGACTGATTTCCTTGTTGACTGTCAGAGGGGAGCCACTATCATTTTTTAGAGGTCACCAGCATTCTTGACATGTGGCATCCCTTTCTTTTCATGCCAATGCTCTGACATCAAATTCTTCTCCTGAATGGAACAGCTTTGATTTCCATGTTCTCTGTTAGTTATTACAAAAACAATTAAGAAAAAAAATGAAAGGGCAGAGACTAAATTAGGCCTACTTAGTTAATTTTCTTTTTGAGAGTTTATTAATCAAAGTCAATTGATTGGTAACCTTAATTACATATTCAAAACCCCTTTTCCATGTAACTTAATATAATCATGGGCTGCATATTCACAGTCCTGGGAATTAGGGCTAGAAATCTTCACGAAGCCATTTTAGAATTTTCCTTCACAAATGGAAATACTTGGGAAGAAGGATATTGGTTTTCTATTGCTACCTATCAATATTCTCACAAACTTAACAGCTTAAAACAACACTCATTTATTCTGTCATAGTTTCTAAGGGTCAGGGGTCCAGCAGGAATTATCTGGGTTGTTTGCAGGTCCCAATCAACATAACTACCACGGCTGGATTCTAATACAGAAATTTGGCTAAAGAAGGATCTGCTTCAGCTTCATGTCATTGTCATTAGAATCCAATAACTTATTGTTGTAGGAGTAAATGTCTTATTTTTTGCTATCTATTGGCTGGAGAACACCCTTAGTTGTCAGAGCTCACTCAGATTTTTCTTTCTTGTGTCCCCAACATAGCTGTTTGCTTCATCAAGCCAACAAAGGAGAGGTTTTTTTTTGTTGTTTTTTGTTTTCGTTTTTGTTTTTGTTTTTCTATAATGGGCATTGCAACCTTATATACTGTAATAATCTGCATGTACTTTAGCATCCTATCATTTTTTTTCCTTATTCTGTTGCTGAGAAACAAGTCACAAGTCATGCCCACTCAATAAAAGAGGATTCTACAAAACAATAAATACTAGGAGGAACGATGATGGGAAACCTTAAGAGTGTTCTTATGACAGAGGAATTTTAGAAAGCAAAAGTAAGCGCAGAGAGGGATGTATATGCCCATATGTGCACGTATGGAGTTTGTGAATGTTTGGGAATGTGTCTGTGTTTATGTGTGGAAAGGAGAAAGAAAGAGAGAGAGGCAAGTACATGCAGGTGTGTGTTGGGTGTCATGAAACTAATGGCATTTGAACCACACTGAATTACGTATAAGCCCTTTGTGCTGCTTTATTTCATGGTCACTAAACTCTAGGCCTTTCATCTGGTTCTATTTCAGGTAATATAGTTAGTTTGGTTTCTATCACTAGAAATTTCTGACAATTGAGGGTCATAGTCACACATCAATAAAATGTTTTAAATAGTATCTAAACACTAAGTAGTAGCTATATCATTATTATTCTTAGAAATAAGAAATGAATTGAAAAAAGTTAAATTGTCATAAAAAGTGGAGAATAGATCATTTCCTCATCAAATTAAGTGTCTTAATGTCACTTCCATTCAACCAGTCATCTTAGAAATGTTCACTTTGACATAAGCAAAGAAAGGATTTGTATCTTTTAGTCAATATTTTTTTTAAATAACTTTCTCTTTAATCAATGTTATTCTTGAAACTGAAGCTAAGTTCTGAATATGATTATAACTGAAAAACGGAAATGTATAAAGTCATCAAATCATATTATAACCAAGAATATAAAGTTATGTTTTCTCAAAGCATGTAATAATTAAGTTGGTTGTGGATGAGGAAAGAATGAATCAAAAGGAAGAGATTTTGAGAAGAAATAATATAAAATGTAAAGGTTTTTGTATGTTACATTAAGAATATTCTATTCTGAGGTAGTTAAGAGATACACAGAATTACTTTTTAAAAGGTATTGAAAGTCAATTTTTGAGTTAGAAACATCATAGTTGTGACAATGTAAAATGATTAGCCTTGGAAGATAGGACATAGTGAGACCAGTTAAGAGTTTACTGAAATACATCAAAACACATAATGTAAGTAGGAATTAGGAAGTTTCAGAAATGATAAGAATGGAGAAGGGCCTTCTGGAGTGTTTAGAAGGCAGGACTGATAGAACATGGCATACAATTTTAGTCAAAGTACGAGTTAAGGACTAAATACTGATTTAGAGCAACAGGAACTGGTCAAATTGTGCTGACAGTTTTTGAAACAGTAATATAAGCGGTGAAGTTGGGTGAGGGTTAGAGAGTAAGGCAAGGAATTCAGGTTTGGATGTTTTGTGTTTGATATTTAGACATGCACATCCACATGCAGAAGCTAGCTGAAATCGAATGAATATATTTTTCTAAGGGAGAGTTTATATTTATTGATCAATTTTAAAATTGCAGTGAAAACCACTGACAAGTAATTATCAAAATGTGTGGAGGAGTACATGGAAATAACTTACAGGAGGACAAGGCAGTTTCAGGAAGGAAACTGTCAACATGTGAAATATGAATGTCAGGTGAAAAAATGAACACTTTAAAATATAAAAATACCTATTAATTTTTACACGTGAAAGTAAGTGAATTATTTTTAAAGGACCACTGAGAAATTTTTGTGGAAGTCTTTGTGTAACAGTTTAAAAATAAATGTGAATAGCCCACATTTAGTATTAGATAAGTATGGCAGCAATGATATTAAATGTTTTAAATGGTTAACTAGGGAGAGAAGAAGGGATAGTACATTCATGAGGGCCATGCAGTGGGGTGAATGATCCTACGAAATCAATTACAGGGTTAAAGTAAGTTAGATGAAGAATAGGTTTTGTGTTAGCATTTTGCTTAAATACGCTCTCTCAAATCTTTCTATCCAAAGTATGATTTACAGAATAGCAGCATCAACACACCTGAAAATCCCAGGGCTTACCCAAGAACTTCTAAATCAGAATCTACATTGTAACAGCATCTCTAGATGAAATTTGCATTACTCTAAACTGCCCTGATATACACATGCCTGGATACTTTAAGGAAGAGACATTTTCTATCAATGGATTATGATAACTAATATTAATGCTCAAATAATCACTTTAAAATCTGAAGCAATGCCATGTCAAACAATGCTTAAACAAAGGCAACTTATTTCCAAGAAAATAATTTTGCAAAGGACACCTCACTGGATTTAACTGATATGAGATAAACTTGATTTTTGTCTTTGAGTAAATAGTTTTTAGCTATCTTAACTCTTGCATCTTAAAAGTGAAGTCATTCTGAACAGTGGAAAACAGACTTAGGAGGGGAAATGTGGTTAAAAGTTTCCATCAGTGTGCAAAAAATAAACCCATCTATAAGAAATAAATGATCATATTAGAGTTTGTGTTTTCTTTGTGAGTAGAATTATTACATATCTGACGATTCCCCCCAAAAATAAGACCCCAAGATCCCAAACCACACCGTATGTGAATCGACAGTTACCAAACTAGAACCAAGTAAGACCTCACAGAAACCCAGGAATTGTGCCGTATCATTACACTTTCCTCTTGATGGATTAGGAATAAAATACAAATTTAATTTGCCTTTAAAAATAAATGAAAGACATATGATGTCATCTGAAATAAAAAAATGTTTTCTATATAAGAATATAAATACTTAATATTGTATTCAAACAGGTAAATGTAAACTGGAATAGTTAATTGTCAATATCTGAATAAGGGAAAACACCCTAGAAATTTTAAGCCAACTTTATAATATAAAAATTTAAATATACATCAAAAATTAGGTGAAGAAAAAATTTAAAAGGTCTATAATAGTCCCTGAAATTTTTCCAGGAAATAGTTATATCAGTCAATGGTTTATATTTCTTTTTATGTCAAGTCTTTCATTTACTTATTCTAATAATATTTACTGACCAGGGACTTTGAAACACAAAAGTGTAACTCAATTGAGGTACATTAGTAAAGATGAGTCTGCCTTCACAGAGATGGAGATCAAGGAGAAGACATAATTGAAGTGGTGAATTTTTCTTCAACTTAAGGGAGAGGGATTATACAGAGCAAAGGGTATATCACTTTAACAGTGACTATCATAGCCCATTATCAGAAAACAATGATTTAACTACAAAGTGTAAGAATGAGGTAAAATAACAGTTTTTCCTTGAACAAATTACATAATATACATTAGAGAGAGTGATTCAAAACTACTTATTACTAATAAAATCTATGCCCAAATCATCTTGGAGCAATGCTCCCACATTTTATAACAATGCTGTTGGATCACTCTTTAATTGACAAAGTTATATCATATAAATGCTGAGTCACTATTAATAAGTTTTCTTCATGGAGTAACTTTTCCTAAGACGTAAATGTTCTTGTCAGATACCTTTAAAAAAATACTTTCTCTGTCCAGTGAATGTGTATCTGTGTTTAAGGTGTTTGCTGATGGCTTTTAAGGAGCCCAGCTCTCTGACTGAAGTAGGATGAATGGTCTTTGTAAACTTTCCTCACCAGGAAGCCGCTCTATTATTGTCTGAGGTGGATACCGTGTGAGCAACTCCGTGCAATTTCTGTATTGAAATAAAAAGTAAGATCAAAAAAAGTAAATCCAAATTTCCCATCTTTTACATGTTACTGAAACATCTGACACAGTTAAAGAGAACAAAAGAAATATCAAACATCCTGACATCTTATTTATGTTGAGTATAATTTATTTTGATAAGAATAGTGTCTATAGAAAAGATAAAGTAATCCTAAAGTCTTTACAAAGTACACTGAAATAGACCATTATTGTTTTGATGAAATATCCCTTATCAGAACAGATTCAGTTCTATAAATAAGCTGTATTGTTAGAGATAAAGGAAGTACTTTTACTTCAGGCAGCCCACACTGCCACTGCCCAGCTATTGACTGAAATATATAATATTTAAAAACTGTTGGCATTTTTATTAAAATTTGACCCCTTTAAGCATTCTTAAGTCCTATTAAAAATACAAATCAGAACTATAAGAGTGGTGAACCAGAGTAAGGAGGTTGGTTTGAATCTGAGCTCTTTTGTTTAAAATCATGAGATATCACATAAGGTGCATAATTTCTGAGTCTTAGATCCTTACAAAAACTGGAGATAAAGTTTATGTGTCTCCCTCCCTTTGAGATTATTAAGGTTGAATTAAAATAAAGGAAACATTTTATAAATCGTAAATAATTATGTGAATGTGAAGCATTTTTATTCTTATTGTAACATTTAAAACTGCGGAAAATAAAATAAAGCTAATTGCAAACACTAGCTAATTGCAAAATGCTATATCATAATGGATTCTAAGTTTTATCAATTCATTATGCAGATTTTTTTAATGTGCATATGCTGCCTTCTGGAATTACACGTTTCACAATAAATATGTAATTTGACAATAAAATATTGTCAATTAATATTTTTTCCTTTAAATCCATATATTTTATTGTTATGTTTTGGCAATTTTCTCTTAATTTTTTATCAATAAGCTAATATTTTGTATTCCCTTAACAATGTTACAATGGAGTGTAAGTTTTTGATAAAAATGCATTACTTTAATATTTATTTATAAAAAAGCAACTTTTAATTGAAACTAATTTTAATTGGAAAAATTACTGTGGTGAATAGATCCACACAGTAAATGTTCAGCCCTAGTATTATGTAATGGACTTTTTATGTTTATGGGGTTTTTATTTTCTCCATTTCAGATGGAGAAAAAAATATTTAAAAAATTTGCTTCTGATGTCATGAATATTTTCATAATCTAAAATAAATTATCCTTAAAACTAGTAACAGAGTGGACAAAATGCAACAAACATTCTTTGAAGCTGCAGTCAAATCAAGGAAAGCCTCAGGCACCAAAAGCACAGAGAGAACAAAAGATAGATTGGTAGGCCTAGACGAAAATGTGGACTCTCCTGAAAATGTTTACCAATACTCGTCTTAACAACAGCTCAAAGTAAGGAAGACAAGGCCCTATAACCTCATAACTCCCCTACGACGGTATCATAAAGTGGGAAGTCTAACAACAGCCCTTCAGAATTCATGGACTGTAAAAGGATATACACTCAATGAAAGGGTAAACTCTAACAATCCGCCCACTGCTAAGAAGATAAAATAAGATTTTCATTAGTCTTAGCTTCAGGTGGGAGAAAATACCATCACAAGAGAATATGAAACTATAGCCAAACTGTTATTCATAATTGGACTTTGATTTTTTTCACTGGAAAAACCAATCCAACTAAGGGCTTTACAGTGTTTTCAGGTTGGTAGCAACCTGGGGCATGGAGCAACAGCAAACTCAACTTTCTCATAAGGAAAACCCCTCTCAATACAGGCGCCAGGAATTCCTGCCAATTAAGATCATCCAAATTTAGCAGACAAGCCCCAATTTCAGACCACAAGGAACAGGGTCAGGAATGAGTGTCTATAAAAACAAAATTAGACAATCAAGTATTTCAGATAGTTAAATGAACATATACAGACTATAAAATAAATACAATCACAAAACCTAGAAATTTAAGACAGAATTGAAAATGTGAGGAAGAAACAAGAAATTATAAAATGGGATAAGACAGTTTTTTAAATTAATCAGGTAAAACTTGTCGAAATTAAAACCCACACTTAAAAGTTCAATCAATCAATAGTTTAATAGCTTAATCTGAAGATTAGAAAGAGCTGGGACAATCAGTGCTTTGGAAGATAGATTTTAGCACATTGCTCCACATTACTCTTTATTTTTAGGAATCATACTGTACAATTGTGATACCAATTCCAACGTGTGAGGGTTTTTTTTACCCATACCACCGGTAAGTTCTCTGGCACCAGTTGGATGTCCTACAATTTAATTCAATCCTAACACTATCTACCTAGAGATAGCATCAGATCCCACAGTTTAAGGGGTCAGTCCCACAATGCTGCCTCCCAGAACCATCCATTCCCAACCTGTAGATGCCAATATCAAATCCAAGTTGTCACCTGGGCTTCTGATTTACCAGCTATAAACCTTATATTCCAATGACCTCCCTCTTCCCAGGGTTCCATTAACTTGCTAGAGTGACTTACAGAACACAGAGAAACATTTCACTTATTAAGTTACCAGTTTTTTATACATAAAAGGATATAATTGAGGCACAGCCAGGTGGAAGAGATGCATAGAGGAATGGTGGAAACAGGCTCAGAGCTTCCACGTCCTTTCTCATCATTCTCTCAGAATCTCCAATTGTTCACCAGTCTGGAAGCTCTTCCAACCAAGTCCTTTTGGGTAATTATGGAAGCTCCCTTACTTATTCATGATTGATTCAATCACTAGCCATTTACCTTCAGACTCTTGCCCCTCCCCAGAGGTCAGAAAGGTGGGATTGAATGTTCCCAACCTCCAATCACAGGGTTGGTTTCCCTAGGAACCAATCTTCATCTTTAAATTACCTAGATAACTTCGCAAAATTCACCTGATTGACATAACAAAAGATTTTTAAATCTCTCATCCTTTAGGAAATCCCCAAGATTACAGGAGCTCTGAGCCAGAAACAGGGACAAAGATCAAATATATGTTTCTTACAAATCACAATATCCCATACAGAAACAAAGAAAAACAAATTAAAAAGACCTTCACCTAGACAAATTGTACTGAAAATATATCCTAAATAGTATCATGAATTTTTGGTTGTTATACTGTTTTTTCAGCTTTGTTATATCTAACATATTTAATAAAACCTTTAAAAACCCTAATCCCAATTAAAAAAAATATTACCAATTGATCAGGAAAACGGTGCATTTGGATGGAGACTTATAGGGGCTGGTATTTGATTCTCCAAATCGGTACCTACTCTCATTTTCTGAACCTGTGCATATGCCAGACCCTCTGCAAAGGGATGTGAACCTAATAACTTCTTTAGGCCTTATACTAGCTCAGTAAATTGCATGTATTTTCCCATTGCATTAATGAGGAAAATAGCACTAAGCACAATTGCCCATGGTTACACTAACTACTGACATGGCTAAGATTTTCCCCCCAAATAATGAGTGATATCCTATTAGCCCAGCTTTTACTATTAAAATATTTTAGTATTTTATTATTACTATATTTCACTATATTGACAGTCTAGCCAACACTCATAAATTGTACAAGCCTAGCTCATTTTTCGTGTACAGTAATAAACTCTACTAGGAATGGAAGTTTGACGTTTTAGAGAAAAGGTTCTCAAAATTTAGCATGCACTGGAATCATCTGGAAGTCCTGATAAATCATTGATTGCCCCACTCTCAGAATTACTTTTTCGGTTAATTTGGGGTAATGTCCAAACATCTACATTTCTAACAAACCCTAAGGTGATGGTGATGCTGCTGGTCCAGAGATCCAACTTTGAACATGACTATTTGAAAACAGAAGGAGGGACATAATGTTATGCAACAGGAAACAAATAATCATTGGCTCGTTGATAAGCAAGTTTTTTTTTTGTTTTTTTTTTTTTTCCATTTGTATAGATTACTTTACTCTCCTAGAAAATACACGCTACAAATCTCAGGGCTACAACTTAACCACTTCAGAGGGTCTCTGGGGAAGGGAGTAACCTTTGACTATCCGTTTGTGGAAACGTGTGGGAGGCATATTAAATATAGTTGGGTCAGGTGGACTTTTTAAAAAATCCGTTTTACCCCTTTTTTGTTCTAAAAGAGGAAAAACAAATTGCCATGTGTCTGGCTTCCTTTGTGTGTGAGCACGTCTGTATACACAGGATAAGCAAGTTTTATATACACATGTGTATTGTGATATTGAATTTTAGGTCTGCAAAAAGATTTGTTGATTCAGAAGTGTGTTCTTATTTTACCAGAGATTTGGGGAAAGAAGACATTAAGAGGAAGAATCATCAACAGTATCACAGGAATTCATTTTAACTAATTCACATCAATATTGCATTAACCTCCAGTTAATCTTTGTTCCAACTAATGCACAATGGACGTCTAATAACGCTTGTCATCTCTGAACATTTATTGAACTAAAGAATGAATGTATCTAAATCATCAAGTGGATTTGACTTTCTGCTAAATATTGGCTTGGAAAGGGACCTTTAAGGCATCAGGGAATTGCTTTATCAGAGCTAAAGAATACTAAAATATATGAGCACACAATTGCAGCTTTGTAATTTTAAGTTAATTACAATATGATCTATTTCTAAATGTTTTTCTATAGACGTTTTAATATGCTCAGAATTATTCCAAATGCTCTAGTTTTAATTTATTACGACCTCAAGGCTTTTAATTTATATTCCCAAACCCAGGCATAAAGTGCTTTTATTTATACTATACTTTATAAAATATGTTTTATTTAGACTTATGCATGTGAAGCTGTTTGACTTTAGTAGAGTTTTAAATATTATGCTATAATCAGCTTCATATATTTAAAACTTCAGCACATGCCTTAGAATTTTCTGTGTCTGGTAAGCACAATTGCATTATACACACTAAACAACATTAACTATAAAATATCAAGAAGGTGAATTCCTCCATAGAAGTTAGAAATGGTAAAGCTTGATGAGTTTTACTTTCGGCCGATGCATCTTTAGCTTCTCTATAATTCTGTGAAGACTAATACCTGAAGAATAATCTTAGAAAAAATCAGTCCCTTAGATAAGATACTTCTTACCACTTATAAATATGTATTTTTTAAGAGAATTGCAAGCCCAAAATGCGGAAATTTCCAGGTTAAATATTTACACGACATCCTCATTTCTCATGGAATATGATCTCTAAATAGCAATAAACTGCATCAAATGAGACAATGCATGTGAAAATTTGTAAAAGTATAAATCATTTCACCAATATAAAATATTATCGTTACTATTAATTTTATTTTATGCTGTTGTTTTCATTACATTTACAGAGTAGCAGTAGCCATACGTAATATAAATTATGTGCATCATTCTTCAGTTTTTGAAGCAATGATGGGTTCAAATCTTTTTTTCCCCCATAGAATAAATGTATTTTTTACAAGGTTGGTGAAATCACAAGATTGAATGTGAAATTACATATTTTTAAAAATGGAACTGTATTGCAAATGTATGAAACAACATCATTGAAGGAGGTAGGAGAAAAAGTGCTGACCAAGTTATTTTGGAAACGAGTAGAGTCTTTAAAGGGCAAAAAAACCCTCTAATTCAGCACCGTTTTTTGGTTGCTAAAGTTGTACACCACAGGAGTATGGGCTAAAATTCTAATACTGCTGTACATGTACACTGGACTAGAACAATTAAGTAAGTAAATAGCAGATGGCGGGGGCTAGGTTTCTCACAGTTGGAATAAGAATTTACAAACAAGGGAAGGAGGCTACATTAATCCATGTGGTAATGGGTTAGAAATAGATACATCAGTATGTACTGATGTTTAGCTTAATATAGATACAGATGGTTACATACATCAATATTTCTAGATGTTTGTACAATATTCAATATTTGTACATCACTTGCTTAATATACTTACGTATGTTTCCTTGCTGTATCAGCTGAGACAGCTTAGAAGCAAGATACCCTAGTAGCTACAAATATATTTGGCACCCAGTTCTTAGTTTCTTATATCATTTTCCAATAAAAGGAATTTGAGATCCTTGGAGAAATAGGCAGGAAATATACAACATGGGCCTGGAGCATCTCGCAGTGCCAGAAAGAAGGTGTGCTATTAAGAAAAAATAAAAAAACAAAACAAACAAACAAAAAAACACCCACACAATTACTTGGTATGCCATGCCAAAGGGAGGAGCCAACTAAAAGATCTTCTGAAGTCAAATCTGAAAAAATTTGGGCAACAAAATAAAGTAATATTGAATTATAATCTAAAGAATAAAATACATCTCCATGAGCTCATGCTAATAGCAATTAATGACTGAATAAATCAATGCATGAGAGGAAAGAAAAAAATCTCCCATGTAGAAAACGTCCAAATAATGTATGTTTATACTTTGTCCTCAATCAAAGAGGTGGAACATAACTCCCCATCCTTAAGTGTGGGTCTGTATAGTGACTTCCAAAGAGCACAAAATGGAAAGTTGGAAAAAAGTGACTTTGCAGTGAGTAACCGTGACAAACCCTACCTTAGGCAGATAGGTAATCATCAACAGTGATAAATCACATGGATACTATGTCTCCTTAACAGGATGTGAGTAAAATGGCACTTCACCTATGTGATCTTTCTCTCAAATATCCATAACTCCAGTCTACTCATGAGAAGAACCCCAGATAAACGGTAGTAGTGAGATATTTCACTAATTACCTGGTCGGTATTCTTCAAAACTCTCATACTCATCAAAACAAAGACTGAAAAACTGCCACAGACAAGAGGAACATAAAGGGATATGAAAACTAAATGCAATGTGGTTTTCTGGATGAGATCCTGCAAATTTTATGTACATTAGGTAAAAAAACTAAGGTAATCTAAATAAAGTAGGCACTTTTAGTCAACAATAAACAATAATTTGTCAGTATTTATTAATTGTAACAAGTATACTGTTCTAATGTTAGATATTAATAAGAGAGAAAACGACTGTGGATATATGAGAACCCTCTGTACTACAATTGCAAATAATCTATAAATCTAAAACTCTTCAAAAAACAAAATGTATTCATGTTTTAAATGTCATTTATTGCTGTGGATACTGGGAGAACATTTCTATGTTGGGATTTTACTGAAATATGTAGAGATGGGTTAAAATTAAGGTGGTTACTGTAAGGTTTCTTACAGTAGAAATAAGCATAAAAAACGTAAATCCCTGAAAGAGATCTAAAATTTTAAATACGGTGTAATATTGGAAAAGAGTAATTAGAAATATTCAAATAATGCACAAAGTAAAGGGAGAGAAAAAAGATTTTTAAAAGGGCAAACAAATAGGAAATAAATTATAAAATGGTATACTCAAACTATACTTTGTCAATAATCATGTTAAGTACGACAGGATTAAACACACTTAACCAGCAGAAATTGGCATGTAATTTTGTCGGTTTCTACTTACTTGATACTTTTAAATACCATGATTACTTTCCTTACTTCTTATTGTGGTTTATGTATAAACAGTTATTCCGGGGGAAGAACCTGATACTATAAGTACACAGCATATATGAAACTACAAATTATCAAAAATACATTTAACCATATTTTAAAACAGACGTTTCACATCAAGGGAATATTCCTACTAGAAATTTTTGCAATATGCCACCATTACTACTTAAGGCTATTATTTAGAAATGAATAAAATTTAGTAATATATTCAATAATCATTGTTTTTCTTAAATATGTAAACTTCACCCACTTATATGAATTAATCCTAAATCAAGAAGTATAATTACATGTAAAAAGTTCAATTTAAGTCTACTTAACCCACTAGTAGGCTTATTTTCATTATTTTCATTAATTCAGATCGAGAAATTCTCAATACGTAAAAATTTAATTAAATATATAAATATAGTTTTTATTTTTATTTTTGGATTAATACAAAAATAAATCAAAATTTTGAGTTTTTGAATTGAAATATTTTAGGAAACATGCATTCTACAGACAGATGTGTGTGTGTGTGTGTGTGTGAGTTTCTTAGGGCATTTGTCTAAGGTATTTTAGATGGATGGGATCAATCTTGAGGATTTAAAAAAAATCTTTTATTTTTCCAAATGAAAAGTGGCAGTCATTCAGCCTTGAGATGATTGACAACATTTACAACCTGTAATGAAATACAGTTGTGGAAAGCTCTTTTTATGGTTTCTTTGATGAATTCACAAATTGAAGTTTAATAACTGTAATGTTTCAAATATTAATTTTCAGAATTTGAGTTTTATATTTAATATAGCCTTTTGTCTAATTTCTGATATTTGAAATATGCAAGATTCAAAACTTTCATGTAGAATGAAATATAAAAATACGTTTAAATTAATAATATATATTTTCATATTAATATCTATTTTATGAGCAATAATAATTTATGAAATGTTCACTTTTAAAAATTTGATATTATATGAGAAATATAGTAGCTTCTATGTGAGGTTATACTGTTTCTTAATTTAATAGGAGTAAATATGACTTCATTTTGTCAAATTTATATTCTTAAATTCTGGATGAATGAATCTGTAACCTAAAAGTGCATCAGTTTTATGTTGCAAAGTTTAGAATATTCCTTTGGATTTAATTTTGATAATCAATTATGTTCAGTTTCTCAATTTTGTTTAAGCAACAATATATTTCAATTCATTGATTTATAGTGAACTTTTCATTCAGAAGTTGCCTGATACAGTTTGTTGACATATTGTAAAGCTGCAAGAAACAAACAAAATCTGCTAATTAAAAAAAAAGAAAGAAAGAAAAAATCACTGAATTAAGCTCTGAGCACCATAGATGTCAAAGTGAATCTTGATTAAAAAGCCTAGCAACTTAGCAAATGTGGATGGCAGACATATGAGTCAGCAGATTTCAGAAAAATTTTATAGCTTCTTTGTTAAAGAAATGTTTTTATCTGTAAACATAAACATTGGGAATAAAGCCATTTCAGACCACATTTCTTGTGTAAATATTCATATTTAAAGGGATATATATTAATACCAACAACAGAATTATTGAACATTGCAAGTCTCAATACTAAGGCTCAAACATTACTATTTTGCAAAAATATCTCAGAGGCCATTTCTGAAGTAGTTTGAAGAAAGCCCGTGAGATTTCAAAGTGAACTGAGCACCAAAATTAGAATTTTTATTTCTTCGATTTTGAGTAATTCATTTTTTATTATAAAAGATGACTATTATTCACTGTTCTTTTAATACTTCAATATTCTTATTGTAACATGATTCTTATCATTTCAAAAGGTGAAATGGTTTTAGAAAAAGATTACCCAGGTGATTTTATTTTTCACTTTTCCTAAAGCTTATAGATAATTCGGTGGTTATTTTTCCTAATGAAAGTGCTTCCTAATTAAACTTTCCCATTTGGTGATTTGCAGATACCATAAATCTCATATTCTACCCACACAGTATGATTCATCTAACTCTTCTAGCACCTCTTACTAGGAATCATGCACCTCTGAGGTTATATAAAATCTGATTTTAGAAGCAAAACATAGAGAATATAGATTACTAGTTTGTTATCAATAATCATAACTAAAAATATTAAACTCTGTTGAAAAACAGAAAGAAGA
This sequence comes from Rhinolophus hipposideros, assembly GCF_964194185.1. NCBI lineage: Eukaryota > Metazoa > Chordata > Mammalia > Chiroptera > Rhinolophidae > Rhinolophus > Rhinolophus hipposideros. Next base: position 93,838,965 of record NC_138048.1, read on the forward strand.
CTGAGGGACACAGATTTCTAACATGACTCCCTAAATTCCTGCCCCGCCCCGAGATGTACACACTGTGTATAATCCATGCCTCTGGAATATGAGGAGGACTTCTGAATATGGTGTGATATCATTGCAGTGATTATGTTTCACTGTACAGGGAAAGGATTTTGCAGATGTAATGAAGGTCTAAAATCAAAAGGGAGATTACCTTTGGTGGGCCTGACTAAATCAGGTGAGCCTTTAAAATAGGATCTAAATGTGAGAGACTGAAAGTAGTAGAGATTCTCTCCCTGGCTTTCTGTGCTCTCTCAATCTGTTACTCTCACTGTTTTTCTGATGGCTTGGAAGAAGCACACTACCATGAATTCTATCACTGCAAGGAAATATATTTGGCTAACAACCACAAGAGTTGAGAAGGGCATCCCAAATTTCAGACGAGTGCAAAATTCCACTGACGTCTTAACTGTAGTTTTGTGAGACCCTGAGCAGAGGACCAGGAAAGCCACACCTGAAATCATGACCCCGTGAATGTTGAGAGAATAAATATAAGTTGCTGTAAGCTGCTAATTTTGTGGTAATTTATAAAGCAATAAGAAACTGCTACACAAGCATCTGGCATAATGAAAAACTTTTAAAATATCATCATAAATACTACTCAGCTGTCTTTAGATATTTCTCTTGCCTCTCACTTTTTCCAAGAAGTTTCCAGAACATATTTTAAATTTATTCTACACAACATAAAGAATCATGCAGGAAGGTTGAATGGGGTGTGGGTGGGGGTACAGCAGTCACAGTGGGTGGCTCAGCATTTGAAGGTTTCCTCTGCCCTCTATACTTCAAGTATAACAGTTCTAATGTTTATCTTTATATATCTTATTATTTCACAAAGGTTTTTGGATAAAGCCGTTTCACTACCAGTCATTAGTCAAAACCCTGTTACAGGTGCATTTAATATAAAAGCATGTTTTTCAATGTTAACATTCCCCTATTCTGTCAACCTATTTCCTGTTTTACTACAGTGCCATTTTTTAACTGACTCTGCAGAACATAAGTTTACACCAAATATAAGTTTCAACCAGAACAGGGAAGAGTTTTACCCATACTCACTATCACCAGATTTAACTGAAGAGAATAGATGAAGAAAATATAGTGTTATTTACTGTAGAATAGATTTATAGAAGAAATGATATATTCTCCTTATAGTGTATATATTCTTCAAACTCTGTACAATTATCAGGTTGGTGCAAAAGTCATTGCAGTTTCGATTGTACAGGGTTAAAAATAATTGCCAAAATCGCAATAATGTGTGACCGATCTAACATTATGCACTGTACTTAAACCAGAAATCAGAACAACATAATATTGATTTCTTTAAAGACAAGCAACTTTAAAGTATTAGAGGATACTTCTGATTATACTTCTCAGGGCTTCTTTAGTTGTTTCTTCAAATGCTTGCTGGGTTATCACCTCAATCTCACAAATGCTGCCCGTCCACGACTGAGAAGTGAACCTGGGTCACAGGAGACATGGTTCCAGTGCTCTGATTCTTTTGAAGATTGTTCATCCAAATATGAAGTCAGAGAGGCACACGCCGGTGTCATCCTCTCTTCTTTGTCCTAGCCCTACACTTATAACACACGTAGGCTTCAAAGAAAAGTCTTCTTTTAACTCTTATTTTTATTTTCTGAGCATGGCAAATATCCCTAGCTAAGTGCATTTGTCAAGGTTGGTATTTTAAAATGCCATCAAACCTACAGAATGTAAAGGATCTTCCACAGTGTACAAAAATGTAAAAAGAGGATAGGTTTGTTTCTGAAAAATGAGTATGGTTGGTTATCTCACAAAACACAGGATCCCTTTCAGGCAGTGATTGCCTATTAAAAAGATATCTACGGTAAGAGTGAAATGTCAGAATTCTGAGTTTCTTCCACATATATTTAATATGTGGCGAGCATGCATCACTAAATATCTGTTCAATTAACAAAAATAAAATTTTGGAATTAGCCTCATAAGGATGGGTGTCCAAGATTGAAAAACACCTTGAAATTTTTAGTGATGAAAACATTTTAACAGCACATAAACAAAACTCTTGGTTAGGAGAGTGGAAATTCAGCATAATTTAGTAACTGCTTCTCTGAACAGTCAGTATGAAAATAGTTTACAAGCATATCATTTACAGCAATTTTACAGATGGACATAGAAAAACAATATTATTCTAATTTCTTACTGTAACTTTTATTTGCAACAAAGTCAGCATCTTTTTGATGAAAGTTTATCAAGATTTCAACATTAATCTTAACAACCTCTCCTGTAAAATTTTAAATGTTATTTTCAATCACTACCCTTAGCATTTGTCAGTTTTCCTTTACAACACTGTACTGTACATAGGTATACACACCACATATATGTATATATGTATACCTGTATATATAATTAGTCTTAACTAGATCTGTGTTATTTCTTATACTAGATTATAAACTCCTAGATAACAGAAATTAAATGTTTCTCACTCCCATATTGTACAGATTCTGACATGGTGCTGTGTCATCAATACTTTTTTTCAATGGGATATAATTCAACTGTGTATCCACTAGAGAGAATATCGTATATGTAGACAGAAATAAAACAAAATAAGATGATATCGCCTATGATATGTGCTTGACAAGTGAAAAATTCTGAGATGTCCTAAATTAAATTATAACAGGAAGAGAGTGGGGGAAGGAGACAAGGCAAGTTAACCAGTGAACAGAGCCACGGGCCAAAAGCAGCAAGAGACTGCTCACATTACTAAATGTATTTTGAAACTTTGAATCAAGTCCCAAGTGGCTATTTCAGCTCTTATCTAGAGAGAATGGCCAAATAGACGCACCGCATCCTGCTTACACATGGACATTCTGCATTGTTGTCCGCGAACAATCCAAAAGGAGAAAACACTTTTTCCTTGTAGCCTATACACCTACCCCCGAACTTCTGAACTTCACTTTTTCCCACCCCCTTTACTTACAGTCAGTGTCAATTCTTTCAAATCAAATTATATCTTTCTTCTTCAAACATATTGTATAAAAAAAGCCCCATCAATCCCAGCACACGAGACACGTTTGTCTTCTCCGTCCAGTCTTGATTCTGATGGTGTAGACTACATACCCCAAAACGTGGTCATTTTTCTAGCTAGCATATGGCTCACTAAACTCTTTCTTTCAGAAAAAAAAAACAAAACAAAACAAAACAAAAAACCTTTTGGCTTCAAATGTTTTAATATATATATACAAATGCATATATTGTGGGGTACCAAAAGAATTTATACAAGTGGGCACCTTGGTCAGTGTTGTTAAGCAGTAGTTTGCCATAATCAGAAGTGTCTGGATGCTGATGGCAACCACTTTGAGCACCTCTTGTAATTGCAGAAGTCAAATGTGACTTGTATTCATCTTTTGTTTTCAGTATATATTGAGTATTGCAATTTTAATAGCTTTTTTCCCCTTTTAAAATGTGTATACATTTTACCCTCTGTATGTATGTATGTATATGTATGCATGTATAAACATAAGGTGCACTGCTAGCATGATTCATCTGGGGAAGTGAAAGAAGTCAATGTGACTAGAGGACAGAATATGATCTAATGAAAGTTTAAAGTTGTGGAAGTGCATGGTAGCCCGATATGAAAGGCTTTTCAGTCGGTAGTCAAAATGATTATAATATACATACATACAGAGGGTAAAATGTATACACATTTTCAGAGAGGAAACATATACATATATATATATGTGTGTGTGTGTGTGTGTGTGTACATGTATATAACATGTATACTATATATACATATATATATATATATATATATATTCTCTCAGCTCTGTAATTATAACAGTAATTAGACTCAGTCGAAAAACTAATCAGTTAAGTTCGATTTTATTTCTACATTACAACTTATGAAAGCAAAGGATTTTGTTGATAATTATGGAATAGTGAAAGAGTGGAAAGTAAGCATGAAGAAAAAACAATACTCTTGTTTATTTGACATAAAAGTGAATTCCCAGTGGGGAACTGAGATGAAAACACTCTCTGTGTGTGATTTACATTTGTATCAGTTAAGCTTCCCAAGTTTTATCCAACATTATATCAGCAGTTCCTGAACCAGAGTTAGGTCCAGAGTAGTTTTTCAGTAAATATTTGTTGAATAAAGAATCCAAAGACTTTACCAAACAAAGGAGATATAATTCATAGTTTTCTGTGGAATAGCTAGGAGTACTGGCAGATGTTATGCAACTTTTGCTTTATCCACCTCTAGTTCTCTCTGAAAATGGATGGAGCACAAAGTGTTTACTTTTACAATAAGGTGAATTGGAACTCACTGAGTACACTCACTCTTAGTTCAAAATAACATTCTATGTTTCCATTTATAGTTTTCAAAAGACGGGTGAGTTGGATGAAATGTTCAATAATTTATTCATTCAATAAAATATTTATTAAATACCTATAAAATATCAGACACATTACAAACGTACTGAGTGCGTGAAGAAAAGTTCATGAGAGTTTGACTAGTTTGGTGGCCAAGATGTCTGCTTAACTTACAGAAGACTGAACCGTAAACTGAAGAATGAGTAGGCAGTATTTAATTTTGCTAGGTATGTGAGTATGCAAGTGTGTATGTGTTGGAAGAAGAGTGAAGGTTTTTATACTAAAGCTACAACAGGGCAAAACCTGCACCGCTAGCAAGACGCATTGGGGGAAGTGAAAGAAGTCAATGTGGTTAGAGAGGACAGAATGTGACCTAATGCAAGTTTAAAGTTGAGAAAGTGCATGGTAGCCCTATATGAAAGGCTTTTCAGTCGGTAGTCAAAATGATTAACATTAGAGAAAGAGAAAACCGTTACACTTTCCTCAAGAAGCACAAGATTATGTGTGTTCTCTGTGTCACAAGGCCCTCTGCCTCCCTTAATGTTGCAAAGTCCTCCCTCCTCTCTTTCCAAAAGACAATTATTGGAGGGAACTTTGTTTCACAACTGTGTATACAAGTCTCTAATCTCAATATGATAAGTAGCTGTGATGTGATACCATGTGAGCATGAGATGTCTGATTTTTCAAGCATGCAGATTCTCATTTAAAACAAAATTATTTTAATTAAAAAGAGGTTGTGTGGTTTTAGAAATCACAGTAGGAGAAAATAGGGACAATGGCACAAAAAGATTGAAAGCGAAATTTTCACTGCTCAGGTGCATGGGTCTTGAAGAGCTATCATTCTGTAGAAAAAAAAATGAAGGTATACCTTGCATTTTAAGAAGATAATTCATACAGATTATATGATGTTTATTTGATTTACTTGATTTTGTCCTTGTCTGCTATAGATGCATGTAAAAATTGAATTATCCTTCAATTTTAGGTTCAATATTAAACTGTTTGTGCTACTTAATTCTAAATCCAGCCGAATAAGACTAATTAGTCTGAACCATCAATAATGCTGCTCATTCATTCAGTTAAGTTGTAGAGAGCACAGCCAAGTGTCATGGATTTTCTCAGTATTGAGGTTTCATTACAATAGTGTACATAACAGAAAGGTCACTGCTCTCATGGACCTAATATTGTTGTAGAAAATGGATAATATGTGATTGAGAACTTGAATAGGAAAGAAAATATTACAATAGTGCTATGAAAGAAAAAATATAGTTGTCTGACGGCTACTCTATAATTGATGCTCTGGACACAATCTTGATAAAATCTAGGGGCAGTAAACACACACACATATACATACACTGTGGTTGGAGACAGAAGGATTAGAAAATAAATGATAGGGCATGATGTCAGAGATCAAAGCCTGGGACAAATCACATTAGCCTTCTTAAGCCAGGGTAAATCACTTGGATTTTTATTATAAATACATTAGGAAGACAATGGTTGGTTTTCATTTGGTTAACATAGTTTCTTTATGTTTATGATTGCTATGTGATATATCATATGGGGGCAGGTCATCAATAGTAGGAACCAGAGAGTATACTGTTTGGGTTACTACCTTTGGTCTGTAGATAGATTATAGCAGCTTGCACCAGGGTGGTTGAAGTGGAGGAAAAAAGAAGTGCAGCTATTAAGTGTATGTTTGTAGGAAGAAGTTTAAGGGTGCATATGATAGTTAATTGTGTGTGTCAAGTTGACTGGATCACAGGATGCCCAGATATCTGGTTAAACATTATTTCTGAATGTCTGTGAGGATGTTTCCTGATGAGATTAGCATTTGAATTTGTACACTGAGTAAAGTGGATTGCCATCTCCCTTGTGGATAAGCATCATCTAATACCTTGAGGGCCTGAATAGAACCAAAAGGTGAATAATGGGAGGATTCCCTCTCTGCTTCCCTGCAGAAGCTGGGACAATGACCACCCATCTTAGCCTGTACTTCAGCGCTCTTGGATCTCAGGCTTTCAGACTCAGGTGGAAATCTACACCATCAGTTCTCTAGCTCTCCGACCTTCAAATTGCACCACCAGTTTCTTGAGTCTGCACCTTGGAGAGGGAAAATCATGGATCTCCTTAGCCTCCATAATTTCATTAGCCAATACACTAATAATAAATCCATTTTTATTTATATGTTAATGTCTTTATATACATAAAAAAGGTTTTTTCCCTCTGGAGAACCCTGACAAATGTAGAGTATTAGTGTATTAGAGAGTTGAAAGACAGAAGAATAAAGGCCAATTCCTTGCTTTAAAATTAAATACTTATATAAATGTCCATGCAATATCCTACAAAATGGAGGGCAAATAGGGTTTATTGATAAATATCATCATCTTATTTTGAGAATGTAAAAGTTGTAATACTTATCAAACACTCGTGGAGAAGTTCAGTTAGGTGAAACCGGCTGGAGTTCAAGGAATAAAGGTCAAATGTATACATGCGTGACTTGTTGACACGCAGAAGGAAGGGCAGCATCATGTCTGTGTACAATTACATCAGACTAGGGCATGAGCCTTTCAGTTCACATTTAAGAATTGCAAAGAAGAGAAGGGACCAGTGAATAAGACTTAGAACATTGTACAGTGACATGGAGGGAAAGCCAAGAAGCTGAGATGGCCTGATATCCAAGAGGAAAAAGTAAACCAAGATGGTGGGTTTAGTGAATGGTGTCTTCTAAGTCTCTTTCTTGTTCAGATGAGGAATTTGAGCACAACAAAGTGACCATTGCAATGTGTAGGCCACAGTGGCTTTGACCAGAAATCTTGTTAGTACGGTGGTGATGAAGTTATAGGTTGTGGTTTAAAGGAAGAATATGAGAAGAAGAAAATTAAAGCAGTGATTGTGGACATCTCTTTTAAATAGTATCTGGTGTGAAAAAGGATTAAAAAAAGTAAAATATTACCTACAGGGGATACAGATTTTTTGTTTTTGTTTTTTTATATATTTGTTTTTATACTTAATATACTAGAACTGATTTTTATGCTGGATGGAATAACCTAGGAGAAAAAGATAAAAGAATGAATTAGGACTTTGGCCCTTCATAAGGAAACTAGGGGATGATATTCAAAACTGAGAATGAGAGATTTTTAAGAAATGAAGATAGCTCATTCATAATAACCAGAAAGAGACAGAAATTGAAGGTCTGATGAAGTAGGTCAGTAGATACAATGGTAAGAAAAGTTGGAATTTCTGTATCAAGGTGTGCTCATCACAAAACTGATGTGCAGTAGCAGCAACAGCCAGCTCAAATCTCAGGACCACTGCGCTCTGCCAAATTGGTACCTACCTGCTAGACATAACCATCTCTATTCTAAACCTAAATCTCCACCTCCCTTCAATCAGCTCTGTCTCAAATATTGAGTGCCAGCATTTTCTAAGAGTTTTGTTTTTTTTTTCTTTGTTTTTTTATCTATTTTTTCTCATACCTACTTAATTCAATAAATGTCAAGGGCTGATGTTTAAGAAATGATACAATAGATATTTTGGTTTAAACACCATGTTTCCTCAAAAATAAGACCTACCCAGACAATCAGCTCTAATGCATCTTTTGGAGAAAAATTAATATAAGACCCAGTCTTATTTTACTATAATACAAGACTGGATCTTTATTATAATATAATGTAATGTAGTGTAGTGTAATGCAATGCAATGCAATCTAATGCAATGCAATACAATACAATACAATACAATACAATACAATACAATACAATACAATACAATACAATACAGTACAATACAATGTAATACTGGATCTTATTTTACTATAAGACCAGGTATAATATAACATAATATAATATAATGTAATGTAATGTAATGTAATGTAATGTAATGTAATGTAATGTAATATAATATAATATAATATAATATAATATAATATAATATAATATAATATAATACCAGGTCTTATGTTAACTTTCGCTCCAAAAGTGGCGTTAGAATTGATTGTCCGGCTAGGTCTTACTTTTGGAGAAACACGGCAATATATTAAAATGACTGTTGTAGCTTGTGTTGATTGCTAATGGTATAGCTGAAATTCATAGATTTTGAAGCAAAAGATGATATCTCAGATGAGATGGAAGAGAATGATGCTTTTATCTTTTGTGTATCCCCGCAGGAAGTAATATATAACTTTGTATTTTTTACTATTTCAAGAGAACTGTAAATTTAATTATTAAAATAGAACTATTTTAATTCTGTGCTTTCAACATATTTCTTATCTTCTTCAGAGCACAAGCAACTTATAGATTTATTTTTAAATACACATTGTTGTTTTGTGGAGAAAGAGGTCATTGAACTCTCCTAAAACCTCACAGCTGAGATTTCTTTTTTACCCTTGAGGTTTTGAGGATTAAAGGCCAACCTGCTGCATTCCATTCCAGTGACTGAAATAATAAATAATTATAGAGAAATTAGAGTAGACAAACACCTTAATATAAAGGCATTCTCTTAAATTTAAGTATTTCTACTAAAAAAACTGAAGATGTTTCTTCCTAGATTCATTTTTTTTTCCAGAGAACTGTGTTACTTAAGCCAAACATTAAGAGCCTTGTGTTGCAAAATTAATACTTGCTATGTGGAATTCTAATGGAACAGTGGTCCAAGAATAGTTTGAAACAATTAAATTACTCTGGGGATTAAATTTCAGAATAGAAACTATTTATCATTCTTGCCAGAATGAAGTTTGACTTATTCCTGTGGCCTACATTGCTTATGTAACAAAGGGCAAAAGGTCATAATAACTTAATAAAAAATACAAAAACTAAAACATTAAGAATTACATATTTCCCATCTTGTATGTTTTTAAAATGTTAAGTTTGCTTTACTTTCAGTTTTTTGGTGGATGATTTAAGCATTAATTATTTTTCTATCATATAATTATCTATACACACAAAACTTGTGATAAATGGTATTTATGGTATTGATATCAATACTTTAAAATGTGAAAATTGTAGTTGAATCACAAATGCTTTAATAAAACAAAGAATACATTTTATTTTAGTGACAAATTTAAACTATTAAATTGCAGGGCCTTTGATGTTCTCTGGAGTATATGCATCTGGGATGTAAAAATAAGACTTTCAGTGTTAGGAGGGAATTTTAAATGATTAAATCACAATATGATTTTTTTGCTAAGAGGAGGGAGACATAAGAGCTATAATAAATGTATTTTCTTAGCTTCTCTTACATTTGTCATTTCAATTTCCTTTTTCTACTTTTATTTTATGTTCAAAACACACTCATCCTGACCAACTAGAAGTACAACTCAAAATTAAAGGAGATACATACAATAGCTGAATTTGTCTTTTTTGGAAGTTAACTTTCCTTGGCCCCAATCACTAACAAATTCATGAGCGTTTTTTTTCTTTCCCTGCTGTTCTCTCACTCCTCAAAAACTTGACTGGTTTGAAATAATGTCAGTGGGAAGATCAAGTCCAGATTCATGGGACTCAAACAGCACACTTAACTTCCTTACTCTTCTGATTAACTTGGGAAATACTGAAATGTCACTATTTACTTACATTCAAAGGCTATCCAGGCGTCTTTTAAGAGTCACCTTGTAAATGGTCACCTCATAAAGGTAAGGACTGAAGATGCTCTATTTTCATGCACTCCAAGAATAACTCCAGGGCTCTGATATGTATCGTTATAGTTTGTGACTATGCGGGGAAGTGACAGGAGAGATATATTTTATTTATTTCTGAACTAAAGATCTGGCATAATAAATACAACTTCCATATATAACACTGATGGAGCTCCAGGTCATCAGCTTCAAATGATACAATATGCAACAGCTACCACCTGCTTTTCAAAAGAGTTTGAAACATTTTTCCAGGTTGATTTAAAATCTGGATAGCTCCATTGGTTGCCTTTGGCATAATACTCATACAGGTAATATTACTGCAAATAATTATATGTATTGCATTTAATAACATAGCTTCATTTGCTATAATAGTTGTGTTCTTAAAAATGTTAAATTGTCTAGAAACACATTATAAAAAAATAGGGGGGAAAGAATTTAGAAGCTAGTGAGAGTCATACTTATAAAGCAAAGCATTTGTCTTATAACAAAAGAAAACATTGTTTTCAATAGGTATTTTTGGCTTTTATGATAGCAAAAAAAAATGGTTCTTTATAAGAGACAAAAAATTATGTTAGTGAGGGGGGTTGCTTTTGGATCTCAATTAACACTTGGATCTCTTGACTTTCAGTAAGCTAAATGTTACTGGTGTGAAAAATAATATAAATGGAGCCACTTAAGGAGCTTCAAAATGTAGTTGGAGAAGCCCTCCCAGAGAAATTGCCTTGCAAACCTTTGGAATGTTTGAACTGGGCAAAATAACCTTTGCACTGGGCTGAAGCAACATGGTATTCCAAACAACTATTTGCAAAGCTAATAGGAAAGCAGACATCTTGATTATTACAGGACTGAAAATTAAACACATTCTTTAGAACTAGCACCACCATGTATAGTCAAAGAATAAATTAGCTTATTTGTACCTATACAAATCTTTTACTTGGCTTATAATCACCAATAGAAATGCCTTCCTTCTATTCACGTAATTGTTTTCTTTCTCTTTCTTATAAATACCCCTTGCCTTCACCTCCTAATCAGAATACTATTTGGGCTTCTTCCTGAGTCAGTACTTCCAAGAATTGCAATTCTTTTTGATCTCAAACAAACACTTGTTGCCTCAAACTTGGGTCTTTAATTTCTAGGTTAACACCACCAACACAGTTTCAAAGTTCTACATCTAAAATAAAATTTGAAAAGAAAACAAGTTGAGGTTGTCTTCCTGGGTATTGGTCCCAAAATCGATTTTTTTTTTTTTTATTGTTGAGAAGCTGATTAGGATCCAGTTATGTCTAGCAATAATGAGAGACATTGGGGATGGAGGCCCTGTTTAACAGATCATTTAAATTCAATTTTCTTTAAAACCTCTTGCGTTTGTATTTTCTCATGCAAAATTCATTTTATTTTTCATTGGCTGGCCAATAAAATCAGCTTTGAATAAACCCAATGTGTCATTGAAGGATGACTATATTATTTATTATATAAACTTTTCACAAAGGACTCTGTTTGCTCCTAATCTTTTAATACATAAACAACATTACTGGGAGCTCTCTGGATGGTTCTATATTTACCTGCTATCAGGATTCAAATTATTCTGTTTATATAAATCTTATGGAACTCTCTCCTTGTGAATGAGTTTTCTATGATTATTGTAACAAATTACCAGAAATTTAGTGACTTAAAAAACAAAAATACATCATCTTACAGATCTGTTGGATCTCATTGGGTTAAAATATAGGTGTTGGCAGGACTGCACTTCTTGAGACTGTAGAGCACAATCTACTCCCTTATTCCATCTTCAAAGCTAGCCATGTTGTATTTCTCTTCTGTAGTCACATCTCCATCTGACTCTTTCTTTTCCTACTTGCTTTCACTTTTAAGGACCCTTGTGATTATATTATTCCCACTAGAAATGCAGGGTGATCTTAAGGCCAGTTGACCGATAAACTTCATGCCAGCTGCACCTTATTTATCTATGCCATGTAACCTAACATATTCTTGGGTTCTGGAGATTAGGACTTGAACATTTTGAGGAAATCATTATTCCTTCTACCACTCTTTGCAAATTGGTGAACTTCTTATTTGCATCTGTAGTTAACTAAAACTTTTCAAGTAATCAGAAAACAAAACAACAACAAAAAAATGCAATCAGGCATGTTTTCTCCCTGGCAAATCCTACCAGGGAAGTGATGAAGGGAAAACAGATAATTCATACACTCTGTCACAACACACACACACACACACACACACACAAAGCAATAAACACTTTGAATCAATCTCTAAATAAACAAATTGAGCCTAACTATGTATTATTTCTCTCCTATCTCTTTTACACATAATTAAATAAATGTTTCCTTGCTGTCTTTTTATATTGTTAATTTGATTAAGATTGTCATGTGTATGTTAAAGTAAATTTAACCACATTTATTTATGTTTTATTAGGCAATACTTCTTTCAGTTCTGTTTCACATTTGCCTATAAGTTGCTTGAAATAAGAGCTGTAACTTATCCATTTCTATGTTCTTCATGGCTCACATATTATATATGATATTGCCTATTACAGACATACATTGAATGATTGAGTGGATGGATGGATGAATGATTGCCAATGAATAAAGTAATCATGGCTCACATATTAGGTTAAGTAACACATTACAGACATTTATTGAATGGATGAGTAGATGAATGTGTGGATAATTGCCAATCAATAAAGTTCTTTCCATGGCATTTTGTCCACTAAGAAGCCTTCAAAGCTTTTGTCAATATTCATCCTGTCAGATGAAATTTTCTTTTTTTTCCCTTCTGTTAACAAATAATAATTCAAATTGCATTTACTTTAGAATAATTTAGGACATTTTAAAATAGCCATCTTTATTTTGCATGCTATGTTTAAATTCTAAGGGGAGAAAGAGAAAACTGAAAAATATTGCTGCGTTTGAGGGCAGTTGTTGCAATATGATTTCTTTTTAATAACATCTTTTATTTCACCATGCTAGGTAATCATCTTGTGTTCCCAATCATTTAGCAGGTAATTTTAAAATCAAAAGACAAGAGTCACATCTAGGAATGATAAAGATGAGTGATAGCTGCCATATTTTAATGTAAAATGGAGATACTCCTGGGGCCAGACCAGCTACATTCTTTATTGCAGCATACCCCATTGACAATGGAAATGTTTTTGAGCTTCTTTAATCTTGTCTGTGATAAAATCCAAAATGGGTACCTCAGGCGGCTTATCATTAAATATCAGTGGGTTAGGCATTGGATTTTAACAAGAGCTCATTATTAAACCACTAGCTACTTTTTGAAAAAAAGACTATGTCTAGTAGCTTTCTCAAAGCCAAGTGCAAAACTCCAAAAGCAGGTATCTTCAGTTGCCACCCTTTGCGTACTGCTTCCCTTTTATGCAGTAAGGGGCCAAAAAGTAACACATTTTCCTTGGCTGCCAGACCTCAGAGATTAGAGCACTTGTATTAAATCCTAACTAAGTTGCTGGTTGTAAATGACAGGAGAGTTTGTCCAACTAATTCTAATTACAGCTGTACCCTCTTGACATATTGGAATGGTACCTTCTGGTGCTCATGAGATGGACATTACAAGTAAATAATACGTTAATTCAGATGTGATATGTTTGGCAAATAATGCATAGTAAGGTGTAGAAATAATGAAACAATACAATAAGACATTTTAGTTTTTTATCTTTCTATACTGCAAGATTTGCTCTAAGCCCTAGCAGTTGAATTTATTGTTTCAAGGGTTAAGTTACAGCTATCAGGAGAGCTTGCTATCTTCTAGCTGGAGGACTGAGAATGAAAAGGTGGAACTGAAAGTCAGTGGCTAGGTTAGGGTTTACAATAGCATCCAGAGACTTTATTTCTTTTTTTATCCCTACTCCATTGTTTCCTTGCTGCAGAGTTTGTTTTCAGCCCTTGTGCATGTCTCAGCACCAGGAATGCTCAGGGCTCAAAGGACCATTGCCCTGCCCCCTTACATTTCACCTTATATTTCTTGGAATAGTTTTCATCTCTGCACCCAGCATCCACAAGAGACTCCTGTATCCAACAGAGATACAAAATTCAAACCCTTCTCTCCCTGATGTTCCTATATGTAATCAGGTCGGTTACACTGACCATGGCCCCACTCCTAATCTTTAAAGCAGCTGAGGTCTTGGTAGAGCAGTAGTAAGCTATCAGGGGAACATGGAAAAACGTATCTCTTCACCACCAAATAATTTACATTTCTTTCAGATTCAAGAATACCAGGCACTCTTCCTAAAGCCTTGTTCCATCTTTAGGAATTAATTAATATTTTCCTATCCTTAGGAAGTCCAGAGCAACACCTAGAAGCAATCATCAGACTGCTTATGTCAACCCTACTTCCCTGTACCCAGCCAACTACCATTTCTTAGTTCTTTCTTAAGGGGAAACAAATGTGGAGAGCTAGATATCACCCACTGGCCAAATAACTTTGGTTAATATGCTTGCTACCAATTTTAACTCGACTTTGGGGTCTTCATCTTTCTTTTCCAGAAAACCATGTTTCTTACAGTATTCTACCTTCATTACAAAATAGGTTAGTTTTTATATCTACATTTATTTATTTTATTCTGACAGTAAAAACTAGGTTATGGATCCTAGGCCAAAAGATTATTTGCTTACAGAATATTTTAACACAGGTTTTATATGCCCCATTTCTCCCTTGGGGCAATAAAATGAGGACAGAAATCACCCTGCTCATATAGCAGGTACCTGTAGTACAGAGAAGGGACTCCAAAATTACGAATCTCAAAATTCATGAAGGGTAGCTTGTACATATTTCTTCTTCCCATCTTGAGAATGGGAGAAAAACCCTTGCTCTCTAACATGGGGAAATACTCTCCGGAAAGTGAAGCAAAAAGTCCCTAAATTACTTTAACTCTTTGGAATATAAATTAATGAATCAGGATTTATTACTTGTTTATGTGAATAAATGGCCTTCAGGGTGATTATTTTATATATCTCCCCAGGATATTTCACTATCTTTAACTTCTAAGGTTTGTTTACCACTTGCTAATTTTTTAAAACCCAGGTTACAAGTAATTTTTCCCCCAGAAAGTAATGACCATACAAAAACATGAAAATACTCACCTTCTTTCCTAACACAGATTGATTGCTATACTGATGGAGTAACATATATTATAAGCAATGACTTACAGCACATAGTGATTATACATACTATGTGTCAACATGGGGAATAAAACCATGAGCAAGAGAAAAAAAAAATGTCTGCCTCCATGGCATTATAGTGGAATAGCGGAAAACAAAATTGAGAAAACAAGTAAAGAAAGTATTATGTTAATCACAGAAGGTAAGAAGAAAAAATGATAAGAATTATTTTGTGGGAATTGTGAGGATTTGGGGATTTCAGAAACGATCTCCACAGAAAGTCACCTTGATGAGAACATGGCCGTAGAATAAAATAATCTAAAGGTGAGGAAATAAACACTGAGGATTACAGAAAGAAGAGGATTAGGTAGCCAGACCAAGAAGAACAACAGCTTGATAGTGGGGTCATGTTTGGCCTACTGAGGAAAAGCAAGGACAATAGCATGGCCAGGACAGAGTGAGTAAAAGAATAAATACAGGTAAAGTTACACTGGTTAACTATGTTCGTGGTCATCACACTAGGTAAATTCATTTAATATTAATATATCATTGAATGTGAAAATATTGCGTATCATACACAGTAAAATTAGAGACTGTGTCATGAAAGAGTTTGTGACTAAACTCTACAAAGAAAAGTGAATTTTGTATTCTGAGAGTAGAGATTGTAAAACATTGCCAGCAAAAAGGCTGTGTGATTACCAAAGTTCACTCTCTTTTTCTCCAGCAGAGATAGTTCAAGTTGGGCACAAATTCAAGTTGGCTGACCAACTAGATTATATTTTACACACTCCTTTATCATGAATGTGGCCATGTCACTAAATTATCCAAAAGGGCAAGTGTATGGCTGTTAAATAAGCCTTGACACATGGGGAATTTTTCCATCATCCTGAATCTAAAACAAATTTGCATGGGTTTTTTCCTTCTTTCCTTCCTTCCTTCCTTTCTCCCTTCCTTCCTCCCTTCTTCCTGTTCTCTCTCTAGCCTTTACTCTTTTCATTCTTCTCTTACATCCTTCCTCTACTCTTCCTGGTTTTCTTTCACAAAATATTCATTTACTTCCATATGCCAGGCACCTCACTAGCTGCCCAAGTTTCATTGTAGGCCAAAGATGAATCTATCCTATGTCTAATGAGTCTTATAATCACACATATAAATAGGTCATAATGAAAAGATTACAGATATGTCATGTTGCAACTATGATGACTAGTAATGGGGGAGTTGTATAAATACAAATGAAAAGAGATAGATGATTCCATAGCATTTGTTTAAGAATTCTGCCACTTTTTTTTAACTTCATAGCTGTATAAACTTAGACGAGCTACTTAAACGTTGAACTATTTAAAGAATATAAAGAAAACACTTTACATAGGGCCTAGCATATAGTAAGTTCTTAATAAATAATAGTGCTTGTGATTATAAATAATTTTACACATTGTAAGGAGAATGATTATGATACATGTAAAGTTTACGTAAAATGCTCACTGCATTCTCTGGCACATAAGAGCTTAATACATTTAAGCTACGGATATTTTGAATTATTAATTAATTGACCATGGTAGACTCAACATAAAAGTCTTCCTAAGCAAGTAGTGATGTACGAAGAACTTAAGACAAAGAATTCAAAGCAATATGAGGGAAAGTGCTATTCAAATAGCCTGGACAAAGGCCATATGTCTAAAGATTATAAACAAAATTAGAGGAACTAAAGAAAACCAAATTTGCCAGAAGTACTGCAAATGAAAGGAACAGGGAACAGTTGAAAATGGACAGATAAGAAGATGACAGACCACAAAGAGACTAATAGACATTTTATGGATGTGTGTTTTTAAACTAACACTTATTTGCAAACTCACATGCCTTGAAAGAATGGGCAAGGATTCTGATTGTGTGAAGAGCCTAAGCAGAAGACTATAGACTGTCTGGCATCTATCTGGAGCACAACATATATAATTTATAATCAAGATCTATAAAATCTTAAAAAAAAAAAAGATCTAGATTTGTCAACATCCACACCCTATTCAAGGATCACTTATGACTATAAACCCTTGGCCATCCACGTTATCCTTAAAGTGGGGGAATATCATTCAGTTGAAAAACAATGACTACTGATCAAAGTTTCCATAAAAGAAGTATAATCAATTTGCAGTGATAAATATCCTATAAATCTTCTGACATCACTAATATTGAAGAAAAGCCCACAAAGCTTACTGATACAGATACATGTTAATTGTGAATTGGAATTAAAAAGGGTAACATTGAAAGTAGACTACTTATTATAATCTCTGCTTAATATCAAGATCTGTCAATGGAAAAGAACTATTGTGTTACCTAGAACTTTCAGTCCTTAAAGATCCTATCATTACATTTGGGTAAAGATGGCCGCTTAAATGAAACAAAGAATCAGTAGTCACTCTTTCTTCAACTACGAACAGAAAGACTATACTTCACTCAATCATACTTTAATTAAAATTTAAAGAATCATTTAACTCTCCTAACATCAAATCAAATAAAGTTAGTATATGTTCAGGAAGTGTTTAACATTTAAACTATCTCTTTAAAAGATAATGGATGATGAGATATAATGATGCCTGTTTCTAAATTAAAAAGTGATAGCCAGTGTCACGTAGAATAACCCTAGGGAACAAGAACACCAAAAATAATCAGGTGGAATTTTTAATAAGTCAGCAAAGGCCATGTTTCTGGGCATCAAAAGAAAAACCTCACTTTCAGAGATGCATTATATAATTACATATATACATATATATATGTAATTATGTATATGTATATACATGAGCTCACGTGAGCACACATATATATATAGAAAGACATATAGATATATAGATAGATATAGATATAGATATATATAGATTTGTGTGCATAGCTATAAATAGATACAGAGATATAGACAGATATAGATGGATATAGATATATAATGCATCTTAATAATGCGCAGAACTAGAACTACAGACCGAAGGATGGTCAACAAACATTATCAGAAAAGCTTGAAAATCTTGGAAATGCTAAGTCCTTAGGAGAAGTGAATATATTTTAAGTCAGAGTAACTACTTAAAAGGTAAATTCAGTCCTCCAAGAAAAAAGGAAGCTCTGAGAGCAAGAGCCCCAGAAAAACATGCTTAAATGAAGTTACGGGCCCAAGAAGTGATTCTAGGTTTAGATAAATGAAAAGCCCCTATTGTTTAAACATATGTGTTTCCCAGTTTAAGGGGTTGAGGGCCGAAATAATCAGAGAGCACTTTTTGAATAGCTCACATTCTGACATTGAGGATCAGATTACAAAAGCTTTGAAAAAATACGATGTGAAAAGATTTGTCTACTACTTTTCAGGAGCTTTGAGGTTGTATTTTCCATTATTTAAAAGTAGCACTAAAATACACAAAACATTATATATATATATATATATATATAAATACACACACACACACACACACATATATATGTGTATATATATTTTTTTTTCATTGTCCATTTTCAGGCTGAGAAGAAAGTATTAAGAATATCAACTTCTGGTTCATAACCCCTCATAAAAAATATCGGGGAGAGATATATGGAAATATCTTTCAAACAATTACCAAATAAACAGAAGAAAATTACCATCAGGTTATAATTTTCAGTCTGACAGTTTAATTGTGTCTGAACGTACAAGGGTTTAATTTTTATCTTGTTTATTGAAATAGTTATTGAGACAATAGGTTCCATTGATTTTGTTTATAATGAAATCTATTTCACAAAATGGGCCATTAAAATTATGAAAGTAGTTTTTGCTTTTTTTATGTGAATTTAACCTGAGACTCAGAGTTGTATAATTTTCTAATTTAAGAGCATTTTCTACTGATATATCTCTGTAATCAAGTTATTGTTTACAAACAGAGCATTTGTTTTAAACTACTTTACTAAAAAATACTATTCTTTTTGATGTATTTCATGCATGGAACAATAGTATATTTACCACAGTGTGAGTGACCATAAAAATTTATGTATTTGTGTGGTCATTTGCACTGTGACAAACATATCATTGTTCCTTGCATGCAATGATCACGTATCTCACATGAGAGTGTAAAAAATTTATAAATGGTATTCCCTAATATAGCTATGTTATTATGAAAAGGATGTGGTGATTATAGTGGTAATATAATAAAATTGGCAGAGATCTATGTAAAATATAATTAGTTTAAAATATACTCATAGCTGTTTTTAATATGTGAGGAAATGGATATAAGCTGACCAAAACATAATTACAAATATTGCAACAAAATGCAATTTTAGAGTTTGTGTTAAAATACGTCATTAAAAATACTATATGTGCGCCATCTGCTTCCTGAGATGATAAACTCCATCATCTCCTGGTCCGTCCCTGTGACATATGTTGATGGCTTCTATTCAGACAGAATAATAACTTTCATATATAATAATTACATGCTTTCCTTGAACATTTATTGGACCACCACTCTCCACTCTCCGCACCATAGCCAATGCAAAAACACTGAAGGGAAATCAGTGTTAGTTTAATGCAAATTTGACACGATAGTGCCAAGAAGAAGACAACACGGACTCTTTCAATGATAAATTGGAAGTGTGGATATGAATTTCTCCTGGATCCTACAATCCAATCAAGTATAAGTTTAAATATTTTAGTGCAGGATATTTTTGTCTCTCCATGTAATCTCTCTGTTATGCAGGGGTGATAATGGCTGAAACAAAATGCTTGTGAGAGATATGGCTGAGAAAAGGAAGGAGTCAAGGCTTGGAGGTGATGCTAAGCAGTTAGCCAAAATCAGTGCTTTAAATCAGAATTCGACATGGTAAAGAACGTTTCATCAGCAGTGTGGAAGATGAATGCGAGGGAGCTGTCTGAGGACAGAAACTGACTCTTGGTGGACCGATACATTTGGAGAGGAAGTGTCAGATGTGAGAACTTTTTAAGAATCAGGATGTGGTGACTTATACAAGTATGGAATGTTGGAGAAGATAAGAAAGGAGGGTTTACCAAAAACTAGCAATTCCTCTCTTCGTGTTTTGGTGGCTTTTGTAACCATCGTCTTATCAAGAATGTTTAAGAGGAAAAGAAAATTCCCTTGCTCATATATTTTTAAGTAACACTTCATGGAGTGTGCCCAAAGGCAATTTCCTGTTGATAATCTATGTCTTAGGTGCCATCATGTAGCACCTACATGTGTAGCATCTCCTCCTATTATTATTCTAATTACATGAATGAGCAGCTTAACATGCCATAAAATTCCAGCATATAGCGACAACTATCACCAGGTTTGTGATTCAAATAGGATTTTTAGAGTGCTTTTACCTATGACTTTTAAATTAAAAATCTAATATGTTTTTATTTTGAATTAAGCACCATGGCCAAGTATAATTGACCACGGTAATGTGAGTAGTATTTTGAGGGCATTCAAACATGTACATGCTATAAACATTTTGGAATGGGTTTAGCTTATTTCATGGAGTGTTTGGCCTAAACATCACTTCTTGAAAAATCTAGTCAATCCTTTTGTTGACAGGAAGAGAAAGAATTGGGAACTACAGATAGATTCTCAGGAAGTGTAAGCGACAACCAAGGAGAAAGACTAGCCTGAACCTCACATGTAATAAGGTCAGGCCTAAGCATTGTCCATGAGACTTTGTTTCCAGAATTGATATTAATGAACTACCATATTCATTTACTCCCTTTCTCACCCCTCATTCCCCACCCATCCCCACCTTCTCATTCCCTTTTCAGGCTAGGAGCCATGCTCATAGGGTGTGTCACTATTATGTTATTAAAAGGTTCGGGCATGAAAGAGTAAAACAGAGATATTTACACTTGGAAATTCAGGAGAGAGAGAGAGAGACAGAGAGAGAGAACCTGTCCCTAGTACAATTACATGGAAGGACAAAAAGAAAATTGAGGTGTTTTTTAGGCAGGCAGAAAATGGGAGGTAAAACGTGGCTATATTTTACCACACACAGTTATTACCAATTTTTAAAAATTTTTCAAAAAACTGACTTTTGTTCTTTTGTTCTGTCTATTGTGTGCTTTTTTTCCCTGTTTCTTTACTGTCTGTTCTCATTTTCATTATTTCCTTCCTTCCACATTCTATGGTCTTCATTTGCTTTTTAAACCTAATTTTTTGTGATAGATGGCATTTTCATTAATTTTCACACTTATTCAACTATTGGTATTTAAGACTATACGTATACATCTTTACACTATTTTAGCTCATCCCACAAGTTGTCATCAGTATTATTATTATTATTATTATTATTATTTTTATATTTTTTATCATTCAGTTATATATATTCTCTAATTCCATTGTGGGTTTATGAATTGTGGATTACTTTAGTATTTCATTTATTAACTTCCAAACTTATGGGAATATTCTAGTCATTCTTTTATTACTTATTTTTTTACTTAATTTATAAACAGAAAACATCTTGACATTTATTTTTTTAGGTGGTTCATTAGTTTCTGAAAAATTTTTAGTTGTTATTCTTGATTTGTCTGTTTTCCATGTTATTCTGTAAATTGTTGAGTTACACATTTGGAAACTGTATTATTAAGTTCTTAAATACTTTTTATATCTTCCTGGGACTTGATCTTATTATCAACATGAAACATCTAATTTATCTCTAGTAATGCATTTTTGTCTTAAAGTTAGATTGTTTAATGTAGCTAGGGCAATGTTTACATGGAATATTCTTTTGCAAATTTTACTTAAACTGTTTTATGCTTAGTTTTTTTTTTTTTTAATTTATTAGTTTCAGGTGTACAAGACAAGGTAATACTTAGACGTTCACCATTTATATCCCTCACACTGTGAACCCCCCTCCTCCATCCACTATCCCTCCGACCTCACACCGAGCCATCACATTATATATATATATTTGTTGACATATTTGTTGACATATATTTGAATGCCAAAATTATAGTTGGCATTCATTATTGTTTAGCTTCTGGTGTACAGTGCCATGATCATGTTTCTCTTCTAATTGGTTAATTTTCCCCCCATTCTGACCATCTTTTAACTTGTGAATATAGTCATTTCCAGCTAATGTAATTATTGCTACGTGTAGGTTTAAATCTGTCATCTAAATATGTGCTTTCTATTTGCATCTCTTGTTACATATTTTGCTGTCTTATGTTTGTTTATTTTGCATTATTTCTGTTTTTCTGCTTTTATTCCCTCCATTTGGATCTCATACACAATATTTTGCTATTGTTTTATAGTAATGATTCCATTAGAAAGTACAACATATTAAAGTATCTACATTTATCAGTCTTGTGTTGATGGAAACCTTTTACTTTCTTCCTAGGCAGCACACGAACCTTTTGTTTCCTCCTCCACAAGAATATCCCATTACTTCCCTGTGTTTTAATTAAGTCTATATTTAAAATTTCCCATGGCACTGCTATTATTTTATACAGTTAATGTTTATTTAAATGTAGCACATTTACCTTCCATTTTACTCCTACCTAAAGAACACATTCCACCATTTGCTTCAGGGAAGTTAACAAATTTTATTTTTGTCTGTCTCTGTCTTTCTGCCTCTGTTTCTCTATCTCCCTCCCTGCCTCCCTCTATCTCTCTCTCTCCCTTTTTGCCCTCTCTTCCACCCTTCTCCCCTTATCTTTCCTCTTTCTTTTGACTTTCAAATATATTAAGTTTACCTTAATTACAAAAGGATATGATTACTGGCGTATTTTTTTCAGCACATGAAAGACTCATATCATTCTCCTTTTGTTCTATTTCCTGTAATTTGTTCCATTTTTTTGCAGCTCTAATTTCTGGCTTTTAAAATGTCTTCTCTTTACTTCACTTAGTGTTCTATGGAGTTTTGCATTTTTTGCTTTTATATCATTCATTAGCATCACCTCCAGTCTTTGATCCCTTCTTTTTTCTCATATTTCTCACAAGTATATTGTTTCAACCATGCTACTGTTGATGTTGCTGAGACTTCATGTTGCGAGGCCTCAGGAACTATTGAACCTGGTTGAACATATTACAGATATACACATATTCATACTTAAACTTGAAAGAATCCATGATGTCTAATTTTGATCAGTCCTCTTATGTCATCTTCCACTGTCGAAATTACAGTTAGTCAAATTTTTTCTTGCATGCCTTTTACATGGGATGTATTCACTGAGCACCTCCAGAATGGAAGTGCTTTCCAGATGCTCTGCAGCTAGAATAATTGCACATGTTTCTAATATGATTTTGCCTATGTCTATCCCACACACATACACAGGAGAATGAAAACATTTCAGTGGTTTGACACAAGAAGTTTTATCATTTCCCTCATTCATGGTGCATTTCAATGCAAATTATATGTCTCCCGCGGGTAGCACTTTTCCAGGTAATATCCTGGTGTTATCATCTCCTTATATCTTTTGATGCCTTCTTTTCTGCCTCATTTCTTCTGCTGTCATCTTCTGGCATATCTCTCTTAATAGCTGGAGAAAAATAATCTACCTTTTAAGGCATTTGTGGTTACATTTGACACACCTGGATAATTCAGGATAATCTTCCTATTTTAAGGAAAGCTGATCAATAATTTCAATTACATCTGTAAAGTCTCTTGACCTCAGTACCTAGATTAGTGTTTGATTGAATATTCGGGGAATAGAAAACTTTAGAATTGTGTCTTCCACAATCAGTAACACTAAGTTGAACCATAAACACACATTTCATTTATTTGTATTATCTTAATTATTTATAATAAAAAATATACAGATAGTTTAGTTTAAAGAAAACAAAGAAGCTTAAAGTTATTAATTGTAAACATATATCTTTAAGGAATAAATGTAAATGTTAAAGTGATTGCCATTACTAAGATATTTATAATTATGAAACATATTGATGAAGAAATAACTTTAAGACATGAGCAAATACCAGAAAACAAAAGATTTTTGTGGTATCATATAACAGAAATGGGGATATAATGGAAAGTCACTTTTCAAACCTGTGCTCTAAAATACCAGAATCTGAGAGAAATAGAGATAGAGATGATAGAAAATAGAAGAGAACTATTAAAATATCCAAGAATACATTATTCATATAAAACAGTATTGCCCACCATATTTAGGCATCTGGTGAGTTTTTCAAACTAAGTGTCCTTGCAGAGTATAAAGTCAGCACAGTGAATTTCATACGACATTTTTTAGTCATCAAAATGCTTTCGGTCATATAAATGGTTATCCCTTGCCCTCAGTCCATGAACATAAAATTCTGATTGGTGTCAGTAGGAGCCATGTGTAGCATTTGTGGGTACTGAAGTTTGAAACTTTATGGTGTGTTCAGAATATCTTTGAAGTCCAATTTCTGAGGAGACATACAAGGTTTAAAAAGTAGTTCTTCAGGGCTTATTCATATCCACTGGGAACAAGTTTAGATTGCCAATTTTAAATGCAGTATTAGGCTGGAATAGCAAAACACAATATGGGTGGTGGGTAGTTGATTTCTAATGGATTGTTTCAGTTTCTAGATTTATAGCCTCGAGGGCCCATAGCAACAAAATATCCACCTCTTTTTTTGAACATTAATATTCATGAGTTTCTTCCATTTAGTTGGAATTGTGGCATTTATTTTATTTATGGTATTGCTATAAATTAAACGCATTACTTTCATTAGCATAGGCTATAAGATTCATAAACATAACAAGTGAGATCACCTTTGCATCAAGAAACTCAGTGAATTTTATTAAGTTTTATTAGTATGCTTTCATAGGATTTCTTTTTTTATTGGTGCTTATTTTGAGAAACATATTGAAGTCCTTAACAAATAAAACTTCTTGAATTTATTTCTACAGCAAGAGATGGAGTCTTAACAGAGTAATTACAAGCAACCACCAAAAGAAAAGTGATGATATGTCTTAGTAGATCACAAGTATGCAAATCTATTATGCAGCCTATAACATTTATCAATTGCAAATGAATTAAATAAAATCCATTGTAATAATCCGGAACATAATTTTTGAATAATCTATATTTCTTATGTAACAGAACTAAAAATACCTACCATGTTTCCCTAAAAATAAGACAGGGTCTTTATATTAAGTTTTGCTCCAAAAGACACATTAGGGCTTATGATCAGGGATGTCACCCTGAAAAATCATTCTAGGGCTTATTTTCTAGTTAGGTCTTATATTGGGGGAAACACGGTAAGTATTCAATTACCAAATGAAGTTAACAAATAAGGAAGAATTCGTTAATCCCACTCATAAAAATATTTAGTTAGGTTTATAGATTTTTGAATGAAATGCATATTATGTATAGAAATAATCACACTTTTCGCTTTTTTTTTATCACACATTTTTCTTTAATCTGAACTTCCACATGTCCCCATTTGAAGGTCTAAATGAGGTAACCTAAGTTAAGTACCCTAAATTTTATCTTTCTTAGCTAACTTTGGTTTTCATTTTGGAGTATATTTAAGTCCACTTAGAGTTCCTGAATATGTGAAACTTCTAAGAGAAATCTTTGCCATTTTACTACTTTCGTCTTATTACTGTCATGCAGGCTTACTGTTTTTCACAGCTCATCCAGCAAGAGCCTGATAATCCATCTCGACTATAACTGAAGGAAAGTGCTGAAGCAGCAATTAAGAAACAGGATGTTTGACAGAAGAAAAAGAAATGACAGACAGTTTTTCAACAAGTAGGAGCTAACCTTTACATTCAGGAAGACTTTAGGGTGAATATGCATAAGTCCAGATTAAAACTACAGATGGTCAGAAGACAGGAAATGGAATGTAGAAATAGAACAAGGAGAAGGAAATAAGAAAGCAGCAGACACACAGCTTAGTTACTTTTCCCCCTCTTTGCAAAAGAAAGGTATTGAAGGGCTTTAAATAGGCAAATGATTGCTTAGATTCACATTTTAAAATGTGGGTTCTGGTTTTATTGAAAGAATGCACTGAAATGAAGACAAGACTCAAGGATAAATTAGTATCATCCAATTGAGAGATGATAGTGTGCTGAAGTAAAGCAGAAGATGAAGTTAACATCTCTAAGATGAATAGAGAGTAGTGAATACCTAGATGGCAGAATTAATTATATTTAAAAATTAATTGAATGATAAACAAGACAAAGGACAAAAGAGTTACAGATAATCTTAGATCTTTATCTTGGGCCACAATGTAGACAGAAATGTTATATAATGAGAAATACAATTTGTGATAATAAACAGGTATTTTGGAGAGCAAGACAAACTTTGTTTAAGAGATGGGAGGTTTGGGGGTTCTATAGACATTTGAGAATGAAACTTTAGCAGTCATTTTTTAATGTAATGATCCACAGAAAACTGCCTCTTCTGCTACATTTACTATGTCTTCCATAGATTTCTCATAACTGGGTACTATAAGCAGAGAACACAACCGCAATGCTCATTGTTCTTTTAGTAATGACTTGTCTCTGAGATTCTGCTACATAGCTCTTATCTGTTCCACCAGACCTTCTCCATTCTTTGCTATCCTGCTCTGTGGCTTCTAATTAGTTTCAGCTCCCGGCAAAAACTCAAAAAGGCAGAAGAGAGTGAGGAGCCTCTCTCCCTGTGGAATTGACACTAACCAGCTGCAATAGACTGAATGTCTCTGTCTCTGCCAAATTCATACGTTGAAACCTTAATCCCCAATGTAATGGTGTTTGGAGATGGGAGTCTTCAGGAGTGATTAGGTCATCAAGGTGGAGCCTTCATGATAGGCATAATGCTCTTATGGAGAGGATAAGACAGAAGATCTCTCTCTTTCTTTGAATGCTTGAACCAAGGAAGCCATGTGAGGACATAACCAGCAAGAGGACCCTCCCCAAGAACCTCACCATTCTGGCTCTCTGATCTTGGATTTCCAGACTCTAGAATCGTGAGAAAGAAATGTTTGTTGTTTAATAACAAACTGTTTAACAACCTGTCTATCGTATCTTTGTTATAGTAGCCATAACTAAGACACTAGATACTAAACGGTCAGCCTCTCTATGTAGGTCCTCTTTTTCTGCATTTTATAGTCAACCTTACTCTTCTTATCCCATCAAGTCTAAATGTTCTCATCTCATCAAGTCTAAGCCACTAACCTGCACCCCACTTCCTATCTACACACACACTGGCCAGTTGCATCAGATTTTCCTATATTCTTTTGACATCTTTGCAAATAGTCCATTTATTAAACATTTATCAAATTATCCAACTTGAGAGCATGGCCTTCCATCTGCCAGGACATGACAAATTAGAGGCTGAGGTTTTTGTCAAAATCTCCCTAATAGAACCCTGTTATCTTTTGTTCAGAAAGGAAACCATTAATAATAGAAGAAAAAAATTGCATGATACAGAGCAATGCCCATAGGGTGACAAAATTTTCTCCATATGTTTCACTAATAACCATAAAATTTTTATATCTCATTATTTCTCAAAGGGGAATTAATTATGAAAACAGGATCCGTCTGCTCCACTGAAATTGAATACAACTTACCTCTAGCCTATTCAAGGCCTAATCTCCATGTGAGGTATGGTTCTATCCAAAAACACTGGTTGTGTATATACAAAAGAGGAAATGACCTGGGGAAGATTTTTCTTTCATTACAGAATCATAAATTCATGCCACTCTAATGCACAAGTCTAATGAAAATCAAAATTACTATTTTTAATTTTTCTAGAAATCAATGGAATGCCTTTCCTACTCTCCAGTACAACAGTTACTGTTTGATTGAAGATGTTATTTTTATAAAAAAGTCAGATTATAATCACTTATACAAGTTGACAGGATGAAACTCTCCACACTTACAAAACTACCGGTAAGTTCAGATCAGAATATGCGATTATTTATTTCAGGTTATTTAAATATTCTGACTATAATGTTTACAACACTACGAGTTTTAAGAGACCATCAAATTTTAAAAGGTTTGCAAATTCCTCTCCTCAACTTGTATTTTACATGCGCTCCCAGATAATTAAGTTTGCATCTCTCAACTTCCTACCTCTTTTTTAGTGTCCTTGCCATCATTCCCTTTGGATACCCATCCCCTGTCACACTACCCACAGGGCTCTCCCATGTATATTTCAAGTTATAATTACTATATGTAGTTAAATTGAAGTCTCATGAAGGGCACATTTTTAAACTTATATGTTGTAAGTATATATAAATAGATAGATAAAAATCCCTACAAAACCCTCTGTAATATTAATATTTTCCAAATATTTACAAAAGAACAAATTGTATTAGTTTTCTCCAAGGGCCTGCTATCCAAAACATACAGATAGAAAGAATTTTGTCTGCTCTCCAGGCCAGAAAAATCTTTCTTTTTGCTACCATTATTCTAAAAAGCACTTCTCTGTTTCATTCACCCCACCCCACTCCCAGGATACTAATAAACTGGTCTTCAAAAAATTTGAAGTTAAGAAATATATTTATTTGTAAAGTCATTGACTTAAATCCAACTTGTACTTTCTGATCTTTGAGTGTTCTTAGCAAACAGTGTCTGGCTACATGCTTGGAGGGTGTATGTATGTGGGGAGAGGGTCTGTGGAGCAAAAATACATGTACAACAACAAAGCAGTGCCTCCCAAACAATCCAGTTACAGGTAAAAAAAACAAAAACAATTTGCCAAACATGGGCAAGGATGGAAGAAGAGCCTTTCATATAATTGAGTCTTATCAGGAGTTGACAGAAAAATAGTGACTTCAGGACACGAAACATAAGGAAAAGGGTAAGTTTGATTTAAAAATGGGAAAAAATTATGGAAATTAGTCATGAGACTCTGCTGTGTGTGTATGTGTGTATGTGTGTGTGTGTGGTTTCACTCCACTCTATCCATCTCTATTCCACCACGACACAATATACATAGAGACTATTTCAGCAAAGATGATTCTGACCAACATATTCATCATAGGGTGTGAATGAGTCTTAGTGTCACCAGAACCAGCACTGCCAAAACAGGTCCAGGACAATATTTCTCAACTTCAGCACTATTGACATTTTCAGACAGATAATTATTTGCTGTAGGGGCTGTCATATATCTTGTAGAATATTAAGCAGCGTCCCTGATCTCTAACGCCCCAGAACCAAAAGCATCCTTCTCCCTTCCATACCCAGTTGTCAAAGTCGAAAATATCTCCAGACATTTCCAAATGTCCATTGGGGGGAGGGAGGACATAACCGCCTCTAGCTGATAACCATTGGTACTGGATAAAAACATCAATGATGTTGACCTATGCTCTCCTGATTCTAAAATGTTCAAATGAAAATATTTTAATTCTGCAAAAGAAAGCACATATGACCATTTTTCTGTAAAGAAGTTCTTTTCATTGTCTAAATTAAATCTCAGCTTTCAGTCTAAACATCATTAGCAAATAAAATGCAGCATAACTGAAGATGGAAATACTTGCTTTCTGGATTCAGATTACCACTTACTGGGTGACCCTACAGAAATCATTCAACATTTCTGTTCCAGTGTCCTCATTGGATAAATGGAGACAATTAATAATTATTCTATAATGTTGTTAGAGGAAAAAATTAGTTAATACCTTTAAAGTCCTTAGAATACTGCTGGCAATATAGGATGTACTCGTATTGTTTGGAAATATATAAATGGGCCTTGGAGAGGGGATCAGGGTAGTTAATCTATAGTACAAGTCTTACCACAAATTCTTTAACCTCAAAAAAATCACATAATATCCTTCAGCCTCAATTCTTCATGTGTAAAATATGGCCTTGAATGATATTCTAAAATTCACAATAGTCCAAATTCTGAGCCTTTTATTATATCATATTTTGCTACCAATCTTGAAAACAAACAAACAAAAAACAATTGTGCTGTTATACACACCAGAGTAAGTAGAAATGTGTGTGTGTGTTTGTCTGTGTGTGTGTGTACTGCTGCTTTCATCCAACATTTCATTGCAACATGCATAATTTCTAGCCACACAGACATGTCTCAGCTATATTTACCATTATGTACTTTTTGTTCTATTTCCTGTGATTTGCCTTAAGCAACCATTACTCAGATAGGCTCGCTGCTCATAATATTGTCAGGAATGAATATCAAACTGGTAAGTAATGCTAGTACTTGAATCCTCTCCAAGATTTTGGTCTTAGTAGTATTTCAGCTAAGTCATAAGGAAACAAGGGGAATGGAGAAGTAGTAAATCTAGAAAAATAAGATTATAAATGGAACACAGACTGAAACAAGGAGTGCTACATAGAAATTTCCAAGGTTGAAGCTGAAACTCTAAATCCTTGAAATGGAAAGGGGAGAGAATAATTATATCTATTGCATTTCTAGATAAACCAGAACATTTCTGGAGAGTAACAAGTCATACACCTGGAGAGAGAACATCCTAGATTCTGAGAGGTATAGTAGTATTGAGAGAGACAATTATCTTCCTCTCTAAGGAACTACTCCTGTTTGCTTCTTCAAAACTGTTGAAAGTGTAGTTTTAACTGACTACTGAGTATTCTATCCCACAACAAAAAACTCTGACTACAATTTTATCACTATTCTGCTCCATTTTTCTGTGAAGTCTACCAGTCTGATGATCTTAGATACTGCATCTCCAATGCAAAACACTATTGTTGCAGTTTTCCACCATTTTCCCATTCTGAAAGTTATCACTTATCACTCCTTGGGTTGGAATGCCACCCAGTTGGTGCCATGGTACAAAGGATGGATTGAAGTAACTTCTCTAAGCAGTTCCTCCGAAAACAAAGTGGCCAATCAGCCTTCTTAGAGGCAGTAAAAACTTTTGTCTCCCAATCGATGTGGATCGCACTCACAAGATCCCAGCAATTTTAAACATTTCATTTCCCAGGGGTACTGCTCTAGGTGGAAGCCAGGCAATAACTAACCCTCTTCCAAAAGCACTCTGATTTGCCCTAGAGGGACAGTCTTAAGATGTCTGAAAGCACTTACGGAAAGACTACCCTTCAGAAGAACGTGGAAGTTTTTCCCAGATGAGGCTACCCTACATTATGTGAAGTTTCCCAAGGGCTAACTGAATCACCTAATTATACATGAACTGTGAGCAGTTGTCACTGCTATGGGAATTATTCAATTATTAAATAGGAATGAAATTATCTGTGACTCCAGCTGGTGTGACCAGTGATATCCCTTTGGATCTGGAAAACATTCCACTCAATGTCAACTGACTGTCCAGAGTTGTTAAGGAAGATAGACTTGTCATGGACATGCTCCTTATGAGGCAAGGCGGATTCTATGCCATTGCTAAACCTATACCTGGATCTTGCCTCAGGCAAAGTGGAAAGGTCAATACAGAATCTTAGACACAATGTGATAGATAGATGATGTATTAGAGAATTGTACACCTGAAACCTATGTAACTTTACTGACAGTTATTACCCCAATAAATTTTAATTAAAAAGAAAAACACTGAGAAAATAAAAAGAAAGCTACTGAGATTTCTAATGTGTACCCTGATGGTGGGTTGGTAGTCTGTGAAACATTTTCAAGGTCAGTACTTCAGGTTGCCACATTCTGCTGTTTGGAGTCCTGCTGAAGAGAAACTTGATTAATTAGATGCCTTGTATAAAAAAAAATGGATTTGGTTGCAATCTTTGTTGGTCAGATTAATCCAAGTGACTAATGAATGGCACGTTCATCGTTAAAAGACAAGACAGTGTGGAAACAAGATGTAGATTTTGGAGCAATTTATGGAGTTCTTCTGTTCT